>NW_005842046.1:2451533-2484458 GCF_000455745.1 Alligator sinensis
CTTATTGGTTTCTCTTTACAACTCCGTATTAACCAAACTAATATATTCGGGAGTGAGCATTCCAGTTGCCATGTCAACATATGGTATTCGTAAATTATTACACGCCGTTCCAAGTCCGTCACAACTTGGAGCATGCATATAAGTTCCAGATGGACCGCTACACGTCCAGTATCCTGATTCAGCATTTCAAGCCTATCCAAGTCAACAGAACCAATGCTTACAGTTAGGTATCTGCTGAAGTGCCTTGCTGAATCGTGGCCTTGTGTTTCTCCATAAAAAAATATTTTGGTAAAATGATTCCCTGATGCAACTCTGCTTACTTCCAAATTGCTGATTGTGATGGAGGAAGTCAAAGCCACTTGGTTTTCTTCCGTCTTTAATCTCTACCTTAAAATGAAATAGCACGAGTTTTCCTTGTAATTCAGTGTGAACATTGTATAAAAGGAAGGACAAGGGGGAGCTCTGCTAATTGCGCTTGCATGTTGGTTTTCACATGATTATGTTCAGCTGTTTCACTGAACTCTAGGAATAGTCAGGTCCCATTAACCCATCATACCTTCGGTGAAAAAATTGGGCCTGACAGCTGCGTGGACATAAATGCCCTCTAGTGACTGGCAATCACTGTAAGTCGCCGTACTTTATAAGTATGGGTAGTCTTTGGTAAACATCTTGTGTGGCTGCCTTGAAGAGTTACTTAGCTGTAACTTTACTAGCCTCTTACTGCACCAGACGGCTAAAGGAGAATGTAATGAAGTTTGTTGTTTAAGAAAACATTAGCTTTTTCCTCCCCACTCTGCCCTCTCCTTCAGCTCTACACCAAATTAAAGCTACTGTAGGTGGAAAACGTCACCATGTTGCCGCTTTGTTTGTTCAGCTTTCTGTTGCCTTTTCCCCCAAAGATCAGGAACAGATGATAGTCATCACTTACTCCAGCTCAACCTTGCTGCCACATTTTCTCCAGTCTGGACAGTTTTTTTCCCCTTCGACACGATTCGGTACAATTGCATTTCTTTGCAGCTGGAGAAACTTTGCTCACCCCCCTAGGGAGTGGTGAGAATAGGCAACTTGGGAGTCAGAGCTCCTGGATTCAATCCTCAGCTCTTCATGTGAGTTCCAGCAAAGCGCTTCAGCCCAGATGCTGGAAGGTATTTCCATGCCTGACACCCAGTAAACTCAACAGGAGCTTGTTGCTTGTCCATATATCCGGGCTCTGGTGCCTGAACCACTTTCTGTTCAAATAAATGGGGAGTCTTTTCATTGTCTCATGGTCTCCCATTGTCTATTCTATGTCTGATCCTTTTAAAATTCATCCATCTATACAATGGGAATGATAACGTGTATTTTATCCAACCCAAACATGGAATGTAATGGTTGGACAGTCTTTTGATAGATGGATGATGATGGCGATAATTATGGGGGCTAAATTATGTTATCCTTACTCACTCAAAACTTCTCTTTCACTAATTTTGTACAAGGCAAACTGGATTTGACCCTAAATGAAGAAAGTATTATACTATCCTTCATTATTATGACTTGATTCAGGTCCTTAACCTGTTCAGCCTTCGCAAGAGAAGGCTGAGGGGGGACCTGGTAGCCGTCTATAAACTCACTAGGGGGGAGCAGCGGGGTTTGGGAGAGACCTTGTTCCCCCTAGCACCCCCTGGGGTAACAAGGAATAATGGCCACAAGTTGTTAGAGAGTAGGTTTAGACTGGACATCCGAAGGCACTACTTCACAGTCAGGGCGGCTAGGATCTGGAACCAACTTCCAAAGGAAGTGGTGCTGGCTCCTACCCTGGGGGTCTTTAAGAGGAGATTTGACGTCTACCTGGCTGGGGTCATTTGAGCCCGGTTTTCTCTCCTGCCCAGGGCAGGGGGTCGGACCTGATGATCTACAAGGTCCCTTCCAACCCTACTTCTATGAATCTATGAATCACTAACGGGTAGAAAAAATATGCAAGGTTTAAGGAGCCCCAGAACTGGCATGTTTTATGAGATGATTTGGTTTTGATGCCTTTGTGGCGTGCTGAACCCCACTTCAGTGAGGGGTTTGGTAGATTTTTTTTAACTCTGAAATTCTCACCTTGGTATTTCATTCTCTTATAGTTTTTCTTGTTTCTTTTTATTTATTCATTCATTTTGCTTAGACATGCTGAGCTTGCTCAAGTGTCAAGAGATGATAAATGCAGAGCCTACAAGATTTAAGAGGGAAAAACTCCACGGTATGGTAAAAATAAATAAATAAATGCATCGACAATGTCTTAACAAAGTCAACATCCTCTGCAGAATTCGTGGTGACACATCAGCACTGTTATGACATTGTTATTATTTTCAGGAACGGCTTGATCGTATGAACCGTTACTCCTGTTTGCTTCCACATGTAAGAGTTTAGGGGTAACTGTAAGGTTGCATCTTCATTATAAAATGTTATTTAACCTGAATGCGAAGGGAAATCATTAATACATTAAACATTAATACCATTAATACCATTAGTTCTTTTATAAATTGCTTATGTGAAGTAAGTTCAGCAGTCCTAAAGGCCCATCCCCTGTGTCATGATCACTCTAGGGACAGTGAACTTGACCGTGGGCCCTGGGTTCCTTCATTGCCTCAATTCCAGATATCATTCCAAGACATAGTAGAATAAATTGAAAAGAACAAGAGAGAAAAAAAGAGAGTTTTTGATGAAATTTCTAGTGCTTTCTGGCTAGAAAAAGACTGTGAAAATCCTTTTGGTAACATCTGCTAGTTTAACCACTGCCAAGCTGTGGTATCTGGAAGAAGTGCATGAAAATGTTGGGATGAAGGGGAATGAGTTGAATCTCCGTTTTGTTTTTTTTTACATGAAAAAAGGTTTCTAATCACTTTTAGCTCAAGGAAATAATCTAGCCAAGTTTCTGAAAATCTCATGGGCAGGGTTTTAACTGGACCTTCACGGCAAAGTAAAGATTCAGCAGAGCCTTATCGTGGTCCAGCGCAGAAACAAGACTCCTATGACTTGGAGACCAGAGGCACCATGGGAGTTATAGACCTCATAAATAGACCTCACAGCAGGGAATCCTGGGAACAATCTATATTGGATTCTTTGGGACTCAACAGAGGGTTACCAGAAGGGAATAGGACTAGGTGTTGAATTTCTCTAGTCAAGCAGCAGAGGAGGGGATTTAGAAGGGCTTGAAAACCAGCATGGCTGGACAACTGGCCCAAAGCAACCTGAGTGATAAGTGGTCTTTTGGCTAGGAGACACACACCACAAGGCGTGTCTCTAGACTCTCACAGAACCTGGAAAATATCCCCAACAAGAAGCGAAGTAAGGATCATGCGAGAACAGATTGAGTGATTGGTTAATTGTTTAGAATGACAGCCCTGAAGGTCATGGGAGATTGCCTACACCGTTGAGTAGCCACCATAGTTGCTGTATTGCAGAATTTAAATTTTGGTGGGAGGTCTAAAAGTTTTCCCAGTAAGGATGGAAATTATGTTTTATATACCACATAGTGCACTTACCCAAATTTACTCATCCTTAATTTTGACCCTTCCTACTGAGTTCACTGAAAGTTTTGATTAAGGACTGTTGTGGTTTGAATCAGATTGTAGATAGAGCAACAAAGAAGGGAATATGGGCCCTACAAACATAAGGGTAAGATGTGCTACCTGGTTATTAGTGGGTTGTTTTATTTAGTTAGTTATTTTTTTGCCTACCTTTTCCTCTGCTGTTGCCTTCAGTTCCTTTCCTTTGGTGAGAGTGGGTGGAATTCAGCAGAAATTTGTCTTTGTTTTCGCTTCTGGACTAGAATGAGAGCACGCTGATCATAACGTGAAAGGGGGGCTACTATGAGTAGGGAGAGTTTGGCAAATCTGGGGAAACCTGCTTCTGGAGAAAACTCACTCTTATAAAGCAAGTTGTCCTGGGGGGGCATCAATCAGAAAGTCTCTCAGTTAAAGCTGGAGGAAAATCTGGAGATATTTCTTGCTAACTTAAAATCATATTTTAGCCCTCATTGACTCTACTACCCCCCTAGAAGCTAGTATTTTTGCTTACTGATGGCTTGCTTGTTTTGAGTGCTCTTATGTATGCTGGCTTATTGTAGGTTGTTTTTACAGGCACTGGCTAAGCCTGTGGGTGTATTGTTATATTATTTTTTGGAATATGCTTATTGACATATTGCTGCAGGGTTTGGGGGAGTAATGGGAGAGTTGATAGTTGAATTGAACTACCAAAAAATAAAAAGGGGTTATGATGGGTATTTCTTTGAAACAGTCTATATTGCAGAAGATTGTGAAGATGAGAGGTAAATAGTTGTCTGTTAGAAACATGAAAACCTCTGATTCAGTGTGCAGTAGTGGGTTTTGTTTTTGTTGTTTGCATATATAGATATAGATATAGAAATAGATATAGATATAAATATAGATATAGAGAGATGGATAGATATATCTATATCTATATCTATCTAGCCATCTCTCTATATCTATATAGATAGATATAGATATCTATAGATCTATCTATCTATAAATAGATATAGATATCTATAGCTCTATCTATCTATAGATATCTATAGATATATAGATAGATATAGATATAGATATATCTATCTATCTATATAGATATAGATATCTATAGATATATATATATCAGCTACCTGAGACTTTCTTTGTTTCCACTACGTCCATTTTGAGATGAGGTTACCCAAAATGAACACAGTAGTCTTGATGACAACATACCAGTCATTTGTCTATTGCATTACATATATCTATATCTATATAAATATCAACATAGATATAGATATAGATATATGTATGTATATATAGAGATATTTATAAATATATATATAAACTAAGGTCAGATAATATTTTTAATGCAATAGAGAAATGACTGGTATGTTGTCATCAAGACTACTGTGTTCATTTTGGGTAACCCCATCTCAAAATGGACACAGTGGAAACAAAGGAGGTCTAAGACAGCTCATGAGCATGATTAGAGGCCTTAGAAAAGATTCCCACCTGAAGAGGTATTGAAAAGAATAGGGCTCTCTTGGTTGGAGTTGAAAAAACTTAGGTGGTCTAGGATGGAGGGTTGCAAAGCAATAAGTGGGGTGTGGAATCGGGAAAGTAAGCAGGATTTTTTTTCAGAGTCAAACAGGACATAATTAACATCAAAGGGACTGCCAATAAAAGTGAAAGACAAGGCATTTAAAATTGTTAAAATGAACTGCTTCTTCTGACACTCATTGCCACAAGATACCAAGAGCTGAATGAACAAACTGCCTTAAACATTTATCTGGAAAACAAAAATATTCTGTGATGGGGCTCTTTGGGAAGGGACTTAAACGCTTTAGTGTTAAGTGCAGTGAACTGACAAAAGATGGGAAGAAAATTCCCCTATAGAAGGTTACTCCACAGTGGTCTTCTACAGGGTCTCCTACTGGCTTTGAAGCTTCAAGTATGTGCTACCATTAGAGAGAAGATGCTGGAGTAGATGGACCATATTGGATCTGCTATGAATTTCCCTTGCTTTGTAGAGAGTAAACCTGCCTCCCTGAGGATCTTCTCCCCAGTCTTCCTTCCTAATCTTCATGTCTGTACATACTTTACAGGTCTGTTCATACCCTTTGTTCTCTCCAGCTCCTGCTGAGGTCCCACATATATGCAGCCGTTGCTAATTTGCATGCATGTGTAAACTCTGCCAACAAGCTGCCGCGGAGGTAGTGTGTAGTGCAGATTCTTGCGGCGGGGTTTCCTTAATGCTGCTAATCCCCGAATCCTATATAGGACAAACACAGAACAGAAAAAGAACCTTTTTTGGCTAAGAAGTCTCCATAAACCTGTATAGTCAGCACTTGCATGCTATGGGGGAGGGAGGGGGTGAGCTACATCCTTACTAATTTTGTCTCTGTTGCATCGTGAATGAAGATTTTGCAGATACTCTGTGGTTTGGTTGGGGGTTTTTTTCTTTCATTAGGCTGGATGCAATATTTGTTATACAAATGTCTCCTGTGTGCCTTTGTGTGTGTGTTTGTGTGTGCATATGTCTCTCTCCTCCATGTTACCGTTGTAAGGATTCCTCATTGCAATTCATATGCCTGTCACTTTTGGGTGTCATTGCCTCCTGCCATCCTGATTAAAAAAAAGGGGGGGGGCATAACCATATAAATAAAAAATACAGACTTGTCACATTTGAAAAAGGGAGCAATGTTATTTTCTTTTTTTTTTTTAAACAGTTTTCAGCAAAAAATGCTTGTTTTCCTGTTACCCCTAGCTAGGGGGAACTGCATCTAATGTTGTGTTTTTTAGTGATTAAGTGGTTAATGATTTAATGAACTAAAAAAATCTCATTTGTTGCATCCCTTGGACTTAGAAAAAACCTCAAAGAGCTGATTTTCTGTGTACCTCAGTCCAATATTGCTACCTGCTGGGATATGAACACAATCTCTAAATAAATTGCAAGTGGCCTTGGGCAAATGGAAGAGTTTCTCTTTGATCTTGCTAGAGAGAATGAAGTCAAATGTTCAATCAATCAATCAAATTCATAACTTCTAGCTACAATCGGCCTGACAACAGCCTATTATTTATTTTTAAAATCATATATTTCATTATTGCAAAACACACAGCCTCTCGTGGGGGGAAAATGACTAAATTATTGATAAGCCTTATATGTGACTGAGTTTGTTGTTTTTGACATACTTGTCACTAACTATTGTCAGGAAGAATTTACTAAGATGTTGAGTCTGAAAAGTTGGCCGCGAATGTGTGTTGTGCCAGATTTAAAATGGGTAGAGTAAACTTTAATGGCCTTTTTCGTATTGAATTCCTAGTTGGTAAAGACAGCTGAAGGCAGACCGGCTTTCTAGTGTGAAAACAATGCTTTCAAAAGAGCCCTTGTGTTTTAATTGCTGTGAAGCAGAAGATTCTGGTTCTGAATCCAGGAGGTGGGGACATGCAACTTTTAATTGATTTGTATTGTTTCAAGGAACACCTATTCTCAGTTTGTAACAAAATTCCTAAATAGAAAAGGGAGAACAATTAACCCCCACACCTCAAGCATCTCTCTTTTTTTATCACTGGAGTGTCTGTCAGAAGCATCACAAGAACTGGCAAGATGAGAATATATCATAAAAAATATGTAGGGAGAGTCGCTATGTGCATTCATTCTGGGGAGCTATAGCATTCATGGTGGCTTTTTAATGGTACCCACTCCCAACCTGGTTAGATTCAATAGTGGGGAACCTTTTCTTTCTTAAAGCTCTCCAATTATTTAATTGCATCCAGAAAAATTTTGGACACCTTGGATCAGCCTAAGCTAATTTGTCCTTCAGTTCCATCATATCTGAATGCCCAGAAGAAAACCATTAGGTGAAATCCTGACCCCACGGAAGCTAATGTGGGAGTTTTGCTATTGATTTAATCAAGGTCAAAATTTCACCCAGCATGGTCCCTGCTGCATTCAGTGCTGATTGAAGGCAATGAAAAGTTTCTCACGTGAGCAGTAGATCAACCCCTAGACTGATCCACTAGACTGGAGCCCCTAAGACTACAGTCTAGCAAGGACAACCACATCCATGCACCCATAACATTTTCATGGAGTACCACTATAGCATCAAAGCATAATGGAAAAAAGGGGAATAATGGTAGGGAGCAGACAGAGGAGACCTAGGGAAGGGTCAAGTAATAAGATCATCTGAATTCATTTAAGCCACGTTTATGTGTGTGTTTCTGTGTGTGTGTGTGTGTGTGTGTGTGTGTGTGTATATGCATGTGTCCTTCATATATATTAAACATAAATAATATACATATATATGTATGTTTATAAACACATATTTAGATGCATAAAATGATCGACATGTACACATATATGTTTAATTATCTTTATTTCAAATATAGATATTGTTGAGACATTTCTTTTGAGCATCCAGAAGTGAGTCTTAAGGAAGGATTTAAGTGCGGAAGGCATTAGAGTGATCTGAATGTAAAGCACTCAGATGCTTACAAAGAGCCTGCATACTGTATCTCTGCCAATACAGAAGAGTTATAGCTCTCTCAATGCCTTTTATAAACAATTAGTGAAACTGCAGCCCTATGTAATTTTTTTATATGTATTGTTACTCACTTTTGACTTCCAGCATCGCTAAAATTTCTACACGATTATGGCTTACTATGAGGTGAAAAGAAAATCTTGCAACATCCTGTGAGAGTGGTAAATCAAGAATTTTGCAAATGGGGAAAACTGAGATACAGAGACTGAGTAGGGTAGTAGAGAGGTCTTAGTGTCAGACATGGGTTTTGAACCCTTAACCGGTGACTTGCTAAGCCGCTGATGCTCTATCCTCCGCTGAAATGTCTAGACTATACCCATCGTTACAAATGCAAGCCAAAATTCTCTCTTCCAATATACATTGTGACTCCCTTATACATACTCTGAGCTTCTGTTGCTTATCCCGCATACATTGCCTATTGATGTCAAGCGGAAGTCTGGTGCACAAAAATGGTGCAGAATAAACAGTAATGATCTGGCAGATCAGTGAAGAGAAATTTGACTTCACGTTAGCTATAATACATGCATTACTGAATTATGGGGAACATGCTAGTAACTTAAATCATTTTGGCTTTAGCCAGACATTACATTTTAACTCTGAATTATAGACTTGTAGCAAAGGGATTTTTGTGGAGATAGAAGCTCTTATAGAGCCTTCTCCAGAAAATGTGGGTCAGGTATTTTTTCAAATGAAATGTTATTTTCACTGTATTCTAAGGAAAATCTGGGTCACAGAAGTAATTTTTTGATGACATTTTATTTTCCTGGGGACTGCTGTTACGGACTCAGTCTTGCTCTGATTTCAGTGCAAGCAGACGCTGCTTCTAGATAGAATACAGGCAACATTTTCAGGAGTGTCTAAGTGACCTTGGTAGCTTCATCTCAGTCTCAAAAACAATGTATGGACTTAGCAAGCAGAGCTGGCTGGAAATTTTCCATCAAAGTTTTTCAGTACCTGCAAAATGAAAATTTTCTGCAGGGAAATTTTGATTTTGCCAAATTGTTTGTTTTTTTGTTTTTCATCAGGAAAATCTAAATGTAATATTTTGTTTCATTCCTTGGTGGGTGGAAAATACAATGACATTTTTGATCTTGGAAGATAAATGCCTTTGAACGTCACAGCGCATATAGTAATTTTTTCCCGTGTCCATAGTAATCATTTTCTGCCCAGGTTACTTCTAATTTAAATAACCATTGAATGTAGAGTCAAGGAAAAGTTAACATCCCGGTGAAAATTATTAATGTCACAAGTGTCGTTCTTGAAAACTTTGCAAGAACTTCTTGTCACTTAGCAAGAAACAGAGAATTGTTCATGTAGCATGAGTGCATTTGTGGAGAGCCACATTACTGAAGTTAATGAGTGCGTAGGAGGCAGTCTGTTGGCTAAATACAATCTTTTACGTGGAGGTGCCATCATTTCTAACAGAAGTGCAACTGCTAGAGGAGAAAGGTCTTGTGGATAAAATGCTGGCCCGAGCCTCAAGAGATGCCCAATTCTGCTACCGAGTGCCTGCATAATCTTGGACAACTTATTTGCTTCCTCTGTGCCTTCATAGTGGCACTAGCTGAAATGCCTAAACTTCCCTTGACCTTTCAAAATTTTAACTTTTCCAAATTTGTTTTTGTTAATCGAAATGCATGTTCCCAAAACTTCGGAGGGGTCAGAAATTCTGAATTATTAGTTGCAAAAATATTGCAGGTTTGTTTTGAAACAAAATTTTAATTTTGAAAGTTGTATTTTCTATTTGAACCTTTTTTGATTTTCCATTTCATGACAGGTCAGGATTAATTTGCACCTTACCTAACAAGCAAACCAAAGACAAGCACCAAACCCCCCCCCCCCCCCCCCCGCCCAGATTCATGTTTGCAGTTGTCAGAAGTGGCATGATAAAAGTATTAAGTCTGTGTCTTTATGACATAATGACACTGAGCCAACAAACCTGGATGTGATTCAAGAGTTTCTCTTCCCAGTGTTTGCCTGGCAGCTTGAGTCTGGATTTGTGTTATTTGTCTGTTTTATGACATGTATGATAGTCATATTTACACCCAGGCCTGGATCCAGAGTTTGAATACCCATAAAGCCACAGACCAATTCATGCCTGTTGCAAAGCCTGGAAAATTAAGCCTATTCCCAGATTTTACATTTGTGGCATCATTACACCATATAATTATACCATGTAATATTAATTTATTCCAAAGGTTTAGCAAGATGAGCAGTTTGGGACATTTAATGCTTAATGTACAGCTCAGTTCAGCTTTGATTTTCATTGCAATGTTTATCATAGCAGGGAATGCAAATTCCATTTGACATCTCTACTGATTCACCTCTTCTGACTAGAAAGAGAACTTAAATTTAGGTTAAACTTTAAAAAAAAAAACAAAAAGTTTGTGACCCAGGAATGAATTTGACGCTGGTTTTAAGAGTCTGCAATATCCTAAATCCATTGTTGCTTAAGAATAGGGCACTACCATTTGATATAAGTGAATAATTGGAAGGGAAGACCTTATTCGCAAAACATTATCTCTTATTGTTCATATGGAGCTTGTAGAGTCCTCAGCTTTATCTTTTGTTTGAAATAATTCCCCAATTTTCCCCTCTGAGCTTATGAACAGGTTTATTTGATTTACAGAATATCCCATGTGTTGCTAGAAAACATTATCCAGCTGTGCCGGTGCCAGCCTTGGACTGGGGAGACCCTCCTTCAATATTCTGCTTTCCATACAATTCCTAAGCAAATTTGGACAAGTCACTTAGGCCAGGATCTTCCAAGGTATTTGAAATCAATGGAGGACATGAGCCTCAGAGGATGGAGAGACAGACAAATGCCCTGGTATAATTTACACTGGTTTTGCATAACAGTGAAAAATCACACCAGGACAAGGAATGGACATACATACAGCTGTCCTGGGTGGCTACATGCACTAGGTAGCTGTCACTGTGCTACTCCAGGAAGTGGCAGGAAGGCAGGTAACAGCTCGATTGCCATTAATAACTGGTTAGCCCAGGGTAGACATAGATAATCCATAAAACAGTGTAATTCATGCCAGAAGAACTTTACTTCGATTCTTTCAGGATAATTCTACAACTTATTAGGTGAAGCTAGGGTTAGTCTCTGGGTCTTAGGGCATCTATACACATGCTCTGGGCTGGAGGGAGCACTCTAATTAAATCGCCCACAGCATCATGTGTATTCAGCATCCCGCGCTTTAAAATGGTGGTGGGGGCGTTTGAACTAAAACTCGTTCAACGAGCTTTGGATAAAGTGCCCCCGCCACCATTTTGAAATGAGAGGGCACTGAATACACATGACATGGAGGCAGCTGAAGCGCGCTAGTTAGCATGCTCCAGGAGAGTTGGGACAGACTCAATTAATCGAGTCTGCTCCAATGCGTGCTAATCAGCATGCATCAGAGCAGAGCTGCCTCATGTGTATAGGCGCCCTTCTAGTTTCTCATCTGGCAATAGGGTTGTAAAAAGACAATGAAGCTGCATTCCTACCCAGTGTCACAACCCAAGGGTGTGATTTTTTTGTGTGTGCGCGCTTCGGCACTGCTGAATTATTTTCCCGCCGTTTGTAGCTTTCTTTGCAGGGTGCATTTCTTTGTTGCAACACAGAAATGCACGTTGCAAGGAGTTCCCGCCATTTGTATTTAAATTTGTGCCCCACTATTGGTCAGTTCTAAATTATTCCCACGTGGCGGCTAGCAATTGGCTTTCTTGCCGTTTAAAGGGGCTTTGTGGGTCGGAGAACTTTGAGCACGCTGCAGAGTGCCTCTAAGGAGATTTGACTTGCGGCTAAGCTGATCGATAGACTGATCACCTATCGATTCTTCTCCCCATCGCCGAACGATCCCTCGACGTACCCTTCCCTGCGCGCAAAGTTCCACAGAGCCTCGAAAACTTCGTGTGAGTGAATCAGAGTTCTTTCCAAGTCCTTAAACTAGGATTTAAGCTAAGTATTCCTGGAAATGTTTCAGCCTACACCGCGACCATCTTCGGTGTAAGTAAACAATCTTAAACAACCATTAAGCGTCCGTGCCTAATTCTAGCGCGCCGCCTGCCTTCCCCGACCAGGCGTGTCTGGCCTGCTGGCCACAGCCCGCGGCGCACAAAAAGGGCCTCAGATCGTTCCCGGTCCGCACACCCAGGAGCATTGCAAGCATAAATACTTTCAAGACTGTGATTGCACAGATACTATGGTAGTGAAGGCTAAAAAAAAATACCAAATATATTTAGATTGAATCCTAGTAAGCACCCTGTTGTAGACAGAAGAAATTTGACCATTCACTTGAGTGAGGCTGGGATTTCAGACCGACTGCATGTATAGAAAAACTGATTGCTTATAAATGCTTTGATGCTTTGATACGATAATAATGCAGACCAATCACATTGGTTTTGTGAACATTAATATTTGTAAAGTGCTTAGACATTTCTGGTGAAAGATGACACTTAAGTATTACCCCCAACTTATTGTGTTTTACTGTACAGGTCATTCAGCATTGACTTTGTTCTTGGAGTTGAAGGAGTAGTATCATTTCTTCTTGCCCAGCCAGGTACTTACCCAGAAGCTTGCACACCCATGGATACACATCCATTTCTAGCAACATGCTTCAGAAAGACCCTGAAATGCCATTGCTATTTTACAGCTGGCCCTTGTGTGAGCAGAAGTTTCCAACTGTCTGCTGGTTTCTTACAATGTTCATACCTGGGGGGTGACTCCAGCAAACTTTATTTAATTTTTGACATATGGAAAAATGGGAACTCATGTCTCTATGTGCTGAATGGCAAGTACACAAATAAACCAGGCCATGTAGGATGTCTCAGTTCTTTGCTTTATCCCTAGCAATATCCTTGCCAAAGGCTTTTTGTGTTTGATTTCCTCAGAACCCTGGAATGCAACTCGTCTCTCGATTGTTTTATCAACATGTAATAGGCAGGCAATTTACCTGCACACATATCATCATTATTGCATTTCATTCCTTCCCCCAAAACACATCCACAAAAATCTAGACAACCAACTCTGTATTCAGAGAAGTAAAAAACAAAACAAAACAAAATTAAAAAAGCCCAGAGTGCTCTTCTTTCAGCTCCCATTAATTTCACCCAAGTTGAAAACTGGGGCTCGGGTCCTTTGGAGAGACGCCTTCTGAGTCCACAGTACAATCCAATCAACAGTACACCCAAGAGACTTCTAAAACTTTAGAAGTAATAGTTAAAAAGCAGTCCAGCAAGAGTACAAAATAAAACAATCAAAGCCAGATGAGAGAAGGCCAGAGTTAGGATCAGATTTAAACATTCCTCAAAGCTTAGATCTTTTTCTGTTTTGGTATTCCAGTTTGGTCCATCAAAGTGAGATCAGATCAGCAGAGCAATGCAGTAGACTTGCCATGCCACTCCAATGCTTGTACCTTTGCTGTTGATGAAGAGATGATTTTGGTTCCTTTGGGGTTACTTGGATGTTTCCTGATTTAATTGAGGTGGGAATTTGATCTTGGCACCTTTCAGCAATATCTGGCTCTGCAGCCAGATATCTTATCAGCAACATTAAGTTGACTAAAATAGTAAGTAAATAGTGTCTAAAGACAAGGTAGACCCTCAGTTTCAAACATGACTTCAATTGATCCATCAGCTGGTGCTCAATCTGCAAATATATTCCTATACACACACACACATGTATATGCACAGAGTCAATACTAAACCAACAGAACAGTAAAACATAATAAATTGAGGGAAATACTTAAGTGGCACCTCTCACCAGAAATGTCTAACAGCTTTACAAATATTAATCATCAAAAACCAATGCCGTATCATATACATGATTGCAGTATCATATATGTGCGTGTATATGTATGCATATATAACATAACATAACATAGAATATATATTTTTACCAATAGCTACTCAAATTGTGAAATGCTATATCCCCATATTTATCCTCTTGGAGTATAAAATATATCTCCTTCTGTGGACATAAGACTTGGTTATCTATAATTGCATGGGAGAAACTGGATTATGCAAATAAGCTTATTACTCTCTAAAGCTTGTTTGTGGCATTGGTAGGTTTTTATTTAATTTTTTTAAAATTTGGGCTCATTAGTATGGATTCTTGCTGCTGTTTCAATACAATATCCAGGGGGGGAAAAATTCTGCTATATCTTTTTCTGTTTGGGCTAGATGCACTTAGAAAAAGAGACTGGAAATTGTTGACCAATCCCCCCCCCTCCAATGTGCATACGCGCACACACACACACACACCTCCTTGTTTTCTTAGTCACAAGCTGTGAGTACCAGCCAGGAGCAAATATACAATGTTTTTTGTAGTGGTTTCCATAGAAATTAAGGCAGATTTTTTTTGTGCGTCACCTTAATCGCACATGTTGCAGATCATGGTCATAAGTCGCCATGACAAAAAGGCCAGGGAACCTTAATATTTTTGTTCAGAGTATGTTAAACAGATGTCTTTTTCATTGAAGAGATAAGACCATGTTAAATATGATTTCATAAATAGAGCCTCTCTTGGCTTGGCTCCTCTTAGGACTGTTCTGTGTTTTGCTTGTTGGATGATTATAATGGGTTTTAATTATACCTGCAAGCCAAGGTGTATATAAGAACTAAATTACAAAGTACACTATAGTCAAGGTTTCTCCAATGCACAATGAACTAAAAAAGCTTTGTTGTCCAAAAAGGACAAAAAAAATATGTCCTCTTTCACATAATTAACTTACAAAAGTTTCATGGGCAAACACAGCAGTGATAACACACAAGGTTAAAATGACAAGTTCTTAAATTTGGGAGGGCTATTTAACAAGCAGCAGTAGCAGAATTAAGTCCTCGTGAAGCACTAGGTGCACTGTGCCCTCTGTGTTTCTGGCATTATCATGCCTGACAAAAGTTAGGCACGACACACAGTAACCAGTGTTGCCTTAGTTGAAGTTGTAAAGCTTTTCCAAGATTAGGGAAGCCAAACATAGCAAGTAATTTCAGACTCGATGCATTCATGGAAAAAAGGATGGTGACAAGCAACAGCTCTCCAAGAGAGCGAGGAAAAAAGCATGGTGCAGTCCGTAATCGTGAAGCATCTACAGTGCTCCAGGGGACTGCAGTGTACAAATGTACATCTTTTGACTATCTCTATGTTTAGCTATTCACATTAAACCATGGAAAAAATGACCATTTTGTCCACTAATGTTGCTTGAGAAAGTCAGAAAAGGCCCCACGTTCTACACAGCTGCATGACTTGGGTGATATGCTGGGCAAAGCCACGCTGCAATTCTCCAAGTCTTTATGAATTTTACATAAAAAAGAAAGATGATAGATATTGCCCTGCACCAAATCTTGCTGACGCCACTGGACGTATTCTTATTTCACTCAGGTTTTTGAGAAGATGATACTTGATTTCCAAGTTTGGTGTCAGTTATCGGACATATTGGGCAAAATTCAGCTTTATGATCCTCAATCCAAGTAGTCACTTAAGCACTTTGGGTCATTTTATCTGTTTTTACCCCAGGGGTCTTTCTCAAGGTTTTTTTTTCCTGTAAAGGTAAAGTGCTTTGTTGCTACTTTCATAAATGACAAAGGATTAGGAAATCCCCTAGCTAACATTAGTTTTGCTGATGTCTATTTTCCCCACTAACTGAAAAGAAGCTTTAGTGTTTTGTGAAATGTTGAAAAAGTGATGAAAAAGTTAAACATGTTTTGGACTCGGTCCTGAAATCCTTAGGCGGATAACTCAGTCCTTACTCAGGCAAATGGCAGGACTTGGCTGGCATGTTAGAGTGAGTTGATTGCTGAACCAGGGTGCCTGGGGGGAGCCTGGATGTGTTTGAACCATGGTTTTCAATTGGGTGAAAATGCAGGTTAGATTTTATGTGTTTGAATAGATTTTTCCAGCTTTAAGAATGGATGTAGTAATTTGTCTTTTAACTATACCCTGTGCCCTCTTCATGCCAGCATCACCACTTGCATGCAAACATGCAAAGAGATGCTGTTGTTCATCAGGGAAGTAATAATGAAGTTCAGTGGAGCATAACTGAGAGCCAAGGTGCATCACACTGTGTGCTTATGGAGGGCTGTGCAGTAAGTGCGAAGTGTAATGAATGACGCATTTTGACTTTTGCATTTTCATTATGAAGTGTCATTTGACTTTGCAAATCAGTCTTTTGTCCTCTATTTCAAAAGCAAGTCTTTAAATTACTGGCTGCTTTGGTGAACTAAAAACATTCCTTAATTACCCAGGTCTGCACTTTTCGAAGAGCACAAGAATCGATGCTGACACAATATGACTGTTAAATGCATTGGTCTATTTGAACAACAAGGCGCTAGGTTCTTGGGTGCAGGGGAAAAAGAGAGCTCTTGGACAGAGCCATTCAGAGTGGCAAATCTAGGTGACACAACCACGGGCAAGGTAAAAACTAAATACTAGCCCCCTTTCAAAGTTAAGAAGCTTCCTGTTTGTCTGTTGAAAAGTATTTTTTATTATTTGTTTTGAGGTTTTCTTTTTAATTTGGGCAATGAGAGCCTCAGATGAAAAGAAAGAGGAGAAAGGGTAATTGTTCATGGATGAATGGTTAATTGTACATATACTCGTCAGAAATCTGGTAGACAAGCGGTGAAGTTCACATAATGATTTCTTAATAAGATACAGGGGAGGCTAAGAACCCTGCAAAACATACAGGGAAAACTTTGCCATTGCAGCCTTTTGTGAGACATTTTCCCACAGATGACGTGTGCGCCCGTGCCTGGGTGATGATGGGGTGTGATACACCAGTGTTTCCATCTGTGCTCAAATCAGCCTTTGTAGATTGTTATTAGCCACTAAGGAGCAATCCTATCTTTCTGCTGGACATTACGAATACAGGAGGGCATCCAGTGCCTGCCCCAAACAACTTACAGTCTAAACAAAGACTTGGCCCCGCTGTTGGGCAAAAGAAAGTAAACAGTGATGGCAACCGAAACCATGACTTTTTGTTTTCCTGGGCTTAGTTAGGAGATGGTGAAGGCAAATGAGGCGCAGGTGTGAAGTTCAGATGAAGAGAAGCGGGGGGGACAAGGAGAGACTCAGTAAGCGCGAGGCAAAGTGGCAGGGAGGGCTCAGCTGCTGGTTTTCCCAGTGGGTAGAGTATGACTACCGAGTGATGGAAAAAACTGCAGCTGCTGCTTGGACTGTCAAGCACAAGTGTTGAGGAATGCCACTGCTGAGAAAGAATAAGCATTGGGCTGTATAGCAAATAAGAGGCCTCTTTCCAGCTTCCAGAAACAAAAGAAGAGCACGCCGCATTGGCGACGCGTAGGCCCCCTGAGATCGGCCGTGCACCCCCTGGAAGTGCCACCTGTGAAACCGGAAAAGCACTTCCGGTTTTTTTGCCTCTGGCTCAGCGATCAGCCGCTGGCGGACCCGCCCCTGCCCCATCGGCTATCTGGTGCACCCCCAAGCTCAGGAGGCACCAGTTACCCATGGCATAACATATCACTTAATTTTATTTGTCCTGTGAAGTCAAACACCCAACACTATAAATCACATGCCTATTTCCCTGATCAACCATTTTAAGGCTGATCCAAAGTCAGTAGGAAACTTTGCACTGCGTCTTCAGTGGTCTCTAGTCTCTAGGCTCCAGATTAGGCTCCCAAACAGAGTCAAATCCAGCTCTAGAGCAAAGCCTAAATTTGATCTGATCACTTGGAACCAAGTTGCTGTTTCCAGACAAAAGTGATAAGGATGCCCTAGTATTGATGTGGCACTTTTCATCCAAAGGATGGCCTGGATAGACTGGAGAAATGATCCATCGTCAATCAGATGAGATTCAACAAAGGTCATTGCAAAATCCTGCACTTGGAATGGAATAATTGCATGAACAAATACAGACTGGGGAATGACTGCTAGGCTTCAGTACTGTAATGAAGGACCTGGAGGTTTGCAGTAGACCATGAACCAACAATGCGCTCTTGCTGAAGAAAAACCGACAGTGTAATAAATTGTATTCAGAGAAGTGTTACTTGTAAATTAAGGGAAGAGATTCTTCTGCTCTAGTCAGCAGTGGTGAGGACTCACCTAGAGTACTGTGTCCAGTTTTGGGCCCCACACTTCAAAAAAGATATGGACAATATGGAAAGAGTCCAATGCAGAGCAGCAAAAATGATTAGGGGCTTGTGAGGCAAGACATATAAGGAAAGGCTGAAAGAACTAGTTATTTAGTATGGAGAAGAGAAGACACTTGGGCAGGGGAGGGTCTTCAAAGGATAATTACACAGAAAATGGATATGAGCTTTTTCTTTCTTTTCATAGCGACCATAGGAGACAGGACTAAGAGCAATGGCCTCAGGCTTCAGCCAGGGACATTCATATTGGAGATTTGAAGTAACTTTCTGACTGTGATGGTGATCAAGCACTGGAACAGGCTACCTAAAGAAACTGTGGAATTGCCATCCTTGGACCTTTTCAAGAGCAGGTTAGACAGATACTTGGCTGGATTGCTTTAGTCAGAGATGATCCTCCCTTGAGCAGAGGGCTGGACTAGATGACCTTGTGTGGTCCCTTCTAGCCCTACTTTCCTATGATCCTATGAACTCAGCATCCCAGCAAGCTGAAGATAGGATAGGAAATGAAGAATGGTGGAACCAGTCCAGACAGCTGGAAGGGTCCAGGCTGTCTGAGTGGAGTGGGTGTTCAATGAGACTTTACTTAGTGTTGTTCATTATCTGCTTCGTAACACGTTCAAGATGATCCCCTTGCATCTTCCTCACCACAGTCAGGACCACAGTTTCTTACATCAGTTTGGTGCCTCAAGTGGAGACACTATTTCATGGGGACAAGCATTTACCTACTGAATCTCTAACTCCTTAGAGGTATCAAATACTAACCTGACCCTCCTCAGCTTGTGGTACCTGGAAAGCTTGAGAGGGTACAGCAGCAAGCATCTGTTTTTACTCTGCCAGAAAAGAAAATAACCATAACTTAGATATCCTTTCTGTGTACATAGCTTGTTCCAGGCAGGGACTAGAGGGGTCCAAATTGTGCAAAGCAGATATAGGCATTTCATTGTAGACCTCCTGTGCGGCTAGGCCATTCCATGATAGCAGGCAATTCTTTACCTTTTTGGGGGTGAATCTTCACTGTCTGTTGCAGGTGTTTCCAGGTGTGATTTTCCAGAAGTGCTTCATGTTGATCTCACATTTTAACACTGATTATCTTGAAGATTTCACTCTACTGAGCAGAACCCAACTGCCACTTTCTGGTTTTGGGGAGCAACTAGTGGTATAGCGAATGGATGAATAAATAGCCCTTCCAGTCACTGATTTCAGAAGTACCCAGCTACACGATACATGTGGAGTTGGTTGGGTTTTTGTTAAGAAATAGATTTCTTTTAGATCTCCAAACCGTTTCTGTGCTCTATTTCAAGACTAGAAATATTGATTCACAAATATGACGAGTCAGACATTTCCAAACGACTCTGGCCACACTCTGGATTATTGTTCTCATTTGGTGTGGTGTTTCATCCTATCACTGCCACGCATCTTAAAGGCTACCATCACATCCGCAAGTGACAGATGAGTATGCCTGTAGTAACAAGAGAAAGACAGTAGGGTTATAACCACTGTAGCATATAGGATATAGGATTATAGCAAGTAGCTCTCAAGCTGCTGTCAACCTTGACAAGTATCTGATTGAAATTCAGATACCTCGTGCTTCCACAGAAAGCAGAAAATATTCCATCCAGAATCTGTTCCCCTGGTTCTAATGAGAAATTTGGAGAAAGGAGCAATTTCTGGAGATACGTGACCCACAATTGCATCAGATGGTGGCTGTCTCTCCATATAGATATGAACATGCTCATCACATTTTAAACATTATATTGTTATATAATTTAATAATGGCCAATCCTACTCAGGCCTTGTGCTGTACACTCCATGAGTATCAGAGAGGGGAATTTAGCCTATTGGTATTTTTGGCAGTATTAATTGGAGTACTACTGTCCACTCACATATGAAAGATCAAATTTTATAAGACTTTACTTACTGGTAGCAGATGTTAATAAGCACTTCTGACATTATAATATCTTTCCATTTAAACATTATTAAAAAGTCCCTTCTCTTCCTGATATTACTGGAGCTAGACATTTCTGAGTTTTGCCATCGTTCGTGAAGGAACAAATGTGCAACAAATTTCACTTGACTAATTCTGTTCAATTCTACAAGAAAAAAAATGTGCAATCAAGCCTCTAGTGACTGGAGTCTTTTGACTGAAGCATTTATAAGCGGCATACATATCTATTTGCTCTCTGATTATTTGCTCCATTGAGAGGCAGACAAAGAAAAGGAGAAGAAGATTTGTGCTAATTTAGAAAAAATGTTTGAAAATGTTGGGTTTGCAAATTCATGTATGTGATTTAAGTGATGTGGCATAATAATGAGAACAGGCATGTATCAACTGATACAAGGGTTTTGGAGCTATAGTAAATTCATTTGTGTTTACTTAACCCTGACTCTCAATAGCTCTTTGTTCTAGATTGTACAGCTAGGTTACTCTTGCAACAACTGATCTCTCCTTAAACCTATTTCTTTATTTTAATAACCAGTGTAAGAGTCCTCATTCCCTAACAAGGCTAAACCAAGAAGAAAGTAAATATATCAAACAAAAGGCTCATATATTGAGGTACTACCTTGGGATCTCAACCAAGGTCTGGGCCTCATTGTTAGATAATGCACAAAGACATCACAGCGAGCCCTAGCTCAAATCTGAATAGAAAAGTACGTGGGAGAAAAGAAGTAGTCGTATCTCTCCCCAGCAAACAGTGAGCTTCTGGGGAGAAAAGGAGAGAGAAGAGATCTGTCCAAGAGATTTGTATCCGGACCCAGAATTGACCTGATTCCTAGTCCATGACTCAAAAAATAACTCCCTCCCTGCAACCAGATATATTTTCATTAGGATGGAAAAAGAAGAACGTTTGATCAAACTGAATCCCAAGAAGTGAAAAATCACTCTACTCGTGCCCTGCTCATATACTCTCCCTCCATAGCAGCTACTACTGACCCTACCAGAGACAAGATCCTGGGCTAGATGGACCATTAGTCTGACCCAGTCGCTTATGAAAGCGACTGCTCAATCTAAACACCACAACAGTAGAACAGTTCATGACCTTATTTTTCCTCATCTTTTCCAGAACGTCAGCACTTCCAGCTGAACAGTGCCCACGAATAACAAGCTGGCACACTACTAATACTGACTGAGAGGGCAGAGCGTCAACTACTAAATCATCCACAGCTCACTCTGCCAGCCTTGTCTGGGAGTTTTTGCATCCAAGTATTGCTTGGCCATTTCAGCACTTTAAGAGCCCAGGTAGTCTGGCCACGTACTGAAGAATATACGTCTATGACCACTCTTGCATCTCTGCCCCGAGCATTGCAAGACAGAATTAGAGAGACAATTGCAGCTGGAAGGGACCTCAAGAAGCCACCTAGTCCATCTCCCTGCCCCGATGGAGAATAAATATCTAGACCATTCCCAACAAATGTCTGTTCTTAAAAAACAGTGAAGATTTCTGTCTTGCTAACTAGCCTACACCAGCGTTTCACCAGTCTGATAGTTAGCAAGTTTTCTGTCTATGCAACCTTAATCTTTTTCTCTGAAAATTATACAAATTAATTTATAACTCTTATTTTTTTAGATATGTTTGTTATCCTGTCCTCACCCCCTCAGTCTTCTCAGTTCTTTTAATTTTCCCTCGTAGGTCACGTTTTCTAAATCTTTTATTATGATTGTTGCTATCCCCTAGGCTCTATCCCGTCTATCTAAACCTCTCATTAAGTGTGGCACTCACAAATGGACACAGTACACAAGGAGAAGCCTCATCAATAGACAGGAATAATTATCTCCCATGACACGACACTTAGGATAATTTACCCCAGACTGAGATTTGCTTTCTTCATGAGTTGATGTACTTAACTTCTTGGATGGTTTATTATGTGGGCCATCAGGTCCCAGTCTTTGTGATCAATATTTGGATGGGTTGTTAATTGATTTGATCATTGGTGAGCCCTTCAAACTGGATGTTCAAAAATATTATGGAAAATTGATGAGATGATATTAGAGAATCTAAACCTAATGGGAATTTCCCCCCTGTATTTTTAGCTATAGTGATATACTTTGCTTGGAGAAGGGACAAAAGTTCAACCTCAGATTTGAACCTCTCAAAATATTTAGATCCAGATTGCCATAAACTTTGTATCTTAAGCTCCAGGTTCACAGTTGGTTCTAAAATTTACATGATTGATTAATTGATAGCAATTTAATTGCAGTCAAAAATCTTGCATATGATTTGGTCAACACTGGAAATCTTGCAAATTCTGTTCAACCTTTCTCTAAGTCTCCCTTTCCATATTTACTGCAGACTAGAGAATCCCAGAGCCTGAACTTCTTCTCATCAGGCTGGTCAACTCCATTAAACCTCACTAGGTTCCTGTGAAACAAGACTGACTTTCTGCTATTAAAATGTCAAGCTAGGAGGATAGCGTAAAAAGGCTATATACTTTTTTTACTTCTAGAGTTACTTCGCTCCTTAATAACATCATTGAGACAACTTGTCTATATGACATGAATACAGGAACCCTTGGTAAAATGGAGTACATCAGCAAATATGCTATTTGAAAAGTGGTGCTGAGGTTGAAAAGTGGTTCTCTTGGCTGTACAGATACAAATTAAATATTTGGTGACAATCTATCAAGATGGGCAGGGGAAAGCCCTAGTGGTTTTCCCACTCTTTCTAAGGGCTCAGACCAGTGACATGCTAAGTTTCCTGAACATCAGTAAGAAATGAGGACACTCAAACCATTGCAAGACATTGCTCTGAATGCATGACAGCTGCAATTTTGTTTATGGGGCCATGCACTATCTCCAGCATTTTGTTGCTTTACAGAGGCCTTTGAGACACAGTAGAGTAAGGCAGAGATTTTTTTTTAAATAATTTATTTCCTTAGACCACCTGGCTTTAGGAAATTAAATAAAGTTATTTAATAGGGCAATATTTAGCACTAGAAGCCAAGGCCTCCTGCATTTTTAATATTAGCTCTGGCACTAGCTCATTTTGAGCCCTTAATAGCTCTTCAGTTTACATGTCTTAAAATTGGTCTAAATATGCCATCTTTCCACATCAAGGTATTAAGGGGTTTTACTAGTTATTGCTCAGATGTATTATGTGAGACAGCCAGCATTATAGCAAAGCATTTGATATTTATAGTCCTGTCTTGCAAACTTGCAAAGTAGTCCTCAGGCTCATGAGTTGTAGGAAAGAAGTCAGTGGCCCTTCTTCCATAAGAAAGGTCTGCAAAACCAAGCGTTTAAAATAAAACTTCCCCCACTGAGGTCACGAGGAGTTGTGCAGTGGGTATCATTGGGAGCCTGACCTGGTCCAGACTGAGAGAAGCAGAGCTGTGGGAATATGAATGAAATCGAATAGCTGTTAAGAAAATGAAAATGACTTTGTTTTTCCAGGACTGGCAAGGAGCCCGTTTATAACAAGGGTATGCACATACAACGGATATTTATTCATTTGGATTTATACAATGTTAAAATAAGGAGTTTGTCCAGTGTGCCTAAATAAGCAGCAACAACAATAAAATAGTAAAAACCATACTTTAAGCAAAACACATCCCTCCTCTGCCTCCAAGCCCTACAATATCCCACCCTCCACAGCCTACCCACATCGAAGTATAACTCTAGACACATGCAGGTTACACACATATATGTATATATCATTTAGGTATTTAGGGTTGTTGGTTGGAGCTCTATTGGTCTAAGGACACAGGCAGACACGGTTCTTTGGGTAAATGTGATATCTTTTGTTAGACCAACTAAATAGTTAGAAAAAATGTTCTTTGCAAGCTTCCAGGCACAAACACCTTTCTTCAGGCCTAGAGGCAACTTTTACACAAGCACTGGGAGCTTTGCAAAGCCCCCGACACGGCATCGCTTGCAATTGCGTAAGCGGCAAAATGCACATCAGCGCAGAGAAAATGGCAGCGGTGCGCTTTTGAACTAAAGCACATAGAAGGTGTGTTAATTCAAAAGCACACTGCTGCCGTTTTCTGCGCGCTGACGCACATTTTGACGCTTACACAACTGCATGCGGCGCAGCGCAGTTCTCATCAGCTCGCTTGAGGAGCAGACGCCGTTAGCTGAGTCTGCTCCACAGCGGCGGATCTCCAGGGCATCGCAGGACAAAAAGGTATGTGTTTAAATGCCCAAGGAGACCCTTCCATGCCTAAAGAAGGGTGTTTGTGCCCAAAAGCTTGCAAAGAACAATTTTTCCAACTATTTAGTTGGTCCAATAAAAGATATCGCATTTACCCAAAGAACCTTTTCCACCTATCATCTGGGTATATGTTAAAGTCCTATTCTTACCCTGCTGAGATAAGTTCAGCGCACTGGTAGAATATGAGGGTGAAGGTGGTTATAAGTCACTAATATGGCCTTAAATTATGAAGACATTGGGCTATAAATCCAGAGTTTGTGGAAATTGTCATTTATGGTCATCTGTCCACAACCCTAGGGGATCAGCCATGATCTTGGCACAGCCCGAATGCAGATACATCCTGGCCGGCCACTTCCTCATCCCTAAAAGTCACTACCAAAGGACCATTGCGCTACCTGATTTTCTTTTATTCAAGGGGAACCCCTGGGTAGCACTAGCAGAGCTAAGCAGTTGGGTCACAGCCCAGCATATCCTACAGCTGCATTGCTGGCTGGTGTCAATAAGGGGATGAATAATTATTAACTCAGATTTCTTTGATATGAAAAGAAACTTAATTTCTATTCAGTTTGATAGGCTTGTAAGGGGGGAGGTGAAAATGCTCTTGATCCATCTTTATAAACCTATCTAAAGTACCCCCTCTGTATACCCATTGAACCCCACAGCGAGTATGTATAGCTTTATAGAAATCGGTACAGAGAATCTATTTCCATTGCTATTTTTATGTTCTTGACTCAGAGGATTGAGGACAGATGTGAATATACTTCTTATGCTTCATAACCAGCTTTAAACATTTAGCAGCTGGGGACGAAGGATGCATAATATACGTTATTTCCTGAGCTTTACCTTCAATTTAATGGAGAAATTGGGAAAATTGGGCTAAAGAGAATATAGATAATTAATCACTGGAAGAAATGTAACATTGGAAAGCAAAGATTGTATTTAAATGCTATTTAAAAATTTCCCTTATTTTTGTGAACATCTTCATTTCATTATGAAACTGTCCAATAGCCAAAACACATTAAAATGTGTTTCATTCAAGCCAGAGGTATAATAATACGATATAGTACAACATAATGTGACAAGTAGGTCATATTCTAGCTGTAATTTCATGGCAGGTTTTTTTAAACTTCAGCAACCACAAAACAACTGCTCCCTTCTATCCAGAGCTCATTATCATTGGCTGTTAAAATGTCTTGTCCCATTCAAGGAATATAGCGGTTTTTCCTAACTTGTCGATCTGCTCCCCTGTTCAACATTGCCTCTGTTGAGCCATTCGAATTTCACCTGTATGCAAAGTGATGAGGGGTTGGGAAAGAGGGAATTGGAAAGTCTTTTAGTTAGTTAGAGCTTTACACACTATTCTGGGTACTACGCCTCCTGATGGGAAGCAGTCTAATAAAGCTTCCATTTTCAAGTTGAGATAAAAGCATTACCTATCAAATAGATCTGTGTGTAGACACTAATGCCTCTTTGCTTTGTTTTCATATATTATATGCACAACCACCATTAATTGTTGCATTTTTCTTAGGGTTTTCTAGTACGTTTTTAATCTCTGCAGGCTGTATTGATTTTTTTCCTGTGTTGCTTCTACACTTGTCACCAGGACCTCCTTGTAGATAAGGTGTTTCAATTCAGTCTGTGATATTTCTTGGGAAAACATTCTAAAACACTTTTTGAAAAAAAAAATGTTTTATTTTTTTCCCTCCCCCCTCTTTTGCAACATATTAAAAAGGAAGACACTAGGAAAGAATTCAGAGCACAAAGCTCAGCTTTGCAATGCCCTTTCTCTTTCAGCAAACTCTTTTATTCTACTGTTTGGGAATGAAGTGCTTCTGTTACAGCAAATAGAGGCTTGTGTTTTATAGCAGAAGCTGTTTAAAAGGTTACACAGAATGAACACAGAGCCAAGTTTAATAGTGAGTGTAAGTATATTCTCCACATTAGGGAGAAGGTTTCTATTAGGGAATAACTAGTTCTCTTTCTTTGTTACTGTCCTCTGCTTCATAGTTGAAGGTATCTATGAGAGAGGGTGAAGGGAAAATGTTGGCGTCTTAGAATCAGGCTGGAGGTTGAAGGTGACCACTCCTTTGTTGTGATACCGTTCCTCCAGCAAGATGTACAATCGCTAGAGAAAGCAAGGTTGGGAACAGGATGGGCACATAGAGATACAGAAATTGCAACCTTTGGGGTTTTTTGGAGGGATAACGTTTATGCCTTCAACAAAATATTGACATTCTTTTTTTGCACCACTATATAAACCATACTGTGCGAGAGTATAATATTGCAAAAGGCTTTCTCCAAGCAAGTGATATATATTTTTATGGATGAATTAGAATATCCTTTTCACCGCTATAGCAGATTTTGTTCCCAGCTGGTTGAAATTTCGAGATGGCATGACGACGACAGCCCCCTTTCAGTAACAGCCCCTCTGACCTAAGAGCATTGCCTTGTGCATGCATCCGGTCACATGTGGACAGCCAGGCACAGGATGGTGAGCTGTTCTTAAAAATAAAAGGCAACAGTTCTGTTCAGTTCTTATTAACAAACCAGTATTTTGCTGAACCACTAAGCTTTATTTTGGCTTTCTGTCTGCTAATTGGGCCTTACAAACTATACAGTCTACCCTGGACTTCTCCCATTATGAGGTTCAGCAACAAACAGGGATGTTGTCCCATTGCTCCATAATTATTGGCTAGGCCACATCCATGAATTTGCTAGGAATATATCCAGTCCAGTACCAAACAGGTGAGTCCCATCCCCCCAAATACCCTAGTATTGGTAGAGATGATTTCCATGTTTCAGTGCTTAGGTCACACACATCTTAAGCCAGTTGAGTCTGGAGGGCCTGGTGAGCATACTTGGTCATTAAAGCCAAGTTGCTCTTATTTCTAAAGTACGGATAACTCCTGAGCTGAGTCCAAATTATTTCCTTGCAAACAAGGGTTTTTCACCAGGCAAAGGCAAACAAATGAGGTCAAAGGTAGGCCTTGCCTAGCCCACAATCAGGCAAATCTGTAGCATTATTTTCACCTAGGACAAGTATTGCAATGAAGGGAATATTTAGTAAAAAAAACACCTTAGGTGACTATAACCTCTGTGTGACTGTTCATCAGCTGCACCATGGGTTAGCAGCCATGACCAAACCTGAGCCATTCATTGAGGAGTTCACTGTACTGGAAAGGACTGGAGGAAGGTGACATTCCCACCAAGGCCCTGGCAGATCTGGTTCTCTGATTGATGGCATACCAGCCAATCCAAAACTCAGCCTCTGCTGTCCTTTCCTCTTGTGGAGTTGTCCAACTGGCCCAGCAGAGTGCTGGTTTCTTTCCAGTTTACATGCCAGAATGAAACCCTTTTGTGTCCTTCCAGAAAGCGTGGCCTGATCAGATGCGACTCCCATATTGTCGTCCATACCAAAGAGGCGAAATGTTTCATAAGGCACAAAGGTCAATGAAGTGTCCATTGGCATGCCTATATCCAAAAAGTACTTGCCCACTAATTGAAAGCTCATTAGGCTCATTAGAAGAATGAATGAAGAGACTGAATGACCCAATGTCATGCTTTTTCATGAGTGTTCCCATCATACAGTCTAACCACAGAAAGAGTAGGATCAAAAGGCAGATACTTGACTGGCAGAAAGCTCTCTCAGCTGCATAGTGAACTATTCCCTCACCAAGGGTAGGCTAAAGGATGCAGTAATACTCTTCTGGGTTTCCATAGAAGATTTTGAGGAAGTTTCATAAACCTTCCTTCCTTGCCAGCTACCCTGACAGCTTGTATAGGCTAAGTCCTTCACTGTCCTGAGATATCAGGTCATGATGATGCAGAGCTCTGGAACGGCTATTGAAGCTATAAATGAACCCCAGCCCCCAGATTCTGTGAATCTCACATCTTTGGTTGGTGGTGACCTTTTCCTCTACTAGGTTCACTAGCTACAAGAGACCTTTCTGCCGTCCTACCCCTCACTGTCTCCTTGCAAGCCAACTAGATATGCATGCTTCTCTGCCTGCTGTCCTTGGGGCAGTCATGCTGACACCCGGATACAGCACAGAAACATTTACTCCCATTGAACAGGTCTGCAAGTGAGTATCACGCTGGGCACCTTCTTGCATTGGACTCCGAATCTGCCTGTCTGCATGTGATGTGTTAGTTGGCAGAGTCATCCACCTTGGCTACAGATCATTACCTGGGCATTCCCATCAAGTGGTTTGGATCCCCAGCAGCTCATTAGATGAAATTATTCATAATCACAGTCACCTCCACTTATGTAGCCAAGCCATCAGGTCCCAGAGGCATGGAGAAACCCACCACAACAATCAGCCGAAACCCTGGAAGAGCAGAGCCCATGGCCTGGAAGGTCCTCAGCAGTTCTGATTGCACCCCTGGCCTTATATAGATGGATAGACCCCCCTGTAGACCTCCAACATTTCTAGGATGGGAAGGGAGGTTAAAGCAATATCCTTTCTGTGGTTCTCACCAAACCACTGCGTTCTGGTTATCACGTTTGCCTTATACAACTTCCAGACATAGTGGAGGGAAACAGGGTCTTGTGGCAATTAGCCCCAATGCTGCAGGAGGCCTAGCAGTAAATAGGATGTCCCTCGTCTCTCCTCTAGTGTGATCATAGTCCCCTGCCCAAGAAGGATCCTCTTCAGCCTTCACTTCATCTATGGAAGTGGGGTATCACTTATTGCCACCACAGCCACACCTAACCCTTTCAGAGCCACTTTCCAGTGACCTCCAGCAAGGCCATCCAGGGGCCCAGGCTGCCACCATGAAAACTTCCATGTGAGGGCCACACCTTCAGCTTCCTCTCATAGGACCTTGCTATATTGGTTAGCCAATTATCACCTAGGAGGAATAAGACCCTCCTCCCCAAAAATATGGGGAGAAGGAGAAAGCAACTCAAATGGATGTCCTGCTTTCTAATCAAAGGTTAGGGCAATGGAAAGGACAGAATCAGAAGCCCCTACGCACAATGGTACCCGAGGATGCCACCATGCAACACAAATCTCCAGCTCAATTATCAAACCCAGTGCCCTAAGGAAGAAGAAAGCAACACCCACTCTGCCTCAGCAAATTAAAAGCCTTGTTCTGATGCATATTTGACCCTCATTCTCAGTGTATAGTTACCAGTTTTCTTATTAGCATAAGAAAGCCAGTTTTCTTTAGTACTTAAGTAAATTCCATCAGCCCCATCAGTAAGGATCAGCATTGGCCTGATTGCACTTCACAGGTCTCCATTAAAAACACCCCCCAAAAACCCCAGAGAGCTAAATGTGAAGTATTCCCTGATCTGAAATGCAACCCATCTTCAGGAAAGTTTTGCAAAAGGTGAAATGTTCTGCAGTTTATTTTGCTTCGAGACAGATCTAACTAGCTGTTCTAACATTCAAAGAAACTGTATAGGAGTCTGACATTGGAACAAAAAAAATAGAGGAAAGAAAAAAAAAAAAGAAGAAGTCAAATCTTCCTAGAGAATTTTAAAGGTTTTTTTCTTTTTTCTGAAGGAGCATGTGTCTAGAGCTCTGCTGTGCTGATATTTGCTCCCGGTGGGAAGAATATCGCTCCATAAATTTCCCAGTGGTGTAAAAGAGGGGAAGCGTGTGTGTCGGTGTGTGCTGATGTCGGGAGTGCTGCGTAGTCTAGTTCAGTGGGAAGAAATCTTTCAAGAGATCAGTTCTACCTGCCTCACAAGGTGCCACATCTAACAATAAGAAATACTTGTCAAGGTTTTTACGGGCCAATGGAGATTCAAAGCTGGTAAATACCAAACACGCTGCAGACTGGCTATTCACGCAGGAGTTAAAAGATGTACTTCCCTTAATCAGTGAAGCCAGGAAAGCACATCTGTTCATTCACAAAAGAAAAGAATCGAATAAAGGTAAATTATCAGCTGTGCTAAGATCCTCTTTTTCATAGGGAAAATTATTTCCCTTTTTATTTTGTGCACTTTCAAAATGTACCGTAGATGCAAAACTATTCGGAGTTGCAGCCGGCTGGTTGGAGTCACTTATGTACAGCACATTTGGATAGGAAGCTTGTGAAATACAGTGCACAAAATACAAGCCCAGACAAAAAAAATGGACAGAGAAGAGTGTCAGGCAACACTGATTTCTTGGGATGATGGCCATGCACACACACCGGATAAGTGATATGGGATTCCAAATACAGAAACTCGTGAGGTCGGCTGGTTTGACAAATGAATGGCAAAATCCCGTATGATCCCACCGAGTAGGTGTCTCTGGAGTATTCGATACTCGTTTCACTCCCAAGGCACTCATAGATGCTAATGGACATAGTGTATGCACATGAGTGCCAGAATGATGTATTTATAATAGGGGAGAATTGAACTCCAAAGTAGTTCAAATAAATATCTCATTCAGGTTGAGCATGATGGTTATTACTTAAGTTCCTGATATTTAACTGTGGAAACGACCTATTAAAGTCTATTCCCCTGAAAAGGCAGGATATTAGGGATTGCTCCTGCAAAGTCTTATTCACACATATTGTTCTTACTATATGAGGCTTCCCACTGAAGTAAAAACAAACTCCTGAGTTATTCCTTCCTCTGAGCTTCCCAGTACATCCTGTCTCTTTTGTTTCTCTCCGTTAGGTTGAAGGGGTTGGAACTGCCCCTTGGTTTTGTGTTTTAGGCAGCACTGAGAATATTGCTTGTGCTTAACAAACAGTAAATAGAGCTGCATTTGAGGTGAGATAAATTGAATACCAAATATGCATAGGAGTTACAGCAATTAAAACAATCCTAGAGATGCCTTTAATAGTCATGGAACTATCCGCAATAAATTTGTTCTTTCAGCTGATTATTTCAATCGACTAACAGTCAACTAGCAAATGTTATCTTTAACCTTTTTTGTTTTGCATGGGCTATCCAGAAATCCAGCTGATTCGATGTTTCTAGTGATAGGACGATCTAATGATGCTTAATAATAATTTTAAAAGAAGCTCTATTTGCATCAGGTGCAAGAAAAGATATTGTCAAAAAGGACCATATCATAAAATCTTTATTGTTCCTTGCTTAGTGAGTTTCTCTCTTGAGAATTTAAGGTGATATTTTATTGAGCCTATTTCAGTGCCTACGATTTGATATTCCAATTCATTTTGACATACTTCATATTATCTTAGTGGGTATTTTCACCTTCGGTGTTGAAAGTGGATTTTTAATGTCGTTGTTTTTCCCGAACAATTATATTTCCACTCCATTCCTTCTCCTAATAAAAAGCAGATATGGACTGCATTGTATTAAATTCCCTTACAATAAAAAGGTGGTTTAAAAAAACAAAATTAGAAAAATAGTCATGGCAGGACAGGATCTACAATTACTCATGATAGGCTATGCATCAAATGCAGCCACAATATAAAAGATTATTTCTATTTAAAAAAAAAATTAAAAATGGGAAGATGGGCAGAATTTCAATTAAAATCTACCAAGCTTAACTGATGGTGCAGATAGAACATGTTGATACAGCGGTGACGGGCACCACAAAAATGCCCAAGACAGATTCCCAGAGCACAGCAAACTGTTTGATTAAAAATGGATTTCAATACAATTATTGTTTTTAGTCTGACAAACAGCTACAACAGAAAATCATGTTCCATGGTACAAGCTTGCATTGTATGAAGCATTTCATTGTACAGTATTTATGAACCCTGTTTTTGTTTCAAACCTCATAATGGACAGTTGAAACACATCGCAATGAATATATCCTTGTGTCAATTCTTTGTTCTAGAAATTTATCTGAAGATATAATTACAGCAAAAGAAGCCGCATCAGATCGTAGAACATTCCCCCTTGCACGGAGTAGTTTAACACATTTGAAGTTCAGTGGTTTCGATTTGTGTAGCCTTGTGCTTTAGTACCCTCTTGTGGTAGGCTGCACTCTCTGTTGCAATCAGAAAATAGAAAGAGGGGGACAACCAAGCCCATTTGCAGACAGCGGGATCAGATAAAGAGGTCCAGATCCAGCAGACCGCTTAAGTCCATACGTAACTTGACCCCTGCAAGACGTCCCAATTACGTCAATAGGAACAATCAATTGCTTAAAATAATGTCTGCTCTTCATATGCCGCTGCCTTAGGCCTGAGCTCAGGATCTGAATAACAGAACTGGGCCCAAATCTTCACTGCATTTCCTAAATTCAGGAGTAGTTGAGATCTGACTGCAGATCGGATTGCAATATGTTGGCTGCCTTCTTCCTCTGCAATGGCCATTACTGGCACCCTGCACCTGAACCCCACAGAGTTTTGCAGATCAGGTTATCTATCTATACAACTCTTTTTAGGAGAGGTTGCATACTATTGGATGCCTGTATCAGTATTGCTTCCTCTCAGCCCCTGCATTGCAGAGTTCCCTTGGGCTAAACTTTTAGACGCTTGCTGTTTAAAATCTCTCTCTCCTCCCAATCTCAGGTTTTTTTTCTCCCCCAACGCAACCCCACAGAGTTTTGCAGATCAGGTTATCTATCTATACAACTCTTTTTAGGAGAGGTTGCATACTATTGGATGCCTGTATCAGTATTGCTTCCTCTCAGCCCCTGCATTGCAGAGTTCCCTTGGGCTAAACTTTTAGACGCTTGCTGTTTAAAATCTCTCTCTCCTCCCAATCTCAGGTTTTTTTTCTCCCCCAACGCT
>NW_005842046.1:2484468-2489139 GCF_000455745.1 Alligator sinensis
TTTTCTCCCCCAACTCCCTTCCAATTCCCCCCCCCCCCCCACCCCATGACTTTCAAGAATTGCAGTGCTCACAAAAATTAGACTTGATAACACTGGCTGAAGGATTAGAGATTGGCATGCTGTGGACAGGTGCTAGGCAAGCTTCCTACACACATCACTGTCTATACTCTTCATGCCTGAGATGTAGCTCCTTTGCTATTTCCTAGTCTTGAAGCCAACTGTCAATCATGGTGATTTGTACCAAACTGTGCGGGATGTATGTTCTGATGTGGCAAAATCTATCTATCTAATTCTAGATCGAAGTCACTTATTGCCATGAAATTTAAAGTCTGGTTAGGGGGTCAAGCTGAGATCCTCAGACTGAGATCACATATGACAGAAGTCAGATTTAAACAACTATCTCGGAAAGCATAAACCTTTGTCCTCAGACGATTCTGTGGACTTGGCTGGTGGTAGAAGTCGGAAGCACCACCATTTTAATGATATCTGTCCATCTCTTGCAGGGTGCCCAGCTCTTTCAAGGGTGCCCATCACTGCAAAGGGTAGGATATGGTATGTGAAAGTTAAATAACGTATATAAACCTCAGATTCTTTGGTTCACTTAGATATTCTTTACAATGTCAAATTCTAGTGCAAGCAGTAAATCATGTCTGTACTGTGTCTTATATAGCTTCTGAAGCTGGAAGGTACAGCTACAGAACTGAAGATGGAGGCGGGCATGTATATGGCACAGAGCTATATTACAGGCAAAATTCATTCCCTTTCGTCACTTCAGTAAAGTCAGTTGAGTTGCGGCTGGCAGGAATTAGGCTCAAGGTGTTAGGTTTAACCATGTTGCTGTGCAAACAGTTGTATATTCCCCTGCATTTGGTGCCATGGAAAGAACACAAGGAACAAAACACTTATTCCTTTGGGCAAAACAAATTGAGCAACCACTTCGTCAGCTCCTCACCTTGTCTTCTTTTTTGGCCTCCAGGAAAGCACCCACATTTGAACATTTGGCACTGGGGGGGATCTAGAGTTTGGGGAGGTACAGCTGGCAAAGAAGGAGCAGGTCTGGGAGAAGCTGCTTTCCGTGGCGTCATTGCTGTCACCTTATGCTGCTTTTGTCAGCCGTATCCTCACGGGGCCCCTATCGAGCTCTGAGCTTCCACTCTTGTCGCAGGGGAGGCATGGCTAAGGAGACTTCTTGGAGAGCAAGGAATGAGGATAAGGCAGAGGTAGTAGGGCACTGCATAAATGCCCTTGTTCTCATCTGATCATCTTAGGATATCCATACGAACAAATCAGGGACTGTCTGTTCTCTGCTGAGTATAGCAAGGGAACGATCCCTGTGCAGCATCCTTGGGAGCTATCAAGCTAGGGGCAATAAATGAGGATGTGAGCCCCATCCACTGCCCATGCTCCTGATAGGCAAAAACATCTGTAGACAAGATGATACAGTGGAATACTCTCAGGTTTGTGGTCCCAGAGTTGTCCACGTCATTTTGGTCTCCTTTGGCATTGCCTGTTGGACAGCACGAATAAGCCCAAACTCACGTGTGTGCCCAAACTCAGCATTGACACACATAGTCATCATTTACATGGAAGAGGATGTTTCCATTTAACTAACCATTAGGATGGGATTGCAAATGGTCTGCAACTTTCAGAGTCCCATTTAAACAAAGTTTACTCCTTTAAAAAGCCAAGAGGCAGGAGTTCACATTTTATCATTAGGTTACCATCTGTTAGTGGTTTAATCAGAGTTCTTCCTTTTCTACGTCATAAAACTCTAAGGGATCCATGTCTGAGAGCAAGTGGGATCTCAAGAGGTACTGAAGGTCATGACTGAGGAGCACGGCGAGATCGGGAATAGGGGCCTGATTATCTGTTCTGCTGGATTAAGCTCTTCCAGCCAGAAGCATTGAGAACTGAGACAGATGTCCAGAGCTGCTAAGGGACAGAATAGCAGTGTCTTTACAAAGCTGGAAGACGGGGCTACAAGTGTGGGGACAATGCTGTTGGCCCTGCATTTTCCAAAGCATTGAAATCAGCAGTCAATTTTAGAAGGGCTGTAGTTTTTGAGTCGGCTGGCACAGGATGGGCCAATGAACTGGCAACGACTCAATCTAAACACTCTGCCTAGCCTGGAAAGAGGTCTCCGTTATTCTCAACACACGCACATCTCAGTCTTGTGAATGCATTGGAAAGTAAAACTCTCTTTTCATATGCTGCACAGGCATGTTTTTTTTCCAGATCTCAGCATTTCAGATATTTTCAGTGTTGTGTCTGGAATGGACACGACTAGAGAATGGATTCATTCATCTGGTGAATAGCCTCACTGATCCTGGGAGATGCTGAACACTGACATTAAGGAGGGATGTAGGCATCCCGTGACCCCGTCAGAATTAAGTCCTCGGCGTCTGCAACACCGGATAGTTGCAATCCCTTCTGATGGATAGTTGTTACTCGGCAGATAGGCTGCAGACAGACGTAGTTAGCCACGTTAGTCTGAAGTCAAGCAGAAGGCAGGCTAGATTTACATCTTGCAGACCAATCCAAAAGTGTGTATGTGTGCATGTGCATGCATATGTCTGATATATATAACACAAGCACAAGCTTTCGTGGGCTGAAGCTCATTTCATCAGATGTCTGATGCAGGCAGACATGTTTAACACGGCTCCAGTGGCCCAAAAGCAGGTTTCATCCGTATTTGTCCAATCCAACAGGATCCGTGCTAACCTTGTGTCATCCTGAGTTTGCATTGATATGGCTCACATTCCAGTAAGCCACCGTGCTCGCTTGTTCTTGTTGCTAATGGCCATTTTACCAAGTGTAGCTGCTAGTTACAGAAATGAAAGGTGAGCACTCAAAAAATCATTTGTAAGCCATCTGTAAGAGCTAGGTTAATGGTTAGCTGTGTGCTAACGCAGACTCTGGCCGATCCAGTGCATCCCGTGTATCAGAGGGCATTGCTGGCAACGTCCCACACCGTGCAGGAGGGAACAGCAGGGAGACATCTAAGCCTGGGTTGTCTTGTAGCGTTGGCTCATTTCATTAGCAGCAGCCTCCGCTGCAAGAGAGACGCCTTTCAAAACCTGAAGAGGGAGTGTGAATGCTTTTACAAAAATGTGCTTATTATAAGTATGAAAATGAACAGCAGCCGAAGTGGGGGAGAGAGTTGAGACTTTCAACTCTACACGTGTGCCATGCGCATAAGCCAGCTTGTGTCCCAGTAGAAACCTCTGCTTCCTCACCACAGAATAAACAAGCTAAGTGATTCGCTCCTCGCCCGAACACTCGTCCCCCGCCTGCCGAAAGGCCCTCGTGCACGGGCAAAACAGTACTTGGCAACCCTACTCACACACAGCGCTCCCGCCTTCCTCTGCTCCTTTCCAGCCAGCGCAGCAGGACACCTCGTCTGCTGTTTCCATCATTTCCTCATCAAAAAGATGCCCTGGTTTCTGTTCATTTGGGTGCAGGGATAAGTGCTGATCAGTCAGGCAGAAACGGCGGAGGTGGAGATGATCGTTGTGTTGCTGGAATATTGTTGAAACAGCCTCCCTACTCTTGAACCTGTTTCCTGGAAAGAGGAGCCCTTATTTCCACTATGGAAAGAAAGAGACAAGCCATTTCCAACTGGACTTGTGTACGGACACCTCCCTCAAGAGAAAAACTAGCAGTATTCAGATCCGGGTGAGGCCAATGTTTGAGATTTGAGAGTGAAGGCCAACTCCATTAAGGAATTTAAGTTGTCATTTCAGTTTGTCAGCAATGGCTGTTTTGTGAAAAATTTTAGCAAGTGCCAAAACAAAATATAAGCACCTTAGGAGGTTGGGTCTGACCCAGAACCAAAACTGCAGGGGTTTGCTCCAGTGTTTCACCATCAGATAGCTCAAAACAGAGAAGCCATTCAGTTCTGTGCTCCAGGTTGGACTTATTTACAATATAGCCAAAAACTGTCTTGGAAGGGTGGTACAAAGTGAGCATTCTGCGTAGACATCTACATAGAAAATATTCTGATAACGTAAGCCACTCTAGCCTATAGAATTAGCCAACTACGTACCAAGAAAGTGTGGGTACCAAATATGAGCCAAAAAACCAAAATAAGCAACACTAGGAATCAGGGGTGTTTCATAGATTTCATAGACATCAGGGCTGGAAGGGACCTCAGAAGATCATCGAGTCCAGCCCCCTGCCCAAAGGGCAGGAAGTCAGCCAGGTTCATAGGATCCCAGCAAGATGAGCATCCAGTTTGCTCTTAAAGGTGTTCAATGTGGGTGCTTGGGGCTCAGACAGTAAAGAAATTCTTCCTTATGTCCAGCCTGAAACGGTCTTGTAGTAGTTTATGACCATTCGACCTAGTCATCATCCCTTGGGGCGCTCTGGTGAACAGACGTTCCCCCAGATACTGGTGGCCATCAGATCACCCCTGAGCCTGCACTTTTCCAGGCTAAAGAGCCCCAGGGCTCTCAGCCTTTCATCGTAGGGTCTGCTTCCCTGACCTCTGATCATGCACGTGGCTCTTCTCTGGACTCTCTCAAGCTTCTCCACATCCTTTTTGAATTGTGGAGCCCAAAACTGGACACTACTCCAGCTGCGGCCTCACTAAGGCCGAGTACAGGGGGAGAATGACGTCCCGGGATTTGCTTGAGAAGCATCTATGGATGCAAGCCAGCGTTTTGGTCGCTT
>NW_005842046.1:2489935-2553547 GCF_000455745.1 Alligator sinensis
CATTAATGGAGGGCAGGGGATCACCCTCACCCGGACTTCCCTGTCCCGTAGCGGGCATGGGCGTCCCATGGGACTGATGAAAGACCGACGCAAAGTACCTATTTAATAGGTTGGCTTTTTCCTGGGCGTCAGTTGTCAGTTGCCCCATCTGGTTCAACAGGGGTCCAGTGTTGCCCCTGCTTTTCCTCCGGCTCCCCACATATCTGAAAAAGGACTTTTTATTGTCCTTGATGCTCAAAGCTAGTTGGAGTTCAGTTGCAGCCTTGGCTTTCCTCGTCTGCTCCAGGTGTTGGTTGTAACCATGTTGGTCTAAGGACATAAGCAGACAAGGTTCTTTGGGTGAATGTGGTATCTTTTATTAGATCAACTAAATAATTGGAAAAATTGTTCTTATCAAGCTTTTGGGCACAAACACTTCTTCAGGCCTAGGGAGAGTCTGCTGGTTTTTTCTGTTCTCCTGGACAGAAGAGAAGCCAATATGCAAAATGCAGGTCTCTGAAAATGCAAATGCATGGTGGTGAGGATCAGAGGCCATGGGAGATCAGACCCTCACTGCCACACATTTGCATTTTCACAGACCTGCATTTTGCATATCAGCTTCTCTTCCATCCAGGAGAACAGAAAACACCACCAGACTCTGCCTATGCCTGAAGAAAGGTGTTTGTGTCCAAAAGCGTGCAAAGAACAACTAGGAATCAGTTCATTCAAGAAGAATTGACATGGTGTTGGTTAACTTCTTTAGCCCAACAAGACTTTCTCTAGCCTCTCGTTTCATTTCAGTGTTTTTTACATTCTCCTGTAATGAGTTTTATTACAACTACTCAGTGAGCGTATGAGATAAATTTGCATTTTAAAGGAGGGACAGTTAACAAGCATGAGCATTTCTAATACTTGCCATGAAAACTTGCCAATGTGGCTTGATATTTTTATGGTTCCTGCTGGGCTGTTTCTTTAAAAGGTGGTGAAATTCTTTGGTTGCACGTGCACATGCTTGCTTGCCCACTTCAGATCTGACGCCCAGATCTGATCTGATCTGTCACATCCACAGATGACAGACTTTACACGTGTAGACGATACACGTATTCCAACAGGACAAATTGAGTTGGTTCATAAGTTCTGCTACACAACTAGCATCCAAAGGTGTGAGCACATATTAACAAAACATTTCTTTGAAAATCAGACCATTGGTACATTTTGAGGGCCATATTGCTGCTTCACATAGCTGTCATGCTGAACTTAGTGTTGGCCTCATGTCCATGTCCAAAACCAATATATGTTTTCATTATTTAAGAGTACATGGGCCAGATCATTTCATTGGTGCTACACTGATTTACACCACCTGAGGAACCAGATCTGTACAGATGTAACTTCAAGCTGCTGCTAAGCATTGACTTGGTGTTTCCACTATTAAAAAAAAAAACATGTTATGGGGAGGTAAGTACATGATACAACATCTATCTCAGCTGAAGTGTGCAGTGTACTTTCTCAGCAGTGACACTTATTATTGTTCGTTTTTGTTCAAAGGAAGGTCCCCTCAATTAATGGCCAGCTTCCAGTTCAATCACACCTTTGCTGCATGGGTCTGCCATGCAAGCTGCCTGGAAAAGTAATGCATACTTAAGCTACCCTTAAATTAAAGCCACAAGGAGAAGTAATTCAGTTGAAAAGAGGCTATAGCTTCTGGAGGAAGATGCACAATATTGCTTTTTCAAGCAGAGGGACAAGTTTGGTTATGTCTGATGAAGGACCAAATTTTGCACTCAGGCCCCATGAATTATGCGGTATACTAGAGGCTGGTCTTCTAGCGAGGATCCCCAAAGTGGGTTGTAAACAGTAAATGACACCACGGTGTTAGTCAAAAGGCAAACTGGGATCAGGCTCTGGGAGCATCAGAGAGTCATATATTTCTTCTTGAACCACCAAATGAACCTCTAAATGACAAGCTTCTGCCCCTCACACCTTAGCGCATTGTGGAGATCTACAATATGTCTGCAGCTTCACTCATTCCAGTAGAATTTGCAGGCAAAGAGCTCCATTTCCCCCCTGTTTAAAAAATAAGTTGATTCAATTAAGATATTCGTACCCATGATGCTGGAAACAATGCTGAGCTTTCACAGGATGCAGTGTGGCCAAGGGCAATATCCAGGTATTTCCACAGTTCCGAGGCCTGATGCAATATAATGTAACATATCCTTAACTATTGCATAGGAGCAGCAACTTTAGCTTCAGTAGAGCTGGGCTGACTTCTAGCAGCTGGTCCAGGCCCTAAATGTTCATATAGGCTTTCATGGATTAACCACTTTATATCAAGTTCACAAATAACTCATACCCAGTATATCTGATTGCAACTCTCATGTACATCCAAAACCAGGAATTGTGACCCCTTTCCATTCCTGATCTTAAACTGAGGGATTTGCTTAAAGGAGCAAGTAGGTGACAATGATTTTATAAGCCATTTGCTGCATTTAAAAAAAAAAAGATTAATTCTGTGAATTCTACGCTGAAGATAAAACCACGGCTCTCAAGAACTACGCTGGAGATCACAAAAAGGTCAGCCTTGCACAATGGTTTCGCTACCATCGTTCTGTATTCCATACCAAAGACTTTCTAAACTTCTCCCCCTTATATGCTTATGGACAGAGGAGGAGACTATCTAGAACTGAACTATATTAATAAGGGGATCTTTAAGGGAAAAAAAATGGTTTGAAAGGGATATAAATTCTCAGTCTTTAGGATATCAGGAAACTTCCAGCCAACTGGGTTGGGAAAAAAACTCTTTCCGAGGGCAGGTGATTCCATAAGTAATAACTTCCTACTGCAGAGCTCTTGCACTTCCCTGGCATTTGCCAGGAGGCTGGACTAAATCCTGGAATTATCCTGTATACCGGTTCCTATGAAGCTGAGTTGCTATACAGTTGACTTATTCAGCTGGAAGTCAGAAAGGTCCATTTAGTGCATGTCTACCTATTGCCCTACGGCTCACTACAGCAATATAGCAATAACATGGGTTTATGCATGATCGCCAGCTATGCCGCCGTAGTGGCACTCTCCCCCAGTATACCATGCCGCCTTGGCGGCATAGGGGCAAAATTTAACCGTGCACTGCATGCATGGTGCGGTAACATCCTATACTGAGCCATGCTTTAGTACTTCCAAGAGGAAGTATGAAAGCACCTCGCCGTTGCAACATTACCATACGGCAGCATGTAGATGTGCCCTTAGATCTACTTCTTAACACTGGTTCCATGATATTACCTTTACGTTTCCACTTATGCATACTGCTACATTGGATGGAGATGAGCTGAACTTACTTTCTCTAATAGATTCTTCAATCTCTGATTTTGGTGAACATCTGCGTCTTTGTTGCCGTAGTTAGTTAAATTTTGGCAAAAAGTGGAGACTGAACCCTCAATAGGAAAAAAGCTGAGTGACTGGTTCAAGCTTCCCTTTTATTGCCCCACAAATGTATCTCAAGCTCAGTCTGAAACGGCCGCCTTGGGAGATGGGGTATTTCGATCACCATATCAGCCCTTGGCTCCTCGTTAATGCTGCTAATGATGGTGCCAGCTAACCCCAAACCTGATAGTTTTTTCTTATCAGCTGGGAACTTGACTGGGAAAACCCTCAGCTAAATTCCACATAGGTCATTGGCTGCAAGCAAGTAGGTAATGCCAGCAGGCAGGTGGTATTGTAGTTAAGCCATTGGATTGAGGTTCAGGACGTCTGTATTCCATTCCTGGCTCGGTTACACGCTTCCTGTCTGAGCTTAGCCCGGTCCCCGCACATCAGTTCCCCATCTACCATTGTGGATATTAATATTTCTCTTGCTAACAGAGATGTTGTAAAGTTGAGTTGATTAATGCCTGTGATATCATCCAATGCTGTTGTAACCATAGAAATAAGTAGACATATACAGATGCACAGAAACTTCATACACTTACAAAGATCGACGAAGGATTCATTTGACTGTTTCCTTGTGCAGCCATGCATCGCTTTTTTATCAGCTGGGGATTCACCTGTCCCTGGCTGTAATTTACAGGCAAAGGGCTTGAGCCTGGTGGCTCAATTGCAAAATAAAAAAGGTGGTTTAAAAAAAAAAAAGAAGGAGTTAGTAAGCCTTCCTATTACAGTTTAACTGGGAACCTTGGAGTCATAAGAAAATTCGTATTTATCCCACTCAAGCTTGAATGAGACTCCTCAAAAGGAACTATACTCAACAGTGGGGAACAATAACCTTTCTTCTTTATAGAGTATCCCGTGCATGAAGCCCGTTAGGCATCGAATGAAATATACTCTAACTTGAAACATGTCTGACAAAAGCATCTCTACATGGTCCAATAAATGCCAATGCTGATTCAGTATTGTTTTTGGCCTACTGTAGAGGAATGTCAAAAGAACTGTTAGCACATGTTCTCCGGGTGCCCCTTGATGTTGTTTTCCAAAAGACTGGTCTCCATATGTGATGATCAGAGGGGAAGAAAGAGATGCTAGGGTAGTGTGGTGACTTTGTCTTCACTCAAGAAGTCTCCACATCACCCATCAGACTTTCAACACATTTTCCGTTAACATAAGGTGAACACACACCCTCATCACTGAAGCAGGAAGGTTTTGATGAACGCTAAGTTCAGGTAATTTTGCTAAGAGATGAGTCTCGAATGTTAAAAACTTTTCATAAGTTCCTATCCTCTAAGAGCAAATTCTTGACTTGAGACCTGTAGTGGATTAACTAGCTGCATCTCTTACCTAGCTGCATCTTTGGTCTGATCATTTATATCAATAGGAGTGGTGCACAGCCGTCACTTCGAAGGGGGTGAAAGCCAAGAGGGGAACTAACTGTGTTTGACGTGCTGGGGCTGAAAGATTCATGGGTTTGTCATATATTTAATTGTATGTCGAATATCCACGGATTCAAGCACAGTTGCTTTAGATGAGTGATCACTGCCAACACCAACTGTTGGTGTTCTTCTTTCCTTTAACATAAGTTGTCAGCATGGACAATTTGCAAGGTTTATAGAAAAAAAGGATAGAGGGCCAGATAATTTACTGGTCTAAATCAGCATAGCTCTGCTGTCTTTAGAGAAGCTGCACTGATTTATATCAGCAGTAGATACAGCCTTTTGCTGATTCACAAAACAGACACATTATTGGCTTTGGTAGTGTAAACTTCTTACACTTTCCTGATACGCTCCATCCCAGGCCAAGGCAGCCCATCAGGGTGGTGCAAAAATCGTTCATTTGCAAATTCAAGCTTGGCCTCTCTGTTGAAACTCTCATTTCTGTTTGCTTTCTAAGGATACCGACAATTAGTTTAGTTATTAAAAACCAGGTCGTGGAGGATCACAATTTGTGCAAGTACACTATATCGATGGTCCGACTGAGTTTTCTATATGTTGTAGCTTTTATTTTAATTACTGCATTCCAAATGACTGCCTTTCAGTCCGGGAGATGGAAGGATCTTGAAAGACCCCAGAAGTAATTTATGTGCAATTATCTGATTTTCGTTTTTAGCCATCTGCGCTGTTCCAGTTTCTGTCACCTTGGAATATTCTTTGCCACAGTTTAGATAATTTACCTAATAGGAGGTACACCCATTTTAAAAGGGGGCTTTGTAATGATAGACCCCGCTGAGCCTGCTGACACTGGCATGGATAGTTTGAATTATTATGGCGACTCTCAGCATGTTCATTATTAAGCTCTGCATTCCCAGGCGTTTCTGATCTGAAACTTGCCAGGCGAGGTCTCAGCAACGTAATGATTACTCCACACTTGCCTTATAGCCATGTTCATACTCTGAGAGTAGAACAAGAGATTCCCAAAGGGCACCCACCATTCAGGACACCTAACCAGAACAGGCGTAAGGCAAGTATAGATCCATGTACGATTCGCCCACCCCAAGGAAGACAGTTGAGAGAAGTGGAGGCTTCTCACTTAGAGCAATGAGCCATTGAACAACAGTAGCCTCGGGGTTTGCTGAGCTGCCTCTTACATTAAGGTGCACGCCAGCCACTGGATCCTGCAAACTACAGATCCCATGGCCACCTCTCCCTCCAAAAATCCCACAAGCTGCATGGGTGGGCTCCCTTTTTTCTGTCCACTTCCTGAATTCTTCCTTGTGGCCAGTTTAAGATCCAGCTCCCCCTTTAATGTGATGAGCTAGGGTAACCCCAGCGTTCGGGAGAACAATCGTCGTGCTGTAAAAAGAGAACAGCCGCAGCAATGGAGCAGAACAAAGCACCGTGCATCACTTATTGACCCCTAAAAATTCCTCCTGAAACGGAAGCAGATCCTGCATCTCCTTTCCTCTTCTGCTGCCCTCCCAATGCCTGCCCAGACCTGGCTGAAGCTCTCCCCCAAGGAGATTAGACAATCAAGAAGGTCTTATGAAGTTGTGTCACATGCTCCGGGGAAGTTCTTTGATTAGACTAGGTTTTTTCAAGCCGTGGTGAGGAGACAGCAGCCTGACTGAAGCACCTCATTTTTCCAGATGCAACACCAGCAGCGAGGAACCCCATCGGGGCCCCAGAGCTCGTGGGTACCTCTAGTCCCTACCCATCCCTTCTTACCCCTAACCACACAGGCTGGAGAAGGGATATCCTGGGAGCTGTGCTAGCCCCTAGAGAGCAAAGACTTCCTTGGTGAAATTCATGTCTTCCACTCACCTTCATTCAAATAACTTATTTGGTGCATCCATTTCCCTCCTCCCTTTTGATCTCTCTTGTCTATTCAGACTGTAACATCTTCAGAATAAGAATGAAGTCTTTTTATTTGCCTGGGCAGCATCTGGCACAATAGACCCTCAGTCCTGTGTGAAGACTTATGGGTGTTACCATGAACTAAATCATGAATGTCATCTCAGGGTTGATCATTTGTAGTCTTTGATCTTTTCCACCCCCCCCGTGTCTTATTTCTGATAGATTCAGAAAATTTCGAGGAAGATTGCAGTTATGCTTTTTCCATAAATAGTAATCGTGTCCTTTGATTCTGAACTGCTTTTCTTTGCTATTGAAAGGGCCAAAGAAACAAAAAAGGGGAGAAAAAAGGTGTGTGGTAACACACATCCTTGTGCATGTGTGTGCGCGCGCACACGAATGCATGTACTTACGGGTGTGTATGTGTCTCCCCCCCGCAGCACTCTGCACAGGACTGAACACAGAAATTACAAGCTATTTGCAAATAGCAAAGTCTTTAGCAAGCTAGATGTGTGATATACAGAAAAAATAAGACACAGCAAAATACATCAAATCTCTCTGCTCCTCTCAAGGGCAGTGTCATAAGACGGCTCACAGGATCCAGTGCCTCCTGATTTCCTGTGTAAAGCCAAACCCTAGTTTTGGGAACCCGACTTCTCTTCCCAACTGGGAAGTTACACCCTCAGCTTAGTATGGAAAGAAATGCTTGCCTTCTTCCCCCTCCTCCTGACTCATCAGAAGCAAAACCCAGGTTGATTCTTTCATGTGTTACTCATAGTTTCTTTAAAATAGTGTTTCCACTGATGCACACCAATGTGATGAACATTTTTCATGTATTATTAATGCATTTCTTTGTATAAAGTTCTCCCCAAAAAAAGTTTTGATTTATTCCGTACCTTAGACCCAATATGACAAAACAGCGCAATGGCAGTGGGCTGTCTCTTTCTTTCTCCATCATTTGAAAACTGAACTTAAAAGTCTGGAATTATACTCAGATGCATTCCACTCTTGTAATATTAACATTTTTTTTATTACCTGAACTATTTCCCCTGTCTCCCTTGACTCCCACAGCAGGGACTCTCATATTATTTCCTGCAGTGTTCCACCCCCACTTTCAGAGACCTGAATTTGAGGAGCTGCCCTACCGTTTATCAAAGCTTTTCCCTTGGTCATCAGAGAGAGTCTTGTCTGGTTTGGGTTCTATGAAATTGTCTGCTTCGACTTTTTTCCTTGCTTTTTCTTCCTCTTCTTTGTATTGAGTTATCTGTTCACAGCTGAGTAATCTCACTAGAACTGCTGGGATGGAGATCTTGTCTCCCGTCAAAGCTACAGAACCTTTCTCAGCTCAGTTAAAGGTTTGCGATAGTACGTGTATTTGTACGTACGTGCACAAACCTGTGGGGGGAGGAGGTGTATATCCTTTGATCTCTGTGCCACAATTGTGTTCATCCTACATTTTTGTCTACCTCACTTTGGCTAGAATGCCTCACTCCTATCCACGATATGGACTGACTGACATTCTGGGCCACCGAGCTTCTTTCCAGCAGTTGCCATCTTTCAAAAAAAAATCCAACTAGCCACAGAAATATTTTGCTTTTCTCCCCTGGATCAGCAGTATGGTATGAATGATACTTATTCAAAAGGCTTTATCTTGTGACCCATCAACTGGCAACCTTTGCCTCGTTGGATAGTGTGACAATATCCTCTTTCCAAAGAGAGACCGGGCTTGTTCCTACCCCTGGTAGAAAAGGGGATCTCCTACCTTAAAGCTGCAGCATTAATATGTGAAAAAAATAATTTTAGATTATTTTAGACATGTTTATATTACCAGCGTGTGTTGATTATAGTGTCCTTCTCCATCTGAGGCTGCTGTAGTTGGACTTGAATTGATAAGACATGTTTCTCCATGAGCAGGAGATTGTCATATGCAATAATGACACTATCTGACCCAAAGGCAGACAAGGTTCCTTGGGTGAATTTGATATCTTTTATTAGACCAACCCAAATGGTTGGAAAATGGTTATTAAGCAAGCTGACCCAAATGCATCAGTCCATGTTGGGTTTCTAGGCTGATGTTTGGTAGGCACTTACTTAGGATGATACTGTTTGCCATCTTCTTACACCGTAGCGTGCATGTCTTCTTCTATCTATTACAAGGTCCTACCGCCATGTTCCCCTTAAAGACCCACCCTACTTACTAGAAATTGAGTCCAATGGCATAAGAGCTGCCAATTATTGTTCCCTAACCTATGTCAATTTGTCTGGCTGTCCTTAGAGAAAAGATATCTGCATTTTTGGATCATTTAGGAAACACCTTGCCTAAAATAAATGCTACCAAAAATAAACAGTAATGACCAGCAAGACGAGGTAGTGGCTTTATGTGACCATGCAATGGAAACCTTACAGTTTTATGTTCTGTTTGTGTGCGTCTGCTTGAGTCAAGAACATATGGGCCTCATAAAGCTTTTCGTTGATTATTTGCTTGACTACAAATCTGAATTTGTTTTGTCCGTCTGTTTGCATTAGAGCTGATTGGGGAAAAAATTAAGTTCAACAAATAGGACGGAGACAACTGCATCTCTTATTTAGTATGTTTGCAATTTTTTTTACCAGTTTTAGACTGCAGCCCTTTCGGGTTTTGTGAAAAAACCCAGCGACCAAGTTCAGAGACAGGACTGTTTGCAGAAAGGAGATTGTTACGTGAATTTTAGGGCTGTTCTCAGAAAATGAATGTTAAATTTCAAAATGCGAATATTAGGAGATAAAACCTAATGATAAGAATAGCCCTCATCATCCAATCAAAACACAAAAACAACTACCAAGTGTCCAACCACAGCTATGTAATCCAGCCTGATTTTCAGCTTGCAACAATCTGCTTGCAAACAATCTACAAAACAGGAAAAAAGGGCCAACAGAAAAATGAGGTAAATCCTTCAAATAAATTGCACTTTTTTCTTCTTCATCTTTCCCCATCTGCCCACACAGTACTGAAATGTGTTTAAAAAGATATGTGATCTTAACTCTTAAACCTGGATTCACGAGTTGTCCTGATGTGTCTATTATACTAGAATTATTATTATCTTTGCTTTTGTTAACTATTCTAAGAAAGAAAGATCTCGTGCAAAAACCTCACCAGCCGGTAACAGTTGCTGTTGCAAAGTGTGTGATGCATATTAAGGAATATTTTAAGCTGATTACCCAATACTCCATACAAATTGAGCAAGAAAAGGGAATATAGAATCGGTACACATTTGATAGTCAAAACCCCTGTTTGAAACAAACCTATAGTAAAGCACAGCCAGTAACTTGGAAGTAACTGGTATGATCTCAAAGACTGATGAATTTCCCAAGAATTTTCTGAGGATTTAAGCTTAAATTTTCAAAGCAGTCTTAGGGATTTAAGTGCTCAAATGCTAATAAAGGTGGAGTTGGGAACCTCACCAAGACACAGAAATAGTTGCCTGAAAGGGAGTTCAAAAGATCATCTCATCCAGTCCCCTGCTCTGAGACAGGTCAGACTATCAGGGTTAGCAAAGATGTCCAAACAACTGTCTAACCTGTTCTTTAAAACCTGCCATGGTAAGAACTGAACAGCTTTCCTTGGTCGTTTTTTCTAGTGCTGATTATTTTTTCTTTCTGTACATTAAGATGGTTGCCTCATTTGATCCTTACTGGATGTTCATCACCATCTTCTTTATAAAGACTGTCTACATATGGGAAGACTGTTGCTCCTGCCTCCTCCGCAGTCATCTCATTTCCAAACTAAACACACCTGAGTTCTTTAAAACTTTTCTTCTAAATTATGTTTTCTAACTCCAGTATTTTTATTGCTCTGCAGTGTACTCTGTCTCATTGGTTCACATCTTTCTTAAAGTAATAAGTAGAGCAGGATAGTTACTTCCTATGTAGTAGTTTCCATAGGAAACTCCTGTTTATATAGAGCCCAGAATGATATTTGACTTTTTTGCGAGAGCATCATATTTTTAATAGCATTCAGTGTTTGGTCCAGTGGATCCATTTCTGCAGTGCTGCTGACTCCCCAGTTATTCCCAAGTTTGTACTTGGATGTTTGATTTTCCCTTTGTAAGTGTTAGTACTTTGCACTTGTTTTTACTGAATTTCATTGTATTGATTTCAGACCATTTCCCCAGTTTATCAAGATCATTTTGAATTCTAACCTTGTCCTCCTAAGTGCTTGCAACTGCTTCCAGCTTGGTGTCATCCACAGATTCACAAGTGCACTCTCTTATTCTAATGTCAAAGTCCCTAGAAAAAAATATTGAATAATATCAGGTCCAAGAAGATCCCTACAAGACCCCACATAAAATGTCCTTCTAGGTTCTTGAGTGGAGTTTTTCACCAACTCTACACCCATCTCATAACAACTTCATCTAGACCATATTTCCCCAGTCTGCTTATAGGTGCCACATGGGACTTTCCAAAAGCCTTGTGGCCATATTCCACGTTAGACTGAAAAGCTAATCTATACTGGTAACATATAGGAGATCAGTGAAGACATACCCAAATCAGGCCTGTATAGCTAGTGTAAGGATTAGTTATATGCTTAGGAAACTACAGTATATACATTGTTCTAGAAAGTATGACATGTTCATTTTATTCAACTTTTAATAAGTCACATAACCAAGTTGGAAGTTCCCTTAGCCAGATGAACAGAGGAGAATGTAATGGCAGGTGCCTTTACCCTACCTACTTTTTGCCTGTGTCAGGTTTGTGGGGTGCATTTGGTTGTGCTTTCTGACTGTGGGGTCTGAGCGGTTGCCGGGAACAATTTTTGAACTTTCAGGATAAATGGTTCCCTTCAAATGCAGGGATTAGACTTGGTGGATCACAAGGCTCCTTCCAGTCCTGGGTTCACATGGGTGATCTGACATGAGTAAGGGTCTCAGTTTTGTGCATATTATCTTTGAATTAAAAGGCCAGTAGAAGTGTGGGGTCTGTAAGGTTGAGGAGTATTGAGGGAAAGGTCAAACTGAGGATCAGAGTTGAATTTGGGATTAAGTTGTCCCGCTAGTTAAATCAAGACTCATTTTTCATGGCATGACTCTGTTTATTAGAAGAACCGAAACCCCCCAAGCAGACAATTTTAGGATTTCAAAGCCCTTTCATACAGGTTCTAGGAAATAACTTGAAAAACATACAGGAATTTATACCGAGATGTTTAATAAATCAAAGAGACACTTACAACAATGAGCATCACTCAGTCTAGGTGATTAGTTCTTTACAGTCATTAGGATTGGAGACCAGAGCGTGTGGACTAGTCTCTCTTTATAGATGATTGATGGGATAGGAGAGATCAGAAACAATATTGTAGACAACAGATGAACAGAGAATATTAAAAAAGCAAGGGGGAGGATAGAAACCCTGCTGAAAGATTAAAGAATAGAAAGAAGTACAAATGAGCAAATCAATTATTGTGTGAAGATTTCTAGGATGTTGTTTAATTCATATTGGCCTGTTCTATATTTGGTTTGCTCGCGGTTCCTTTTTATTGATGTTTCTTTTAGTTCCCTCTCTGGAATCTGACTCTAAGATGCATCGCTGAATGATCCTTTGAGGGAGAAATGTTACAAAACGGGGGCCCAATCCTACAAACATTTTTTGACATGAGTCATAATATACATCTATATGTGTGTGTATGTGTTTGTGTGTGTGTGTGTGTGTGTGTGTATACATATATATATAGATATATAGTTATGTAGCTATATATCTATATCAAACAGGACATAGAGCACTGCAACCCCACATAGCCCAATGATGAACACCATCCATGCAGCCCCTAATATAGATAGATAGATAGATAGATAGATAGATAGATAGATAGATAGATATTAGGGGCTGCATGGATGGTGTTCATCATTGGGCTATCTGGGGTTGCAGTGCTCTATGTGCTCTTTAAATGAAGGCCACAACTCCAGGGATTAGATCCATCCCTAGCCAGTGCTTCAGCTCTTCCTCTGCCAAGTTTGGGAGGGGAGCAAAACTCTCCAAATCCTCCCAATCTATGCCTATAGTGATAGCTCAGCAAGGGGCAGACTCTGGTGCATTGTGAGAAATATCTCAGCCAGGAAGGCTATTCCATGTATGAGAATGGGAAGATAAGGAATGTGACTTACAGCTCTCCTGGGGTGCTGTGATGCTGTTTTCAAAAGTTCACACCCTTAAATGTTTAAGTATTTTGACTTTTCACCAAAGAATTCAAAAGTTTCCACCTGGGGAAAATTATTTCCCAACTAGCTATAATCTTAACATTGCCTATGTCCCATTAGCTGACTGTGACCACTGACCATCTCGTTAGAGCAGCAGTTCCCAAGCTAGGAATCCTATGGGGTCACTGTGCATAATGAGTTGGGTTGCCAGCCCCACAGAAATTTGGTTATAACTGTTGGACTGGAAATGGGGTCACAAGCTAACTGAAAATGAAGTGCAAGTCTGGAAATGAGGTTGCCACAAAAAGGGATTGGAAACTGCTGAATTAGACAATTGAGCTCTTGTGGAGGCTAGTGTTGGCAGGCACTTGAGGGAAGCTACCTGCATGTCATAGTATATGCATTTTCCTTTATAAATCCCACATGCTGTTTCTCACAATGTGTTTCCCTGGCCATTATTGTTTCAGGCTGTTCAGTGATTCTGGCTAGCATGAAAGCTGTGCTAATGATGAGACAGCAGAGAGATGCTGGTCAAAATACACCGCGCTTCCACAGCTTATTTCTGACAAAGAAGTGCTTCAATCCTGAGAAAGAGCATAGCTGCGGCCAGATAGTATAGCTGACAAACTTCTGACAGTAATAAGAAGATAGATGACACCTAGGAGACACAGGAGTAGAGGTGGATGTTAGGGCTGTGCAAAGCTTTGGTCCCTGATTCAATTTGGTGGAGATTCAGCTTGATTCGGTGGCTGAACCTCCAAATCCGAATCGAATCGGAACCCTCCAAATCAATTCGTAGAGATTCGGAAAGATTTGGAGATTCGGACATAGACATAGCTTTGAATGTTTTTTCTATATACCTCTAGGTAGCAGGGGCTTATGATTGCTGCAATGCTGGGGTGCATGGAGTGTCCCACAGAAGCACAGGGGCTCCCCAGCATGCTTGGCAGCAGACACAAAAGTAGATCAGAAGTACTTCCGGTCCACTTCCTGGTCTGCTGGGGAGTGCACTGGGGGGCCCCCTATGCCCCCCTGGCTTGGTGACTGGTGCCTTCTATGTCTGGGGGGGGGCACCCGGGGTCCCCCTGTGGCTAATCACCAAGCCAGGGAGGCATAGGGGAGCCCCCTGGGTGCTCCCCAACAAACCTGGAAGTGGACCAGAAGTACTTCCAGTCCACTTCTGGGTTTACCGTCAAGCATATGGAGGGACCCCCTCACTCCCCACACTCCTGTGGGATGCTCCAGGTGCCCCAGCATTGCAGCGATCAAGAACCTCACCTGCTAACTCAAGGTAAGTAGAAAAAACTTTTAAAGCTGTGTCTATCTCTGATTTGCTGATTCTCTGAATCAGCATCGAATCTTCAGATTCAGTTAAGGCCAAATCAAATCAGAGACAGTAATCTGAATCAATTAATCGAATCACTGTCCCTGATTCAGGCTGAATCTGAATCCAAATCAAATAGGACCCGCTCTCCACACCCCTAGTGGATGTTTCTTACTTAGATTTTAGGAAGGCCTTTGATACAGTATCTCACCCCATTCTCATAAATAAATTAAGAGGCTGTGATGTAGATGATTACATGGTCAGGTGGGTGGCAAATTGGCTTGGGAGTCACACCCAGAGAGTGGTGGTGGATGGGTCGGTGTTGAGCTGGAAGGATGTGGGTAGCGGGCTCAGTCCTTGGACCTGTATTCTTCAATGTCTTTATCAGTGATCTGGATGTAGGCGTAAAGTGTACTCTGTCCAACTTTGTGGGATGATACTAAGTTGTGGGGTGAAGTGAAGACACCAGAGGGTAGGGAACGATTGCAGGCAGACCTGGACAGGTTGGAAAAGTGGGCAGAACACAATAGGATCCAGTTCAACAAGGACAAATGCAGAGTGCTGCACCTAGGCTGTAAAAATATCTAACTCACATACTGGCTGGAGAATGACCCTCTCAGCAGCACAGAAGCAGAAAGCGATCTTGTAGTCATAGTAGACTCCAAGATGAACATTAGTCATCAGTGTGATGAAGTGATCAACAAGACTAACTGCACTTTATCATGCATCAGCAGGTACATGACAAACAAGTCCAGGGAGGTGATACTTCTCCTCTATGAGGGACTGGTCAGACCGCAGTTGGACTACTGTGTCCAGTTTTGGGTGCCCTACTTTAAGAAGGACGTGGATAGCCTCGAGAGGTCCAAAGGAGAGCCACTTGTATGGTTAAGGGTTTATAGGTCAAGCCCTATGAAGAAAGACTGAGGGACCTGGATCTCTTCACCCTCAGCAAGAGAAGGCTGAGAGGCAATCTTGTGGTCACCTAAAAATTCATTGCGGGGGGACAGCAAGGAATCAGAGATGCTGTGTTCACCAGGGCGCCTCTTGGGGCAACAAGGAACAATGGTCACAAACTGGCAGAGAGCAGATTTAGGCTGGACATCAGGAGGAACTTCTTCACAGTGAGGATAGCTAGAATTTGGAACGGGCTTCCAAGGGAGGTGGGACTCTCCCCTACCTTGGGGGTCTTTAAGAGAAGGCTGTATAGGCATCTGGCTGGGATCATCTGACCCCAGCGCTCTTTCCTGCCTAGGTCAGGGGTTCAGACTTGATGATCTTTTGAGGTCCCTTCCAACCCTAGTATCTATGAATCTATACAGAGGAGGAAAGTGAGACCTACACTAAGAGAGATGCGCTTAAAGGAGACTTGGGGGAGACAAGCAAGAATATGGGGGCAGCGCATGAAGAAGGGAGGATACAGGAGATGACATTTTCAAAGGAATGCAGGGATAGCTGATGGTAGCCAAACATCTCACTCCCTTCAGATGCTCTCACAATTCCTGTGACTAATTTACTGTGTGTTAATTCTGTGGTTATCTACCTGGAACTCATATTTAGCCTTCTTACAAATATGTAATTCAATGGAAAGCTTTCCTGATCCTGGACAATTTCATAAAAAGCCATAAGCTGCTTTGCTTGTGGTTGCTACTAAATGAGAAAAAAATCAAACTATGCTGTGCTGCTAGTATTACGAGGTGAGAAGCATTTTAAAAATTGTTCATTTGGTTTTTCCAAGTATTTAAAAAATGGACTGAGAACTGGACTGGATTCCAAAGAATTGAAAAGAAAAATCCTTTTGAACAATGAAAATCTAGGGACAAAGAGAACCGTTAACGTCATGGATCAAAAAAAGAACTATAACCACAGGAATCTGGGAGCAGAAAGAATTGACACCCTGAGCTCAACAAAACGGGCCTTGCTCAATGCACCAGGCCAGGCAAGTTGGAGATGAAGCCAAGGTAAACATGACAGAAGCGCTTGGGCTATTATATATTTCAGCACTTCCATGTGTTAGACCCTCTGAGAGACATGGTAGGGGAGGGCTGGGGCTTCAATTCTGCCTTCTTTTCTACCCATTCCAATGGATAATTCTCTGTAATGTTTTTTATTATTATAATTATTATTTACCTGACACTGGAAGTCTTTTCTGAAGTTTTTCTCTTGGAGCTTTGCCTGAGAAAGAACTGGGTAAAAAAATACAATTGTTTGATATTATTAACTCTAACTCAAACAAGTAGTCCATGGTCCAGTAATTCATCCAGTTAATGTCGGTAGAAGTATAAAGGAATTATCACATGCATACAGTTGTGATTGAGTCAGAATGTGCACCCGTTAGTTTATTCGTTTAAATAATTCATTTAATGGCATGGTTACCTTACCTTTCTAAAGAAGCCCCAATTATTTATATAATTCATACAAACCACCAGTGTTAACCTAAGCAAACACAGAGGGGGGAAATAATGTAAGAACATGTAAAAGTTTCAAATCAAACAAGTTTTGTGTAGAACATTAATTAAAGGTTGTAGTCCAGCATTGCACTACTAGCCGATCCATCTATTTCTCTGTTCTGCAGTAAGGCCCACAAGTTCACTAATAGAAAACACTTTATCGGAGCTGGCTGAAGAATGCCTTTTCATCAAAAGTAGATATTTTTATGGGACAATTTTGCTTTGATGAAAATGTACAGTTTTGAATTGGAAGATCGGAAACTAGGGGAAAAAATACCCCAAAAGGTAGCAAATGTTTTCAGTTTTCCAAATAATTTTTTTTACTGAAAACTGAAATTCTTTTGACCAAAAAAGTCTTCAGAGACCCCAGTACTTTGCATTTCTAGCTTCATGCTTAGCAAAAAACTCAGAAAATGTTCTTGGGACCAGATTGTCACAATTGAAGAAAAGAACAGAGTTCCCAATCCTGTTACTTGTTCTATGTGGCTGACCCATAATGGATCTCCATGTAGGTGCAGAGGCCATTGATGAACATACCTGGTTTCGCCCTTGTTATAAACCCTTACATCACATACCGTATCCTGAGCATAACATGGTGTGACAAAATCTGTAACTTCACTGTTCTGGAATGGGCCAGGATACCCAGTATGTTCATGAGACAGGGATGCCTCTGCTGGTTAGGATATATGAATCATATGAGTGATGGCTGAATCCCCAAGGACATACTCTACGATGAGCTGGCCACTGGCAAACCTCAACTTGCATGGTCCAAACTCCATTTTGTTGACGTCTGCAAGAAAAACCTTCACGATTTGTGCAATGATGGCCAATACTGGGAATCAATCGCTTCAGACCACTGAGAGTGGAGGAGGGCCTACATCACTTCAAGATGGAGAGGGTCAATGATGAAATAGAGAAGAGGTGTCAGAGGCAGGCAAGACAAAATGTACTCGGCGTGCCAGCACGACCTCAAGCGAGTTTGTATGTACAACTTGCCAGAGGGTCTGCTTGTCATGCATCAGACTCCTCCGCCACTCAAGAAGCTGTGGTGGTACCCAGCACCCACCAAAGGCACAGTGTCCATGGTCTCCCAAGGCCAATGACCGCCAATGATGAAGCGCTATAATGACTGGTATCCCAGCAATACCTCTTGGCATGATAAGCTGATGTGTATTAGGCCTGCGTGATTGATTCACTTCTTGAAAGTGGATGGCAGATTCCCCATCCTACTAAATACAAAACTTCCTTTATTGCAAAGGATGACTTAGTAACGAACAGAGAGCACAACATAGCCAAAGAATTACATTATTTTTGTCAAGTATTTTAGAGGGTTTTTTAAGCAGATCATTCCCTGGTTCATGCCAACCTCTGGCTGCATATATCATTTCATGAAATTCAGGCTTCATTATGCCTTAGCTCCTTCGATAGAATAAAAAGTTGCCATCGTGTTTATTATATTCAGCTTGTTGAAAGATTACGAAAAGTAAAGAAGTGACAGGAGTGGTGCCACCCAGATCACACTGTGAGGAAAACAGAGACAGGGATGTTAAAAGTAGCAACAAAAAAATCCAGCTGGTGTCTGGAGCTTCAAAGGCAGACTCCCCTGAGGCATTGCACGCACTGCAATGTGACGGTTCTGCAGGACTGGGCCCTGGCATGCAATCTGGGATAAAATACTTCCAGGTTAGGGCACTGCACTGGCATTCAGCAATCCCACGGTCCCAGTGCGACTTGGTGCAAGGCAACTTTGTCTCCTTCGGACTGCTTTTCCTCTTCCCTTTTCCACATTAAATAAATTGCTAGCGTGTCAGGTTGAGGAGTATCTCGTACTCGGTTCTTGCATGTTGCCTGGAACAGCAACCTCATACGAAACCCCTTTTTTCTACCGTAATGCTACTATGAGCGATAGGCAAGGTAGCACAAAGCTAGGCTCTTCAGCTAATTGTCAGTCATGTCATCCCCACCGAGCCTAATGAGTCTGATTCTGATCTTACTTGCTCCAAAGCTGATCAGTTGTAAGTCTGTGAGTCAATAGAATAAATCCATCATGGCACTAATTTGAGGAAAATAGCAACTGGGCTAGAAAGCGCCTGTTTGCCTGATTTTGCCTCTCACTTTAAGCTACTTCTAGGATGCCAAGCCAAGAGGAATGCAAAGTTTTCTCTTGTGTATTCAGTACCGTGTTCCCTGTCTCCTCTCGGTACAGCAGCTTTGATTTTTGTGAATCTATGTCTTTTAATCTGCTATCATTAGTTCCTGTCTTTGTGGGACAGCAAATTTTGTATAGCTTTTAAAGCAATTGCACGCTGGATGGCACTTGCAACAAAGAGTTGCTCACATTCATGGTTAGGGGCAGATTCTCCGCCTCCCTCCACTCCTTTTGCACAGATCGAGGTCAATAACTGTCCGCAAGTCCTCTCTAGAGATCTTTCTGCAGTAGGCCTGTACCAATTGGCCAAGCTTGCTCCTACAACACCCTCCCCATATCCTCCTAGGCAGGAGACAAAGATAGAGAAAGAGAGTGATAGTCGTGCAATGGGTACCAGCATCTCCCCATGACTCTGTGAATGCCATTGCCAGCAGGTTTGTGTTTGAGTAGCTCTCAGGCTGCCCTAACCTGCTGTGGGAGACAGGAAAAAAACTTGGTGACCCTAAATGGGTACCTGCTGCTTACCCTCTGTGAGGATGGTCACAAGAAAGAAGCACATGCATATAGTCAATAATGACTTATTTGAATGATGAGGCCTTACAGCAGAGTTTAAGTCAAAGGAAATGATCTCTTGTCTTGAAAGGAATCATTAGCGCAGGTTTTATGTAGCAAGGCTTTGGCAACCAGAAGTTACACCTGCAACAGCTCTCCTTTCGCTGCATAAGACTGCAACAGTTTTAGTCCAGCTGAGCAGAATTTGGCCCTTGCTATTTTTATCTTAACTTAAAGTTGAAGCAATACCAATCAAAAGCTGGTTTGGAGCTGGGCAGTCACATTATTCCCTAAAATATTGGTACTTTGTCTATTTTTAATAGCTCCTAAACGTGCTGCAGTAGCTTTTGATGACTGTTTCTTAGCTTTAAGCAAAGAGTGGGGGAACCAATGTCCTTCAATAGCAGTTTTATCATCCTAATGCTTTTAGCAGGAAGCTGTAAGAGGATGAAATGGGACTGGAGAGTTATACGAGTAACAAGAATATCCAGAGTTGTTATGGCAAAGATTTAAAAGCACCCCAGAGTTTTGGAAAGGATGTAAACCTCTCACGCTTGGGGCATCAGCCAATCTGATGGGAGTGAGGAAGGAACGTTAGCAGGTTTTTCCATCCCTAATAATAGCCGAGTGTTTTGCACCTTCTGAAGAATTTTCTATAAGCTCCTGTCTGAGGCCGATGTGAACCACTGGTCTGATCTAGTATGGAAGTTCCTCTGTCCTTAATTACTTGGGCTTGGTTCTTCTCTCACTTGCGCTAGGTTTAGGCTGGAATAAAACCTTTGAGGAATTACTCCTAAATTATCCTGTTGGGTTAAGAGTAGAGTCCAATAAAACGTTCAATTCCACTGCCCAATGGCATTCAGCTGCTGTACTGCGCTCTCGACCCGAGCTCAAGAACCCAAAACATCAATGGGAATTTGCCACGAGGGTCAATTATTAAACAGAATATAACTACAGCACTTTCAGTTTTGCTGCTAGTGATGTCTAGGCATCATGCTGACCCTCAGTTCCAGGATGAAGGTCACGAAAAAAACCAAAAACCCCAGGATTTGGTATTAAAAGTGGGTTGTCAGTACTCCCCTTAAGTTTTGGTGCTTCCGAATGGAGCCTGATGCACCTGCTTTCCTATTTTAGATGCTAGCATTCAACCAGATAATTTTTAATAGAGATAAGTATAGGAAAAAAGAATCATGCACAGGGCTTTTGCATTATTAGGCTAATGAAGAAAAGGGCCTGGTGAGACAGGATATAGGCGCTGACCCTGTGAACTGCTACCTTTGTGAGGAGCCACATTCATATTCGCTGACAATGGGACAGTGGAAAGGCTCAAAACTTGGTCCGTCGTGCACAGAGTTGCTCCTCTGGATTACTGATGGTGAATTAGGTTGATTGCTTTTAGAAAGTCAAGTTTTCCAGGCATTTTTAAAATTTTATTTTAGTGACTTTATTTCCCTTTTCACGGTATATATTCACATCACAGTCGCTTTTTTTCCCCTCAGAATTTGGCTGCCAAAGCAAGGGGGTGCCCATTCCATGCACATGAGGGCACAGCTGAGAAACTCACTTATAAAAGCTGTGATACTATACTTCAGTGTCCATCTCCATCTCCCAGGATCTTCTAACTTAAACTGAATGTGGATTGGAATAAATGTCGCACGCGGTGTAGGCTTCCTGCGTTACAGTCTTCAAAAAAGCACAGCTTCTAAGAGGACTCTCATTTGAATCTGTTTCTTTAAAAGCTGTGGGTGGGGATATTACTATTTAATAGCATTCAAATATTCAGGGAGTGGCTATTACCCAATACTTGCGGTACCATGATGCTTATTCTTTTTTCTGCATTGACAATTAAAGCGGTGCAAGGGCTTTGGATAACACTTTTGACGTAGTAGTGATGAGTCTCCTGCCTAAACCCTGCCTACACTGGCACGGTGCTCTTGATCAATGCATAGCTAACTTATCCTGGGGCACGGAGAAGCATCAGCAGCCACGGAGGATGTTAAATGCTCTCTGTCACCTGGCAGCTCTTTGCTGGTGTCCAGAGCTGGTGACATATTTTCCATTTTTTCAGTGGAAATACCTATTTGCAAACAAACAAACAAAAAAATCCCAAAAATGATCTTGCAGAACAAAAAACCAGCTTTCAGCCTTGTCCTTTATGGTGACCCAGAGTTTCTGCTGCAAGGAAAAGGACAGAGGAAGGGATTACTCCAGGGATGGGAAATTATTTGGGTTGGCGAACCACTTCATGAGTTTTGGTGACCTATCGAGGGCCACACCTGTCCCTCTCCCTCTCTCTCCCCACTTCCGCCTCCATCCCTCTCTTCTGGGAGTGTGACCAGTGTGGATGCCTGAACCCACCCACGGCTTTAGCACACCCAAGGCTGGACCCGGCAGCTAACAGCCATGTCCACAGGCGCCCAAACGTGGCTGTTAGCTTCTTGGTCAGGGCTTCAGGCAAGCGGGGAGGAGGGAGGCAGAGGGCACACTACAGCTGTGGGCCATGACCAGTGCAGATGCCTGAAGCTGCCTGCAGCTGTAGCACATCCTGCCACCCCCCAACCCCAGGTGCCCAGATCACAGATCGAGAAGCTGCCGGCTGCATTTGGGCAGCTGTGCACGTGGCTAACAGCTACCAGGTCCGGACTCGAGGGGTAGGGAGGCATGCTACAGCTGTGGGCAGGTTCACGCTTCTATTTCTGTGCTAGTGGCAGCCCTGGCCCAGAGAAAAAGAGCACCCAGCCTGCTGAAAGCAGCTCCTGCTGCCTGACACCACCCGGCAGCTGGAGCCAACTCCTGCCTGCAGGCTGAATCCATTCACTTGGCAGGCACCCTCCCACGAGCCAAATCCAATCAGTTGGTGGATGGGACCCAGCCCGTGGGCTGTATTTTGCCCACCCCTGGAGCACTCACACAAGCATGTGACCAGGCTGATGGCAGGGACATGAAACCATAGCTGGTTCCAAATAACAAGTGTACTAGCAGGCATGTGGGCTGGTAGGGACCACTAAAAGGGCCAGCCTCTGACTGTTATTTGTTGAATCTGTTCTTAAAAACTTCCCATGGCAGGAATTTTGCAGCCTCCCTAGGTACCCTGTCCCTGTGCTGAATGATCCTTATCGTCAAAATTTTCCCCCTAACATCTCACCTCTCTTCCTTGCAAATTAAGACAACTTTGTTTTATCTTACCTTCAGGGGTGAGAGAACAATTAATCATCCTTTTTACAAGACCTTTTTACATAGTCAAAGGCTTTATCACGTCTCCCTTTCTGGGCGGGGTGGGTTTTGAACCTAAATATTCGCAGTTCTTTTATCCCTTCCTTGTAGGCCAAGTTTGCTAAACCTCTTACCATGTTTGTTGTTCTCCTCCAAACTCTCTCTAATCTGTCTACATCATTCATGAAGTGTGGTGCCTACAGCTGAAAGTACTCCAGTTGAAGTCCTCCTAGAGCTAAGTGGAATTATTACTTTCTCTATTTTATGTATGATACTCTTCCTAATGAGATCTGCCTTATTTGCAACAGATTTATACCACTGACTCCTATTCTGATATAGCTCTCAAATTCTTTCGAAGGGTCTTAAATTGCTATGTACCATCCAACCCTTTTTATGCAACCCAAGCTATGCACAAGAACACATCTAAATAAAATGCATAGGAAATAGCATCACCCAAATATGATCTACATTTTTGCTGATCAAAGAGGCTGCGGGAAAAAATAATTAAAAAGTAAAAGCCTTATGCAATGAGATTTAAAAGAAAACTTTGGAGGCTGACAGGATGCATCTGGCACAACTTCAAAGTCCATCAAAGAACATATAATCAATGTTTGTCAATAGCAGTTTTCTATCCTTTAATTTATCTTTCATGGATATAAAGCATGATGTTATTAGGATCCAGTCCATACGTTAATTCTGTTTGAGATTTGATGAATCAGGTCCCTATTAAAATTCAGTGCAAATCAGCTTACTCAAGGACACGTTACATAAAGCCATCCATTATCCAGTTCCTTTTATCTTGCTGTCTTTCTAACTAGTTAAAGAATCTTGAATTCTCTTCAACTTCTGTATGTGGCCACCAACATGCAAACACACCTGCATATTCCTGTTTGTGTCTAAGTATTATATATATATTGGTTGTATAATATTTCGACGTATATTGCATTTTATACGTTGTATAAATAGACATATTGAATTTTATGTTATTATTATATATAATAATTCAGTATGTATATTATTTCTAAATTCTGTATGCATGTGTAAGCATTTGTACACACAAACAAACGATGTTTATATATTTGGGTTGCACAGTCAAATGCTTGTATGTTAAGCAATGCCAGAATTAAGGTTGCTTGCAAAGCTTTAATTCAGCCTTCTGTGCATATACATTATGATAGCCTTTAATAAGTGACCAGAGGACGGATGCTGACCTAATGAGCGTCTATTCAATATTTTCTTTTTTCCCTGTATTGAGCAATAATTCTGTTGCAAAAGCCTGAGAAAAGCGACAGATCAGAGTGTTTTAACAGTACAGGTTCCTATCTTGTGAGTCCTGGTTGCACACCTACCTACTAACATTGTAGCGGCACCCTTGAAAGTATCTCAAGGCACCCTGGTTGAGAATCACTGCCATAAGCTCTTTGTGGTAGGGACTATCTTCTTATATGTCTTTACAATTCACAGCTTAATGGGAGCCATAATCTCAGAAGGGACTTCTAGCCATGACCATAACATCATAATTCCAGCTTTTGTTAGTCCCAAATCAGTCAACATACACAGCTTTAATGAGCCTTAGCACATCTACACACGTGTTAAGGCGCTTTAGCTATTCACACCTAAATTTAGGCACGAATTTAGACACGAATAGCCTAAAATCGCATTTTTAAGGCGCATTACCTATGTGTGGACCTGTGCCCTTAATGTGCCTTAAAAATAGCTAATGCACCTTAAATTGGCATGTGTAGACACGCCCTGTAAGATAGTACTGTCCCCGACTATCTTATGGTGGAGTTACTTAGTTTACTGCATCTTAATATCAATGCATGTGTAGATGGTGATGCTTTACAGTCCACTACACAGTAAAGCACATGTGTCGATGCAGCCTGTGAGTCACTGTTTTGACATGTTTGCCAGTTGTCCAGTCAGGATCAGCTGGTCAGGATTCAGAGGTAGCAATTTTTCAAACAAGATAGTCTGTTGACCAAGCATTAACTATTAAGCAATATTGGAGGCATAGTTAATTATTTGCATTGGATAACTCACTTTTTAACCATTATAGATTGACTGGGGGGAGGTGGGGACATAGACAACAAGTGAAAACTCATTTGAGGAAAACATTGGGAGTGTAAGGATGGTTAACGGTGTTGTGTCCTTTCTGTTTTTTCCTGTGATCATTTTGCTGGGGAATGCACCTTTCTGTGTAAGTATACTTCAGCTCTTTGCCTCTATAGCCACGTTCAGTTATTTGCAGAACTGTTACCTATTGCTTACAAAGATTAGCTGTGTGTCAGGGACTAAAAGTACTGGTTAGTCTAAATACAAATCCACTGGAATACTGTGGATCTAAAAATGTGAAACCCTCAAGCATTACTGAGATGGCATCTCATGTAGGCGAGTCTCCCGGGACAAGAGGACAGAGAAGAAAAATGTAATAAGAATGTAAGTTGAAAGATGGAGCAGTGTCAGACTATGTCTGGAGAGACAGTAAAGAAGCAGGTGGGTGTCATCATGTCTAACAAACACTGTGGGTCAGATCTCCCACTGGTGAAAATCTGTTACAAAATGCAGTAAATATTTGACAATGGTTAAACAGTTTTGCCTTGTTTCCTTGTAGTCCCTTGTCCCCCAGCCTGTCTGTATCTACCTGTTATCTTAGACTGTAGGTCTTAGAAGGCAGATACCAACTTTATTCTGTGTTTGCACAGCACCTGAGGTTCCCACAGGCCCGCATGCTGCATAATTAATAAATAAGGATACTACCCTCTTCAGGCTGTCAACTTTGTGGTCCATGTTCTTCTGTGCATCATCCATACCATGGTTTTCACTAGGAAAGCATGTATATATTACTGCGTATTCTGCTCAATAAAGACATGTTCAAAATCAGCTTTAGTTTGCCCTCATACCCGACAATCCAGAACAACTAGATCCAATTGATCTAGTATTGACTCCTCCTTTATTATTATTATTATTCATATAATAATAATCCATACAATAGGGGTTCTGTGCCATGTATTTAATCAGATGTTGCTCAGAAACCTGCAAGTCTCAGGTCCCAATAATACAAAAACCATACAAATCATGATATGTGGTCCTTGTAGCTGGAAACCTTCATCATTTCAGAGGGTTTTTGGGGAAAGGGTCATGAAACATGCAGGGTTGCATGGGTGTTTGGTGGTGTCTGTGTATTGTTAAACAAAACGTTGGACTTTGTTTAAGCTAATTCTGGTGAAGATTAGTGGGTTTTGAAATTGCGGTGTTAGTACAGTGTCATGGGATACACACATGTTCATGACTTAGCTAAACATCCCATATGACTAGTGATACATCTCAGACTTTATGGGGAAGAGACAGTTTCCATAAAAGGATAAATTAAAAAGTCCTGTTTAGTCATTTTATTTAAGGAGATAAATACAAAGGCAGCCAGTTCAGTGCTTTTGTAAAAAAGAGTCCCGCAATGCCATCTAAGGCCACGGGAAATGAAAGAGTGGATGTTTGCAACAAAAAAAGGCAAAACCTTATTGACTTTGCATAATCTTATGAAACCACCTCCCATGTGATTTAGTAAGGCAAAGAGTTTAGCAAGGGTTGTTTTTTTTAGTGTTGTTTTGTTTTCCATATATAAGGTATTAGGGTCTGTTCTTTTTGACTTTGTTGACTTCATTCTTGGTCAAACCATAAGAAGTCAAAATAGCAACCAGCACTAAACTGGTGACAATGAGAAGGCAGGGCTCTCAATCTGGATGCTTCACAGAGTAAGCCGATCATCGGCTGGGGTTCAAAAAGAAGTCCTCCTTCTGCAGTCCAGGAGTGTTGCTGGGTGCCTTAGGAAGGATGAGGTGGTTTCTCAGGGACTGCTGTTATGGAAAGAACTTAAGTACTCAATTATGGGCCAGTGGGATGTCTGAACTTGGCTGTTCTGCAGGCTTACACAAAAACAGCCAAATCCACCCCTGGTCAGATAGTTTGTGCAATGAAGTGGCATCCAAAAAGGGACTCGGTTTTTAAGTGAGGTATCAGGCTTGTGAGGGTCTTCAGCAAAGGAGTGAATATCAACCAGAAAGCATCATAGATAAATGTGGTACATTAGGATTAGATGCTGATATCTTGAGATGTAGGAGCATTTTACCAGGCAAATGATTGCATTGATTTCAATGGGGATAATTGTGGGCAAAAGGTCTGTTTATTTCTCATAAATAAGGTATTCAGCTTTGGTACCAAGAGTGAACCACCCGCCAGAGAGCTCCAGAGTTACTAAGACAAAGTTCCTCTCTGTTAACAAACCCCAAAATTTTACATCTCCAACATCAGGAGGAAAAGATTAATAACAATATATTCAACATGGCTAGGGAGCACCAAATCCCTGGTGTATCAAAACTCTTTCAGATCTATTCACTCTGTCCTTAGAGAAAATGAAATAATGACTTGGAAGCAAAGGGCACATCGACACATGACGCTACATCATCATACATAGCATACATGGGTGTCTACTCATGTCCAGCAGCTACTGTGCCGTAGCAGCACGCTCCCCCAATATAGCATGCCGCTATGCTGAAGTAGCTGCTAAAAATAACTGTGCATTCAGTGCAGTATGGGCAGTTAACCATGCACCGGGCATATGGCACAGTATGGGTGGTTACTGAGCCGTGCTTTAGTACAGTACTTCCAAAAGGAAGTACTAAAGCACGGCACAATAACAATGTCACCATAGGGCAATGTGTAGACATGCCCAAAGAGTAGTTAAAAGTAACTGTTAAAAAGCACTTCTGTTCCTCCAAGCACTTTGATCGTGTAGATTTTCTTATGAAAGGTTTTCGATTTTTCCTTCTGCTTTTAATAATTTGCACAATTTCATGTTTGTTGCAATTCATTCCGAAATTCTAGATGTTGACACCTTTAAATTGAGTCCTCTGGGAGAACTATATAAAGATACCTGTGGAGAGCGTGATCATTTTTTTTTTTGAATGGAGTCAAGGAAGCGTTTTTGACCCGACTGGTGAATTTATGATCAGTGATTTGGCACAACACAATAGGGTTTTTATTAATTGATGTATCATTAGGACTATCCGTCCACCAACCGCAATGGATACAGCACGCTTGATCCACACATGCATTTGACAACGTGCTACGGGGATCAATACTACGGTACATCTATGTCAGTTTTGTAGATGTGACAACACCATCCGATCTGAGCTAGCTCACAACTAAGAGGCTGCCTTAATTCCAGCAATTCCAGCGTGGCAAGCCTAGCCCAACTTCAAATCTCTTACAAATTTTCCTAACTACTCTTAAATAGTAGATTCGTTAATTAGCTTTGACAGTTTTAATCCCGCTTCCCTGTAAACATCGCTAAGGAAAATAGACTATGTATCTCCACCCAGAAAAGTCATTAACGTTTCTAAAATGCAAACGCAATTCTGCTGTCACTGAAAAGCAGCACGACAGAATATTCAGCAGGCTAGTTTTTAATAAAACATGTTTTTTCTTCATAATTAATATAACAAGGTTTTCTGGCTTAGCACTTGGCATGAATCCCAGAGAAAAAAAGGGATGGATTGCTGTGACGTGACCATTACATGACAAACATGTTACGAGAGGACATTTTTGCCTTAATGATTTGTTCCAAAAAAAAATAAAAAAATAAGAGGTTGCTCTGAAAATAAGTGGAGTCAAAAAATAATGGACTTGACACTCCTGCTGATCTCAGAGAAAAAATTAAATTCAAGTTTTCTCTCTCCCTTCTTCCCTTTCCCTACCTCTTCATTTTTTAATTTTAATAGTTTCTGGTTTGAGGAGCTTTTATCCATTTACTTTACCCAATTATGAAATGGCTTCTGCTATATTTTAACAATAACCAAAAAATATTTTAGACATTAGATCTCACCGCATCAGTCAGAAACTAACACAATTCCCAATGTGTGTAGGCCAAAATTCTCCTGTGAGTTCAGTTCAATTTTACCTGAACAGAAATCGGTTACACCTGTGTAAACACAAAAATCCCACCAAAAGGCACTCGGGGAAAAGAATTCCATCCTTAATATCTAAACTCGACAAAAATAAGACCACAAATATGCCCACTTTATTCATCTCCTGTATATTTGATAGCGAACTGTGAATTAAAATATAGAATTAAGACTAAAAACCCCACTCTTTGGTGTGTATCAGGGATCTCTCTAATGGCTGAACCATAGGGGACACGCATTTACTGTAACTACCCATGAAGTCCCCAAGGTCAGTCTCATGTGACAACTCATCCCGATGGCTGTTGCCCTTGTCAGTAGAGCACACTGATGAAGTGAATTTGTGCTCCTGGTCTGTGCAAGGCACGGTGTCATTCGCATACTGGGGTGTGCTCTATTGTGTCCTAAAACAAATCGCAGTATAGAGGAATGTGAATTGTCAAACCAGCATCGATCATGGTCAATCAAACACAACATCTTTTCTCTACGGCACTGGCCTAAGCTTAACTGATGCTACAGAAAAGCAAAAAAAGCCTTCATAGTGCCCCTAGCTAATTGTGCAATGCTTTATCGTAGAAGGAAACATTCCTTTCTGACCCCTGAAGGCAATCAGCTTATGCCCTGAAGCACGAGGGTTGATATCACTGGTAACTAAAGGGACTTTAATGACATTGCATAAGCTTGAAGTCTAACAGAATAACCTCCGTTCTTAGCACAGCCTGAAAAAGTGTTTGATGATGCACAGCACTCATGTTAGGTGATAGGATCTGTAGCCCTGTTGAAACAGATTGTGTAGCTTCTTCCTCTTCTCCTGGCTCCTGAAATGCAGCCCGATTTCCTCGTGAGAGCATGAATCCACATGCTCCACAACAGAGCCACTTCCAAAGCAACCACACATTTCCAAGCGGGTTCTCAAAGCGCGAAGATCAACTTACAAACCTAAACCTCTTGCAATACAGTAGCCGGCAGCCCACAAGCAGACACTCTTTTCAGTAGTGCCTCCAATAGCCATGCCTTCAGCTCTCTCCTCAGTCCAAAGGGACTCCCATATCAGATGCTAAATCAAGAAAAGGTTTCCACTTAGTAATTATGGAAATAAAGACATTAGGCAATTTCAGCTGTGGATGTTCTGAAACCAGGCACATGTTCCATCATCCCCTAAGGCAAGCAAAGAGATTTCAGCATGGAAATCCCATTGAAATAGAGTTGGTTGACTTTTCTGCTCAAAGGCTTTAATGGAATACCTCTTAGTAAGACAGAGAGGTACCTGGAACCTCATGGCTATGACAGAGTCCTTAAAGCGAACTATTTTCAACTATAAGAATAATATTACATATTTGTTCCCCATGGGAACACATGCTGGCCGAACACCAGTTATGGTGTTGGCTGAGTGATAGGGTCTTACTGCTAGAAAAGTCACCTTCTCTTAGAAATTAGGAATGTTGCCATCCTACACAGTAGCAGCCAAGAATTTGGATGCTAGTTAGATAGTCAGTCAGTGATTCCCTTCTGGTTTGGCAGAAAGACAAACAATCCCACTGAGGGCTATCGGCATGAACAAGAGCTTCACCGTGGAAAGGCAGTTGTTTGTACTATGACAGCTCTTTCATGCCTAATGTCAATAATGGACAGAAGTTGTTCAAATATTCTTCCTTAGGTTTCAGTTTACATTCTGCATCGCTTATGGTTGCAGTGTACAATGACTGATCTCCAAGTTTGTGGTCAAGTGCGTATGTCCTACGCTGTCAAATTCCACGTCCTGCACTTAGTGACATTAGTTTTTCACAGCCTCAGTCTCTTGCTCTCTGCAGCCTATTGTGTTCTGCTTTTCAACAGCTGCTAGTGAGACCACTGTCCTTTTAGGTTTTGCATCCGGTATATATTTTGCTGTTTCTATAGCCCCTGGTAGATGTTGAAACAATAGTATGATTGGGTTTGGAGAAATGTTATGCCCCATTTCAACCATTGCACCTTCTGCCATTCCAGATGTGCGTGGCAGGAAGTGCGACATTTCTCTGACCCCAGTCACACAACTGTGGAGATGCAGATCAAGCAGGGCATGGCTCTATCTCAGACCCAGGGCTGCCTCCCGCCTTCAGTAGGCTCCAGACCCTGGACTGTCTAGGGCTGGTCCAACAATCAACCAGGAGCCAGACAGTGTCAGTTCTAGTTTGAGATCCCAGAGCTGTCCTGGGCCAGGTCTGACAATCAGCTGACTCTACTGTCCCAGGGCCAGTTCAATACTCCAAGCTGTCTGGACTGGTCTGACAATCAGCTGATTCTTGAGCCCAGCTGTGGGTCTGGTTCAAGACTCTGGGCTGTCCAGGGTCAAGGTCAACAATCAGCTGGGTGTCAGCTGGCCTAGGGACAGTCCTGGGGTCAACCAGTTGCAAGTGCAGCCCTGGGATGTCTAAAATCTGTGTGTTCAGCCCAGCTTCCTGCAATCTGGCCTTTTAAAGTGCCTTGTCCTGAAGCCCCTTCAGAGACTGCAGGGTGAGGCAGGAAAAGCGGCTGGTGTCATGAGGCCAGATCAGAGCCCTGGGCCCAGCTGTTGTCAATCTGAAATTCAGGGCAGCTCATCCCCTGTAGCTGCAGGGAAACAGATATCACCTACAATGCCCAGCTGGCCCTAATGAGTCAGTCAGAGCAGTCAGATCTCTGAGGATACACAGGTTCTACCTTCTCCAGACTTTAAAAACTAAGCCCAACCTGAAGTACTCCATCTGGGTAAAGACTGAAGGTCCTTGCTCCTGACCTCTGCGCGCTTTGTGCTTTTTCTTATCAGAGCTTTGGTTTTGTTTCTTGGCTCCTGCTTCTGCTTCTGACTTCTGGCGTATCCTGATTCTGGCTTCAACTCCTTGTTCTGGTGTTGATTCCTAGCAGGTGTGTCTTGACTTCGGCTTGGCTTGTGATCCCAGCTCTCATTCTGACTCCTAGCTCCTGGACTTCGCCCATCTTTCAGGTGACTGTTCCAGACTTGCCTGTGCCCTGCTCCCTAATACTTGAGCGTGGGGCTTGCCAGGTTCCTGGCAAGGAGAACCCCTCAACTCTGGGGAACCTTGCAACCTCCTCCCTCTGTAGCCCATTTTCAGTATTGGGACTGGGGCTGTCCCAGGCCTGATGTTGACCCCATCCCTACATACACTCATGCTGCCAGCCAGCTGCTTTTCAGCACTGGCTGATAGGTGGCCAGTGAGTGGGGGGAGAGAGCAGTGTACTTTGGGATGTTGGAGGAAAGACCTAACACCTGATATGTGATATGCCACACATTCATATTAAAGCATGATAGAAACCAGCTCCAAAAAATATTCTACATTTTTCAAGCAATGTCTTTGTGGCTGGTTGGCCATTTTTTATTGTGTATTAATTACTTTGCATGTGTAACATGTCTAAAAACATTGTATAATGCAGTTAATTGCACAATAAATGTAGTTGGTGTCAGGTACCTATTATGACAGGGATTTTTCATACCCAGTGCCAAGAAATTTCTCAAGTATCCTTCTGTAGATTTTAGGTAACCTGCATTCTGGATCCCTCTTGAGTTTTTTTTTTTTTTTTAATATGCAATTACTGATCTTCTTCTACTGATCTTTGAGGTACCCATTCAGGTTCTGTGTGTACAGCATGCAGTGAGGGGTGACAAAATTCTCATGGGAAACTTTAGGGATGAGAGGATGAAGTGTACCATTAGGTAAAGTTTCTGAAAAACAGAGGCTTCTAATTCCCCACAAAACATAGGATTAGTCTGTACCAGATGGTTAATGCTCAGTAGCCTAGGTAAAAATTCACATTGCACCAGCTACCCCACACTACCTATGTGGGCACTCTTAGTCCCAATTAAAAGTAGCTCCATGCATTGCAGCTTACTAACTCCAGAGTAGCACATGCACACTGACTTGCATAGACTCTTCTTTGCTAATGGAGTATGCCGTGTCAAATGGAGCTGACCTTTGTAAAGCTGTTAGCATCTGTATATGGTATTAGTGTTTGCTGGAAGTTCATGTCCTAATTCACTGCATACTAAGTCTGGCAGTAGAAGTCTTGCCCATAGACACTTAGGGCACTTACAGATGTGCAGCTCCCTGGTCTAATTCATGGAGCTTCACAAGAAGTGCCATGAGTTAGGATGACTCCTGACCCAACAGAAGTTCGTGAGTTAAACCAACCCACAGTTGGGTCAGGAGGGTGTGGGATCCAGCTCTGCTTTGAGGGTGATCTAGCCAAGGAGCTGCATGTCTGCAGCTTCTCTCTCCTAGCCCCGTCCCCTGCCGTCCCAGCTCCAGTGCTGTCTACATGATGGGGGAGAAAGGAAGGGAGGGAGCTCAGGTTGGGGCTTGCCCAGCCTGTGCTGGAGAGGGGGGCAGGTGGATTGGATCCCCCTAAGGTGGGGGGGTGGGGCTCCAGTCCACCCATATACTCTCATATAATGGGGGTTAATTTGCTGCACAATCTGGGACTCGTAAAGCACTCTGCAGCCATGCACTTCTGTCAGGACATGGCCGTAAAGTGCTTTAAAGGAGCCGATTGAACAACAAATGTAACTTCTGTATGCACCCATAGGAGCCTAAATCCCACTGCATTTTAGTGCAACTACTAAATGCCTAAATTGCTGATGAAAATGGTCCACAGGCTCAGAGATGCTTCTGAAAAATTTACCTCTTACCATCAAGCAGACATTTTTCTCAAAGCAAAAATTGCAGGGCTTTTAGAAAGCATTCTGCAGCTATACTGTATGCAGAGGAACACACTAAAAGGTCAATATTTACCTTATGGCATTACAGGATACTGCAGGATATAAAAGAATTTCACAATTTATTGGAGTTAAGTAAATAGTCCATACATGGCTTAAGCAGTAAGATAAATAGCCCAAGAAATGTCACTTTTTTTTTTGTTCATAGATTCTTTTAGGTAAGTTAAATAGATGGTACTTCTCACATCTCTCATTATATCACAGATTTTTAAGGCTAGATGCACATGATCATCTACTCTGCTTTGCTGTGTAACACAGACAATAGCACTGCACTCTTATTTCAGCTTAAAGCTTGCAATATCTGTTTGCATTTCTGCATTTCTGTTGTTAAGGCATCTCATTTTGATTTAAAGACTACTACTGATAACAAATTCATCATATCCCTTTGTAAACGGTTTCAATAGACTAATTACCCTTACCATTTAAAATATGCTTTTAGTCTGAATTCGTCTCTGTTTAATTTTCAACTAGATCTGATTGTATCTCTGCTCTCCAAAATTAGAGGAACTGTAGTATTGGAAATCTCTTTTCCATGTAGACAGTGGTAGATCATGATCATGGGGTCACTTCTTACGCTTCTCTTAGGTAACTAGAAGGTAATTCTCCACTCTCTCCTTGTATCACGCATAGATTTCAGACTTCAGATCACTTTTCTGACCACTTTCCAATTTGTCAATACCCTTTGAGCTGTGCATTGGCATGCATAGTTCCAATGGTCTTGCTAATACTGGAGCCAGAGGGATCGACGCTATTTGATATGTACTGGTTCATCCAAGGGTTGCCTTTATTCTCTTAGCAACTGCATTACACTGACTGACGTGTCCCCATAATTATTTGCCACTGCACCAATTTTTGTGTCATCAGCAACTTTTATCAACAATGCTTTAGAGTTTCTCCCAGCTAGTTGAAAATGATAATTAATAGCATTGGGCCCAGAACCAGTCCAAGCAGGGTTCCACTCAAAAAAGCCCTGTCTGGTAATAATTCTCCATTAACAATTACTGCTTGCAGTCTATCAGTTAGGCAACTAGTTTTTAATCCATTTGATACGGGTATTAGCTTTGAATACAGAGAATTCAGGGGCTGAATCCAATAGGTTACAGAAGTCCATTATGTTAACAAGGTTATCTTTGTCCACCAAAATTATGATCCATCTAAAAATAATAACAATTTGGTTGACAAAATGCATCTTCCCTGAAACTATGAGCATGAATTACATTTCCATTTTTTAAATTGTTTACTTGTTGCATCCCACGCTGGCTTCCTGTCATTCGGACTAGGAACAAGGTCAGGCTAACCGGCCTGTAGTTTCCTGGATCATCCCATTTACCATTTCAAATATTGGCACAACATAGCCCTTTATTCAGCCTCTGGAACTTCCCCAGTGTTCAAGATATCTTTTAATATCAACAGTAATGGTCCAGAGAGCCCTTCAGCTAATTCTTTTCGTTCTCTTGGGTGCACGTTATCTGGCCCTTTGTCTTCCAGAGGGTTTAATTTTAATCATAGGCTGCAGAATGAGGTGGGCCACCCGGGCCCACTTTTAGCAGGTTAAGTTATATAACCCACAAATGCACAATTGTCATTCCGGTTAAAACTGTATAGCTATTTTTTTAACTGCACAGCTAGCTAAATGAACGTGCTAAAAGTGGGTTGGGCCACGGCCCGGGTGGCCTACCCTGTTCCGCGGCCTATGATTTTGATAACTACTTAAATTCATTGCAGATGGAATGGAAAGAAATACTCTGTCACTCTAAGACTGTGAATATGCCTTTCTGCTCTTTTTTCCCAAAGACAGAACAGAAATATTTCTTGCACACTTGTGCCATCTCTGCATTATGATGAATAATTTCTCCCTCAGGGTCTGGTATCAGATCTATACCATTGCATTTGTTCCTGATATATTTAAGCATTTCTAATTAATGTATACCATTGCATCTGCTTTGGAGTTTTCAGCCTTTTTTTCCCCACTGTAACCTGGCAATGCAGATGCTGGCAGCCAGTCCTACTTCCCGGTTTCCCAGCATTCTTAGCAGCGCTTCCCATGACTTCTCCAAAGAAGGACCCCTGGAGTTCACTTTCTCACCCCCCGAGAGGGTCTGGTAGCAAATCAATGAGTGAATTTTCTGCACAGAAAGAATGGACAGCAAACAGCCAGGTGTTTACTGCCTGCTCCTGTGCACAACAGGAGCCCTGGGAAAGTCAATACATCCTGTTTGCAGGGCATTTTGCCAGCTTTTGTTGGCCTACTCTTGGTATATTTTTGTCTTTAAACTACCAGCCTTTCTACAAGTGCTTGTTTGCTGCAGGGATGCTTCCAAAACTCATCCCAGCGGTGCCCATCTCTCATCCAAACTCTCGCCCCCAGGTCCAGCTGGGACCTGGTGGGAAATGAGCCCACGTGCACCAGCAAATTTAGAAAACCTCACCTGAACGGTGGGTTTATTATGCAATTTGGCCTCCTGGTGCCATAGTATTACTGTATCTGCCCCACAGGGCTTGCTGTCCTGTGGGCCCCTCTCCAGCCACCTTTTCATGAACATGCTAGGAATTAGGGTAGTTGCTTTATCCCCCTAGCATGCATAGAAAGGACATACGATACAAACATAGCGCTCTCTCACATACACCTGTGAGGATGAGATACTCCTGCGTAAGGGGCTTGGGACTCCCTAAACCAGCACCCTTTGAGTCATTTTATCCTTAAATAGGCAAAACACTTAAGAGACCTTTGCCTTACAGCTCCCACACAGCCACCTTATTCCCCTCAGTCCTCCAGGCAGGAGCAAGGCTTCAATCTCCCCTAAGGACAGTGAGATACTTTGGAAGATATCTCAGCTAAGCAAATGGATCAGTTAGTTCGGTGAGTCCCATTGCCTAAGTCCAGCCTCGGGTACCACAAGAGTGTCTTTCCTGCGCTGCCTCCTTTATAACGCCTGTTTCTCGGTTTCTTTTTCTCTTCCAATTATTTCTCGACTTTAATCATAGTAATGAACAGGCCTGCCCCTACACCATAATCGGCATCGCCCACTGCATAATGCTCTCAGGGCACCGAAGAATTTCCCGTGAGCTCAGAGTCGATTCCTGGAGTCTTTACTCGGACATAAAGATTTAAAACCACCCTTTGCGTGAGAAAAGGCTGACCGGTTTAGTCACGGGTACACAAAGCTCAGAGTCCGGGCATGACTGTTGAGTCCTGCTGTATTGCATGAGCCAAATCTTCCATTTTCCAGAGGTTAGAACGTATCCAAAAAAGGCCTAAAATGAAAACAGAAGACGTCCTCTTCATCCGCAGTGTCTAACCTTTCTGTTCCAAATCTAATAAATTAGCTAATGTGCATCAGTCCTTTGGAGAAACTGAAGCCTGGGAAAAAATCCTAACAATTATTACTCCTGTTATGAAGGCCTGTCTAAATTTTGCATTTCAGCCATTTTTTCCCCCTAATCCTCTCTCTAGCAAGTCAAGATAGAAGTGACTCCATACTCAGCAATATACCTCTAACAAGATAAAATGCCTCTTCCAGGTTTTTTTTTTTGTAGGGCTTTTTTATTTTTATGAGACTGAAGTAATAAAATTTAAAATGAGGTCTCTGAATTTTTTTAGCTTCATCCTCAGTCTCTACAGACTCAGTAAGAGCAAGATTCACATATTCAGCACTTTTTTGTTTCTTTTTTTTTTTTGCCTCTTGAGAACACAAAGTATCAGTGTCGAGCTGCAGAAACGATAATGTTTGGTGAAACAAACCCCAGAATCTATTTTTTTTTTCTTCTTTTGTTTCAATCCTGCTTCTGACTTGTTTTATTAGAGTTTGATTAAAGGGCAAGTGCCCCCTCTGCTGGCCATAAAATGGATAGCAACCCACGAGGCTTAAACACCTAAAACCGAAAAGTTCAGTCCTTTCCACTACACATTGCTGGGAATCTTAAAAACTCGACTCTCCTGTTGTTTCGCGCATCACACAGCAACTCAAGGCACTGATGAAAGGGCAAGATCAAGACCATGGCGGGGGGAAAGGTGTTGAGTTTTTTCGGTGCCCTCCAAAGCAAAGCTCTGCAGAAGATTTTGTACAGGCAAAAAATCTGATTTGGGGCCTGTAACATGCCTTCAAGCCAGTGCAGTTTGGTGTATGATCAGATGTAATGAATAAATGGAGGAGAAGCACTGCAGATTTGAGAGGCGAGTTCTTCCCTCCGTTGCATTAGTGCAGCCGAGTCATTAGGGTTGCAGTCGGGTAACTCGAAAGAAAATGCAGCCCGTGTGCTTTAGTATAAAATAATATTTAATGCTTAGAGTCGGACTCTAACAGGACTTTTCCTTAGAAAGCAGAGGATAACATTCCTGCAGCTCTCTGAAAATTAAGTTCGTAGCTGCATTGCAGGATAGGGAAAGGCCTCCCTACAGGATTGGGCCCCATTGACCGACATGCTCAAGAATGTAACAGAGCAGCTATGCCCTGAAGAAGTTATGGACTTACTCGGATCATCTGCGATGTAATAGAGTATGATGCCCTTGCATTAGGTGGAGAGGAGTGTTATGTACACCAAGTATTCCCCTCCACTGCCTGCTTTTCTTCTTTATTTAAGTCAGTAGCCTAAGTAGGGGGTAGAAGAGTGGTGCACCACCCCCAGAGGGGGAATAAGGTTGCCTGCCGCTGATACTACCAGCCCTGCTGCTGTGGCTGTCCTGGCCACTGCCCAGGGCACAAAGACTGCTTGTTATATATACCTTTGGTGTAAGATATGTTCAAGGGAGAGGATGTGTCAGATGCTTAGCGCTTGTGGAGACCTAGAAACAAAAAAGGCATCATCTCTGAGCTAGGTGCCATGGAGGGAAGGGCCACATGGCCTTTTCTTGACATAAATAACCTTCCTTACTCATTGTGAGAGCATTTCCATTCTTCACGCAGAGAAGCTGAGGGGTAGAGCAGTGCAAAGGGTTTCACCAGGCTTGTCTGTAAGCATCAACTGAAATCCCACTGAAGACCCCCCAAGTATGGGCTCCCACGCTTTGCTAAATAATGAAGGACCCAAACACATGCTTAAAAAGAAGCCTTGGTTTATGTTTGGGTTTTTGGAGGGGTGGGGAGAAAAAGGAGGGTGGATGAATTAGGACATAAAAGCTGAGCAGGCCCCTGATTCGGATAGACAGGGAATGATGGGAATAGGAAAGGAGAGAAAATATGTGGAAAAAAACAAACACACCCACAACAAATGGGGAAAGGGGAATGCTTTGCTTTTTAGAGACTGTCTATTCCAACAAGCCTGGCTTGTTTCATGTATTTTGCCAGAAACAGAATAGGTCTGGTTTCTGGATTTTGGTGTAGACTCATCTTCCAGTCCAGCTTTGAACTCATTGCAGAAAGGATTATTCTTCTTGTTTATACAGTCCCCTTCATGTCTGGGCTATAGCAAGGAATTTGGTGACGTCTGTACCTGAACTCAGGGAATATCTACCGGGTGCCATGTGCTTACGGCATTGTTGTTGACGGGCGTCATCATGGTTAGTCATTTGAAGGCATTGGGTGACTGTGCATCATCCCAGGGTTTAGAAACATGCTCATATAGCACCTTATTTAATTGCAGCTGCACCAGGGGCCTTTGTTCTCTTACCTTTGCTACGGTCTGCTCGTTTCTCATTGAAGTCAGTGAAAAGTGTAGAGCTGAAGACTCTCTTCCCTCTGTTACAAACACAAAGGGACACAAACACGCCCAAAGCAAAGTATTTTGTATATTCAAGCTAGTCATCACATGGTGTTTTCTCCATCATTTGAGCAATTCATTAAACATCAGCGTCTCATAGATCTGTGAGATGATATAAAGCAATCTAGGAATTCACCTGTGTGCTGGGGAGTGGGTGTTTGTTTTATATTGTTTGTACTCCTCATAGTATATCATTTTATAATGAGATGGGGGGGGTGCGTGTGTGTGTGTGTGTGTGTGTGTGTGTGTGTGTGTGTGTGTGTGTGTGTTACCCAATTACAGCTTAAGAGCTGCAGGGTTGAGCCCTGCTCTGGACCCAGGCCAAAGGCTGCGCTGTCAACCCAGCTGTAACTGGACACTTGATCAATCAGGTTGAGGATTAAAGGTAGCCAGACAAGATGTTACCTCCCTCTCTTATGTGCCAATGGCCACAGATTTCGACATGCGTTAACCACAGTAGCCCAGTTGATATATCTTTAGCCTTGTTGATATATCTGCACAATGACATACAATAAACCAGGCTTAAAACCACAAAACAAAGCAAAAAACCTCAAATCAACCCATGAATGCTAGCGTGAATACACAAGCTAATTGCTTTGGGTGTGTTTACATCCCTCAGCGGTAGTAGGACAGGAAGTGCAGCCATTCATCTTTATGCGCGCTCTCATCGTGTCTACAATATCATACCTGCAGGGCAAGTGCGGACATCTTAACACGACATGAGCCGTCAGGGTAGTCCATTCTTAGTGTCTTATTGCTAGGGATGTGTGCAGCAGGTAGGATTCAATGAGACTGTTTTAAAGACAAACCTTTGCTGACAATTCAAGCTCTCCCAGAGCTGGCAAGGCTTAGCCTCACTTTATTCCTCTAATACTTCCACAGCCGGGCCCTGACTGATGTCCAAACAGGAAAGGCTGGGGCTCTGCAGGAGAGGTCGGAAGGGGTGGGATTTCCACTGAGGAAGTCCTGGAAATCCTCTGCAGAGCCCTAGCATTGTTGGATTTGCTTACTCTTCAAGGGGCTGAGCCTTCACCTATTTGAGTGAACAGGGATCTTTGCCCTGACTTCAAAGGGTGCTGGATCAAGTCCCAGAGAAGCATGTAAAGGTTTGGGAGCGCTTACCTGGACTCATCCCAGAGGGCTGAGTGCCACTACAGTTCCAAAAACAACATTTACTTAAACAAATGTTTTGGTTGCTTCGAAGGGAGACACACAGAGTTTGAACCATTCAGACTGGGTTTCCAAAAGGGTTCAGGGTCTGTGCCTGGGCCAGGATTTTCAAAGCTCAATTCTCATGTAAACAAGTGCTGTTGAAAACTGGGGGTTGTTGAGTCCTCGGGAGCCAGACATTTTGTGTAGGTGCCGACATGGGAGGCAAGCCTGCTGGAAAATCCTGCAGCTTCATCCATTACAAGTCCTGGGGACATAAAGCTCACTGGAAACACATTGTCACTGAGCTTTTTCATTGGCTTTGTATTCAGATACTTAAAAAGTACCTTTTTTTGTCTCATGCAGTTTTCCAGCTCCTATTCCTTGTCGGATGACTTGCAGACTGGTAAGTGGTTTTGATTTTTTTCCCATTAAATAATCCACATATACTCCACTGAGATTAGGGACTCGACTCACCAACATCCTCCCAGGTGTTCCCTTCAGATTCTGCTGATGGTGGTGCAATTGCTCACATGCTTGGAGCTAGGTGTGTCCTTAAGTAACTGCATGAGTTGTCACTACCTTGCATTGTGCACCTCTGTCTTCTGCTTGAAAGGTGCTTGGAGAGTCATTTACACCCAGCCCTTATGGGGGGAAAGGAGCTGAGAGAACAGATACAGGGTTTGGTGAACCCAGGCAGGGTTGTATTCTCCGTGTTAGATAGATAACAGCCGGCTGCCAAAGAGACAGATGAAGAAGTGGGCTGGTGGACAGATGGAGGAAATCTCTGATTCCAGTCTCCTCTTTCCTCTCCCCAAAATTCAGCAAGAACAACTTCAGTAATGATGAGAGCTCCTCTGGTGTTAAAGTTGTCATGACCAATGTTTAGGAAGCATCCTTCCTCAACACCCATAGTGCGCAGGCCAGTTCCTTGGTCAGCACACCAAGAGAGTATATGACTCTTTGTTATTAAACTTAATGTTGACCAGGCACATCTACACGAGACATTTTAATGTGCAATTGCCTAATTAGCTCTGCAGTAAATGTCTCAGCATCTGCATGTGCAGTGCTTTTAGGACAGAATAAACTAATTAACCCTGCCATAAGTTAGCACTTGTAAATACAAGTACTAGCCTATGGTGGAGTTTTTTACTCCAGAGCAATGCACATGTAGGCACTGATGGAGCTGGTTAGGGCATGAGGGTGCTTCAATGTGGGGGATGCTTGCTGGCTAGCTCCATACTGATGTACCCTTGTATCCCAGCCAGCCCCTCCACTGCACCTTGAGCTCGGTCGGAGTAGCCCCAGGCTAGGAGGCTAACCTACAGAGCCCCCTGTCAGCCAGGACTGCTCCAACCTGGCTCAATGTACTGCAGTCCCAGGAGCATGTTCAAACACAGCACCTTGGAGTAATAAACCCCGGTGCAATATGTGCCGGAGTTTATTACTGTGCATTAATTGCATGTGTAGATGCACCCACCCAGATATGCCCTGATTCTGTCCCATTGAAGTCAATGACAAAGCTATCCTTTACAGTTGTGTTATTGGTAATCACTAATAATAAAGACAGAAAATGTATTTAATAAATTTTCTTGCAAACGGATGGCAACTTTCTCCAATGTATTAATTGGTCAGTGATATTTGGGTTACTTTCATTGGCTCTTGTTGCTGACAACCCAAATCTGAAAGTCCAGCAGTGTAACTAATTACACTTGGTTGTATGAATCAGGCAGTGTAGCCTCAAGTCCCTTACTGGTTGAAGGGAGCTCTTCTCATGAGATTTCCACTGTGAGGGTGCCAAGAAGACAAATGCCACAATTAGTTTCATGTGAGTATTTGAGCCCCAAATTTGGCATCTGTGAGCATTGTGGCACGGATCTCATGACTACAGCATACAATCCTTTTGGCCACCACTTGCCCTGACTAGTACCCTGTGAAAACCAATTGACTTCACCAGTTTTGTACAATGTACAAATCAGAGGCCAGCTGAGATGACCACACATAACTTTCCACCTAATTTTTGGATCCATTAATCTTGCCCACAGAAGATTTGACAAACTCCTGCTATAATCTAGAGAGGAAAGAGTCACCTGGCACAAAGTTTGGGGTGAAGACCTTACATCCTGCACATAATAACAATGATACTTGAGTCTAGTGGCATCAGTGCTTGAGAGGACCAGGGCACCATGATCACGTCTACACAAGATTCTGACTGCACAGCGACTCATTACTACTGCACAGTAGTGTTGCGTGGCACGAAGCGAGATGCAATGCTACTGTGCAGTAGTAATGAGCTACTGAACAGTCGGCATCACCAAAACGCCATTTGGAGAGACTGCTGCACAGTAATGCCGGTTACTGTACAGTCATTTAGTACTTGTGTGTGCAAGTACTAAATGGCTGTGCAGTCACGACTGCACAGTCAGCATCTCGTGTCGACACGGCTCGTAACTCATACAGCCTAAGAATGATCTGTGTCACAAGACCATAAATGCCTGGGGTAAAGAGATAAGCAGGCTATGGTAAAACAAATGGTCCAAAATGTTAACAAACCATAACACTGAGCCAATGGAAACTAGCAGCAATAGCTGAACTGGACTGAGTAGAATAAAGGCTTTGAGCGATTGGAATTGCTTTGAGAATGAACTATGTGGTGCTACAGGACACTTCTGGCTTTCCCATACTAATGCCTTTGTTTGGAAAAAGACTATTTGTGGTGGTTAGAAACTGTAAAAATCAAGAAACTCTCCATCTCGTTGGCACAGCAGATGGTCAAAATTATGCAAATACTTATTAAGCGTGACTTCTTTCCATCATGAATCAGCATTATTTCCAGTGAGACTATTCACAGTAGTAAGAACAGACTCGTTCATCAGTCCTATTAGCAAGAACTTCCCATCAAGAAGGCTTCTAGCTTAAACTGAAGTTTGGACCCAAACTGAACCATGTAGGAGTTACTTAGAAATGTTACTAGGATGGGTACGTTATTCTTATAATTTGTCTTGCGATGGCTTTTCAGATAGCTTTTCAGTTATTTCTAGCCTGGCCCAAGTGTAAAAGGGTCAAAACACCTTGCATGAAATCTGTGTCCTATGGAAGTCAGCAGGAGTTGGTCCACTGAATAAAATGGGGCAGCCCAAGAAAGCAGCCTTTCTCTGTTGTTTTCACATGCTCTGGAAATGGGAAATGCGAGAAACCTTTCAAGAAAGCCTGTTCTGATTTGAATTGTGACTTAAGATAAAAGTCCCTAGAGGCTGAAGAGCTCGAATAAACTTTGGATACGCCTATGGTTATCTTGGTGGGGATCTGTGATACGTTTTAGCTGTGCCTATCACTCATCTTGGCATCTCCGGCCCAGGAGAATTGCAGTTCAGGTGAATCAGATGACATCCCAGTGCATCATACTCCCACTGGGAACATTTGCCATGGCTCGATCCAGGTAAAGTGTAGAAAACTGTGACTGCCAGCGTCAGGACAGCTCTTCTCTCTGTAATAGAGTTCACATAAGCTAATGAAGAAGAGGTTATTGATCAGAAATCCATTATTTGATTGATGGGTCTCGACAATGCAAAAACCAGCAGATGAAAGCTTGAACAGTTTAAAAGATCACCCAAACCTCAAAGCTGATTTGAAGCTTTAAAAGTCAATCTCTGCCTATCAATTATGGGGAGGCTTTTTTGTACTACACAGAGGAAAGTTATTCTTTGAAAATTTGCATGGAGGATGTCTAATTTAATTTCATGTAATAGTCACATTTCAGTGACAAATGTCAGATCATTGCTTTTTTTCAAACATGTTCAGGTTTTCCAGCACTTACAAAGAACGAACACTGATTCAGTAATATGTTTAAATCAACGGTGTATCAGACTTTGTGCGTTAATTATGTGCTCAGATAGAAAAAATTGTTGCTTTTGCTTTACTAAACCTATGGCTTGTTATGAATAATTTAAAAAGTGGAATGGGAACACTTCTCAAAGCAGAGATGCAAAAGCCAAATAGTTATTTAGTGTTGAGGCAACGAGAAAGAGGAAGACAAGTTTTAGTTTGATGCACGATGTCATTCCTTCAAGTGGGTTTTTCTTTTATTTTTCTCCCTCCACACCAGTAGTGAGCAAAGCATTGGGTAGATGAGCAGCAGAAAAATACAGATCTAGTGGACAGTGGAGGTGACTTTGGCTTCATGACTGAGAGAGAAGAGCTTGTGGGGCGGCTGCGGGACCAAGAGATCAGTGATCCAGATTCGGTTTCCAGCTCTGCGGCAAGTCGTCTTTTGTGGTCTTGAGCAGGTTTTTCAAACTTTTCCAGGTCCTCAATGCTCAAAGCTAGGGCCAGATTTTCAGAGAGTTTATCAAGTCTTTATAAACTCAGTGTAGATGCACCCTAAGTGTAAAGCAGGATCCCTTTGCTCTACCTCAAAGGCATCCTGGTGGTTCATGGAAAGGTTCAAGGTACCCAGCGGCTTCACTGTGCAAAGAGGGGCTGGGTCTTTCTGAAAATCCTGGCTTTATTATCTGTGCCTTGTGTGAAAACTGGTGGTGATATCCAAGTGTCTCAGAGGGAGGAGAGGAAAGGGGGACTTCAGGGATGTTTATGAGGGGCTCAGGTGGCCAGTCCCAAAGGTATTTACCAAACTCTCTGTCCTCATTTCATCTCTTAAAAGTTGAAAGGACTTTGTACTTAGGGTATATTTATGGGGAGTGTATACTGGGTCCAGTCCCTATGACTGCCTATACACATGCTCCATGTGGGCAGTCATAGGGTGGGGGGAGGAGCTTTCAATTGGAGTGTTTCCTGGATAGCTGCTCTAATTAAAACAGCTCCCCGTCATGTGTATTACGTCTCCGTGCTTTTGAAAATGCCCGCGGGATGCTTTAGCTAAACCTCATTGGACAAGCTTTAGGTGAAGTGTTCCTGAAGCCATTTTCAAATTCTCAGAGGCTTAATACAGGTGACGGCAAGGCAACGTTGGAGCGTTCCCATTAGAAGACAGAGCTGACGATGAATTGAGTCTGCTCCGACACACTGTCATTAGGAAGTGAATGAACACACCTGTAGGCCCCCTGAGTGATTCATGGCTGCGTTAATAAAAAATCATTTGTTAATATTTATACAGAAATAAATTAGTTGATGATGTCATCTTTTACAAGCACGTTTTAAAAAAATGCCGTTGTTGATGTTGAAGCACTTGACCTCTTTCAGCCTAGTTATTGTTACTAGGTCCACAAGTCTACAGGATGCTTGCAAGGCCTCTCCGGTGCTGTGCATGTTTGTAACCTCCCGCAACCCTCTGCTAATCACTTGATTAACCTTTCACAGGCTTTCTGTAAATGCACCCTTCCAACAAAGCACGCGGTAGACCCTGGCCATGCCAGTCCTCAGAGCAGTCGTCGGGAGGTGCTCAGGAACAGAGGCCCCCATGCCGCAGAAAGGCACTTAATAAAGGGGTGGGGGAGAATCTGCCTCCAGCCAAAGTTTTCCTCATGCACAATGTCAGTGCGCAGGCTGAGCCCCAGGCAAGCGTTCGTTTTGTTTTCCCTTTGCAACTTGATCGTGTTCAACTTTATTAGTGCGCTGAAGACAATGGCCTTATCTTCCAGCGAGATCCTCAGCCCGGCACACGCTCTGTCAGTACTTTCATATTGTGAGACTCTGCTCCGGGAAATAATGAGCCAGAAAAAGAAGTCTTGTCTTGACATAACAATAAATGAGGTGAAACTTTTTTTTTTTTGGCGAGAAACTGGGATTGGCGCATAGGAAAAAAGAAGGGAAAAGAGATGGTTCTATTTTAATATGAACTATAAAACATCCATTGTACAAGAGTGGAGGGTTTTTCTTCTTTTTTTTTTTCCCAGCAGCAAAGAAGGAATAAAGATAAAGGCTACAAGTGAATGAATGAGGAGAGAAAACTAAGATAATGCTGTCGATAATCAGTTCAAGGCAGAGCATTATCTGTAAGGCCATTGGCCCAGCCCTAGGGGAAAGCTTTGTAACTCTTCTCTATATGCATTTTAGCTCTGCTCATTACCATAACTTCTCTTTGAAACCCATCTCAGTGTCTTTCACTGGCTGGAGTGACACCTGCCAGAGAGTACAGGCTGCCCAAATAAATCAGTGCTAGGGATGCTGATGCTGGTCAAATCCTTGGCCCCATCACGGTGTGACTGCTCTCAAGACAGTTACCTGTAGACCATGGCTACTAGCAACAGCATAATGTTCATTCTCATGCTGGAAACTCACTGCTGAGATCAAAGCCTGGAAAACTCTTTAAGTCAAGGGCTGAATTTATTTTTTTTTGCATGTTTGTATAGTACCCCAGCACAATGGACTCCTGTTTATGGGATTTCTAAAAATTACATGCAACAGAGATGATAATAGTGAAGCAAGGAGAGTCTTAGATTTGCACCCATTGTTCCCTCAAGAAGCAGCCCCTTCTTTCTCACTACCATATCAGCTTGGAATAACATCATTTTGATTGCCACTAGTGTTTAAACAGAGATCGAGGCTGTGTTATCTGAGATTTTTACTCTCATAGTAAGAGACAGTCCCTGCTTTAATGGAGCCGAGAAAAGGGAGCCTGTAAGTAAGTGCCAAACGTTTGGTGATTTTGTGATGTGGACTGATGCTAAATATCACACGCCGGCAATGATCTGAGGTGGTTTCCAGTTCTAGCAGGTCAGGAAACCCGCAGGACTGACCGATGCTGGATGATCCTGATTCCCTCCAGCCCTCTCCAGTCCAGCAGCAGAAGAGACATTGCCAAAATGCTGCAACGGATGGGGCTGGGAATGTCTGTCTGCTCCCTGTCTTGAGAGACCCAGACTTGCTCACTGATGGTTGTAGCCCTTACAGAGTTAGCAAGGAAGAGCTGCCATGTGTACTTGTAAAGCAGAGGGCTGTAGGATCCGTGTCTGTGACACCTCCATATGCAGAAAAGTGCCAGCTCTGAGGAATGGATTTTTTTTTTTTTAAACAATACCAGCTTTAATGCCCTTTCGGTTCTCTCCCCTCTCCAGACACAACCGATATCTATACCGATAACTACGAATACTATGATGAGTTTAGCGAGATACAAGACAGCATCCGCACCCTCCTCCCGCACTGGAGTGCTGACTGGGTCTACAACTACTTTACCCACCCCGGTATGAAGGTGGGCTGGGACCACCCAACTGATAACTGTTTTGGGGGAAAGGGATTAAAACCCCAGTGTGACAGCTTCACTGCAAACGTGAAGATCTTCCTCCTCTTGTTCCCCACCTTGCTATACCTGCCAGCGTCCTATCCCGATTAGCTAGGAGAGATGGCCTGCAATGTTCTCACCATTGTATTTCTTGTGGAAGGAGCCTGTGTTTGCTCTCTGGGTTTCGCAGAATAGATTCCAATTCTGCAGAACATTTCTGATGGCTGCTACAAAAAAACACAGGGGGATTTTTTCTCTATATGCTGTAAGATGCACTAGCTGCTTTTGTGCCATATTTTTTCTCTACGTGCTGTAAGATGCACTAGCTGCTTTTGTGCCATGCACGTTCTGCATCGATGCGTGGAACCCAAAGATTGAACAGATACTCAGCTCAACAGCAGGAAAATACCATGGATCAGATCTTGGGCATCACTGGTCACACAAAAGGTTGAATGAGGCTGTAGGGGGTTCCCCTGGTATATAGGGAATTTGGGTGATGTGCACTGGTTTTGCCTGCTTTGTGCCTTGCCTAGGTTGCCTGTGGCAGAGAAGGGCATAGCTTGAGCACCCCATCCAAAAGTGACCCCTTGCTGGCTGATGGCTCCTTAGGACTGATAACCATCAGATGTAGTTTAGGGAAGCACTGAGGCCAAGGCCACAACTCTGGGCTAGACCCAGGGCCTAAACAGTCCCCAGCTCTCCCTAGGATCAGGGACAGAAAGGTAACTTCTCGCCTCCTTTGCTCCTTGGCTTCCTGGCACGCTGCATGCAGGCCTGGCACATACCTGCATCTCACCTTTTATACCTTGCAATTTAGGGAAGAACAGGTTGATGCAGGGTCCCAATCCTGGTGGGGATTTCTAGGAGCTACTGCCATGGTGGAACTGATGATGAGTGTTAAGACTAGCCAAGCTCTGCAGGAGACTAACTGCTAGGTTGCTCCTGGAAGAAGTGGGGCAAAACCCCAAATCCAAACACCTCCCTGCTTCAGTAGAGTCCTTGATCTCTGGGCCCATTTCTTGGCCATCTCTGTTGCCAAAACATCTGACCTGGTAGCCCTTAGCCAGGCAATCTTCCCACTGCTTCCTCATTGATTAGCATGGCAATATTGCCCAAGCAAGTTGGAACCAACACACCAGGGGGAAAAACAGCATATGTCTGGGCTAAAAACAAGCAGCACTGGGGTGGCTGGATCTGAAGAAGCAAGGCCTTGGGATGCGGGGGGCTGTAACAACTCCTGTCTTTATGCATGGGGACAAGGGGAGATGTGTGACACACTCCCCTGTAGGTTGCACAAGCACTGGAGAGCTGAGCCTGGCACTGTTAGGTACATTGCTGTGCTAAGAGGATGACCCTGGAAGGGGCCACCTCTCCAGTGCAGAGCAGGGTCATATTCTGGGGGAAAATTGACCCGAGCTAGCATGTCAGGAAAACATGGTCCAGAAGCTGTCATCTAAATACACGAGTAGGATAAGGCAATGTTGAGCTACAACCCTTGGGAGAACTCAATATAAGAGCATGTAACTATTAAGGGGATGGAGAAGTTGTAAAGAAACAGCCTCTGTCTTTGCCCCAGTAGATCCCTGCTCATCCAACCCTTGCAAAAATAATGGGGTGTGTGAAAGGCACAGAGATAACTTCACATGCACCTGCCCCAAGCCATATACCGGGACTACATGTAATTCAGGTAAGTGCTTTTTTCCCAGTGTTATTGCTGTTCTGTATATAGCACTGTAAATGTGCATGGTGCTTCACACAACGTGTTGCTTACTGCCGTCCAGGGTAGGGTATTCCAGTACAGCCACATACGCTGGCCTTCAACTTTACAGTCCAATCCCATGTGTAGTCCTTTAGAGCAAGGCCTCCAGGAAAGAAAACAATTGAGGTGTGCACAACAGGTACCCGTTAGCAAGGTCAGCCCTATGGAGGTGCTCTGAGTCTCTAGCCATGTACTTCCTCTACCTTTGTGTGTTCATCTGAACACAGATGATGGGTGTGCATGTTGAACTCCTTCTAGATCTTCTCTTTGCTTTTGCCTCCCCACAAACCGGACTTGTACACTTTAAACTTCTTTGGCCTGAGCAAGATTCAGCCCTGCCTTTTCCTGGACACTGCTGGCAAACTTCCTGGCTCAGGATTATCTGCCTGTTCCCCCTTGAGGGACCTCACAATCCATCTAGTTTGGACCGCCCTGCAACATCCCAGAAGCAGGGGTATCTCCTTTCCCCGAGCTCCAACCCTATAGGCATTGCGGGGTTACTCTTTGCTTCTGTGAACATATGCGATAGCCATAGCATGAAACACTTAAGCTTCCTGGAGGTTTTTGCCATAGCTATTCTCTATGTAGACCAGGTAAAAACACCATTCTCTGCTTCCTTCCCCATCACAGTTGAGGTTTTGTTGGGAAGATGGTTGAAGTTCTCTAGGATTGTCTCTGCTGAATTATGGACTCTCTGTCTCCTGAAACCAACTCCTTTTAACTTTGGCTGGTCCTACACCCAACAAATTCCTCCCTCTGGACAGAATTATGGTGCCTTTATTCCCCTGAGCCCCCCTGGCCCTTGCTCTGATATCCTTCCCTTCTGTTCTCCTCCTTTTGGGGGATTTTCAGTTCTCTCCTTGCAAACACATTTGTTCTAAGTAGAGTGTGTGTCGTGACCACTTTTCTTAGTGTTTCTGTTGTGTTGCCCGCACAGTCCTACTCAGCTGTCAGCAAGCTGGCTTGCCCAGCTTAGATATGGAGGTGCTGGTTTTTTGTCTCCTTAGCAAGAAAACAGTGCAGACCACCTTAAGTGGATAAGCACACAGAGAGCACAATGTCCCAAACTTCATTAGCATGTTGTACGTAGGTGGATTCTCCAAATCATCCCATTGGGAATCAAGTAAGTGGTGGTATCTCTTCCATTTTTTTGTGTGTGTGCATGTTGAGGTACATGCCAAAGTGTGATCTTTTGTGGAAGAGTGTGGACAAATTCCTGAAGGAATCCCATGTTTGTGAAACTCTCCAGTGGAGAGGTTAAAGGTTAACATTTCTGTTTGGGTTCTTCCATCACCATAGCCAAAAGTGGCATTAGAAAGTCCATGGGAAGCTTGTCTCTCTGTGACATCCATAGGACTCAGCTCCTGTGTGACACACACACACACACATGCATGTCTGAAGATTAACACAAGTTTCTGTCTTATTTGACCACCACAGTGCTGAACACGTGCCAACAACACAGCTGTCACAGAGGAGACTGCCTTGTCACACTAACTCCACCTTATTTTCGGTGCAGTTGTATCCATCCCTACAAGGCACCCAACTGCCGCAGAGGTGAGAAAAGTTTCTCTTCATTTGCATGAGCCATAGCTGGGCCTGGGGACTACACTACATGCTCAGCCCTGACAGGTGGCCTCTCCATCTCCACCCAGTGTCCGACTGGAAGCCAGCGGATCCCTTGGGAAGTATGTGTACAAGGAGGAGTCTCCTACCACTCCCAGCCTAGGTCAAGGTCTAGAGGTTCTTCCTTCTGTGTCTAAGGGTCTGATGGGTCTGATATGCTATCCCTGCTTGCAAAAATGATGATGGGCCATGTTCAAAACCTTCAAACATTCGTACAGTTGGCCAACTCCTAGCAGAATAACAGTGGGTTTTTTTGTGTTTTGAAACATTTATAGCATCATTACAATGCACCCCAAACCCATGTCAAAATGGAGGCACCTGTGTACGGCACAGGTTAAGATCAAAATCTACTTGCCAGTGTGTCAAGCCCTTCAGAGGGAGATTCTGTGAAATAGGTATGTAAGAACTTGGCTCTCCCTCCTTCCAGGGGAAGGGTGATTCTCCACCTATAGCTTTCCAAACCAACGCCCAGTCCTACAAGAGATCCCCTAACCAGTTCCTACACAGGGGCCCAAGTATGTAGCTGGAGTACTCATATGCTCAGGGTGGGTTTCAGTGTAAGAAGCTGGTGTATGCAGTCACAAAGGATCCTCCCTGAGGTTGGGTGGCATTGGCGAAGCATAGGGGGTGCATGCAAGTACACGTGCACCCCCTGAGATCGGCCGTGCACCCCCTGGAAGCACCAGCCACAAAACTAGAAGTACCGGCAGAAGTGCACTTCCAGTTTCAAGCCCCGCCCCCCCCACCGTCAGACCCTCCCCCAGTTGGCAATCGGTCACTGGAGGACCCCCACCCCTCCGATCAGCAATCTGGTGCCTTCCCAGACTCAGGAGGCACCAGTCGCCTATGTTGGGTGGTCCTTCCAAAGGGTTCCCTAGGCTGATGCTATCTAAACATTGCTTCAGCAATCTCCCACATGTAGAAGAAAGTGAGTGAGTGGGAGTGCATGGGCTCACACTTGTAAGGGAAGGGAAGGTGGAAAATGCAATCTCTTACTGTGCACACAGTAGAGGTCTGTATAAACCTCAGGCCAACCCTGCACAGCCAGTCTTTTTAATGAGCACTCAGCATGGCCAGTTTCACTCCTTCATTAGCTTTCTGCCCTTACTTCCAGACTGCTTCATATCAGCATCCTCTTTCCATAGGACCAGATGATTGTTATCAGCAGGACGGCTACCAATACAGAGGGAGAGTTAATCAGCTGATAAATGGGAAGACGTGTCTTCATTGGACTTCTCACCTTCTCTTGGGTGATAGGTTCATTGCATTTATGGAGAATGCTGACAATTATGGCATTGGTGACCATAATTTCTGCAGGTAATCTCCTAATCTACTGCTATGTACACAGAGGTCTCTCTCAATTAATGTAAAGAAGTCATGCCAAAGAAAGCCGCTCAAGTGATTTGGGGCGGGGGGGAAGGAAATTCCCAGGCGATATAAACCTACTCTCTGCTACCTGCCTCTGCTATGACCATTGTGTAGACATCCCTCTAATAGGTCATCTTGGACTAGCAGGAGTACAAAACCGGTCAATGGTCATCCCCAAGGGCTGGAAAGGCGTCAGGAAGACACTTTATTCAATCTGCCCAAGGTTGTTGCTTGTTAAAAATGAAGTAACGTTTCTGGAACCTTAAACCTTTAGTTAGTCTTTTTAGCCATGCTGTTGTGCACCCTTTAGTTTTCAACTATTAGACCAACCTCTTGAAGACTTCCCAACTCTGATTAGAGGATGTTGGAAACTGTTCCCTTCAGGAATCCAGATGGTGATGAAAAACCCTGGTGCTTTGTCCACTCCGGGAACAAAGTGAAGTGGGATTTCTGTGACATTTCACCCTGCTCAGAAACAGGTAGAGCAAAGAATGTCACTATATGTGCACCTAGTCCAGACTACTAGGTAGTACTATGAAGTGTATCAAGGGTGTGACTGGGACATGGGCAGTAGGGGCTTGATCCCAGAGAGTCACAGCTCAGGGAATCAGGGACAGACAAGGGCAGGAAGCAAGGGTCCCAGCCAGAGTCAGGAGATCAGGAGCAGGCAGGTCAGGAGGCCAAGGTCTATAAGGGACCTGCACATACATGGTCATCCTGATTATAACCAGAAGCTAGGGGAGGTCATGCAGGGATCCAGACTGGAGTCACTAGGTATGGGTGCGTGGAGCTGGCAACTGTAGCTGGGATGCGGGCCATGACCCTGCAGCCGGCCGGTGGAAGGCAGAGGTCTGGGTTGGTCTCAGGAGCCTCTCCATGCAGGCAACTGGGGTCATTTGTTAGCACAGTTAGGCCAGGGCCAGCACAGGGAAATTTAGCCTGCTTGCTGCCCTGACTCCTGCCAGTCTGCCAGTCACTTGCTTCTAGGAGGCAAGCCAGAAAACTGTAGTGCCACTAACAAGATATTTTTAAACACCCCTTTTATAAGGTCTGCCCAAGAACCTATGACTGATATAGTGCCTTGCCTGCATCTTGCGCAAAGAAGGCAGCCAAATGAACTGTATCTGAGATGCTTACTGCCCAGGGCAAAAGATGGCAGCCTTGTCTAACCTGGAACGATGGGTTATTGGCAGCTCAATGGAACCATTTTGCACTGGCACATCCCCCATTTCCATTCCCAGTCCAGCAACTGTGCCAGATGTTCAAAACCCAGCATCATATCCCTTCCTGTGATAACTAATATAGACCATGCATCACCTATCTCCCCCCTGTGCTGCAGAAGAGGATCCAACGACAACAGTCAACCCTACTGAGCCACCTAAAACATGTGGACAGCCAGGGACTGTGAGATCGTTCAAGAGGATCTATGGCGGGACCAAGTCTACTCCTGGCAAACATCCCTGGATGGCATCTCTACAGAGGAAGTATTCATTGAGCGCCTTTGAGCCTAAGGGACACTTCTGTGGAGGAGTTCTCATTGAGCCATGCTGGGTCCTCACAGCAGGACACTGTGTTCAGTAAGTGCCTATCCCAGGCCCAGTTAAGTAGCTGGGAATAGATTTGAAAAAATCAAAGAACAGTGATTCGTGACAGTCCAGGTGTTTTGGCCAAGATACCATATTTGCTCACATACAACACACCCTGGAATATGATATACATCTTGTTTTTGAATGGCAGAACGAAGGAAAAAAGATCTGAGTGACTGAGTACCAGCCTCTAGGGAGCCTGATGTGCTCTTTGCACAGCTCCTTGTGGGCCACTCATCCCCTTCTCCCCCCCCGCCAGCCCCCCAGGGTCTTACAATGCAGAACATTACCATATTTTGTTACTCATGATATGCACCCCAATTTCCAGCAGCTTGGGGCTTTTTAGACGGAAAAGGTCCGTGTTGTACACAACAGAATATAGTCTACTAAAGTGAGTGGGATTTGATTTCAGTTGACAATGTTAAAAATCCATCATTTTCACATTTCCAGTGGGATATTTTTCATGGGATACTTTCCATGCTTTGAACATGCTGGTTGGTTCAGTTTTTAATCCCATTTCTGAAATGCAAATAGATGTCAAAAGATTTGCATTTCCTGCAAGAGAGAAATTCTGTTTCCTGAACAGCACTGGTAGCATTATAGAAATATTGAGCCAGCTCCTCACTTGGTGTAAACAGCACTAACTTCAGTGGAGAGACATGATTTTTGCCTCAGCTGAAGATCTGGCCCATAATATCTAACAATTTCTTCAGGGTTTATTATGAGGGTTTTCAGAGAATGCAAAATGAAGGGGTACAGGCATCTTCATAAGATAATAGAAAATTTAGGTAAAGTCACCTGTGAAATCATTTTGTCTGCTTCCCTCCTAGTATACCTTGGCTCTCACAACTCCTTAAAAGAAATCTGGTTGCCTTTGACACCTTTGTTGCATATATTCAAACATGATTTGATTTCACCTCCTGATCAAACACAGGCTAAGTGTAACGAAGGCTATACCATGTATTCAGCACCTTCTAGACGGGACTGTACGTGAAGGAGAGAGAGGGGGGGAAAACAGTATATGTTTCTACATTGGTAAATTCCATATCTGGATCCGATGCATGAGTTAAAATTCTTCTAAAATTGGATTAAATTTAGGAGGATTCTGATTCTGCATGCTTTGTCCTTCTTTTCCGCACAGCCAAGTGGAGATTTTTATTAAAACCAGATGCTAGAGACCAGCTAAGTGCAAGAGGTTAAGGAGACGCTCTAAGGATGTACTGAGAGCTCTTGAAGCAAGGTGTTAACTGTACAGTTCTCACCTTCTTCTTCCCACATGCAGTCGGCTTGCAGAAAGTAGTTCATTTTTGGAGGTGTTTGTCTGTATCAAGCACTAGAATTGACTTGAACCTTAATAAGTAACTTAATAAGAACCTTAATACAATAACTTAATAAGAGTGTCTTTCTCCGTCAATTTTCAACGGCTGCTAAAGGGAGACTGCAAAGGTTTTGTTGCGTCTGAAAGAAAGGGATTTCAGAAGAGCCAAGAAAATGCCAAAGAATCCAGAGTGATGCATGGCACGAGCAAGAGGGACTTTAGAGCCGTAGACGAACTCGTTAGGTTGTCTAAATAGCAGTTAGCTTTCAATAATGTGTATTAGATTTATTTTCCTTGCAAGTTCATGCCTGCTGGGTGCAAGAAATCTTGGAGTCCTACTAAATTACCAAATGCCATTCTGTTGTGCATGACTAGCATAGCAGCTCGACTGCTTGTGCTCCAGCCGTGGGCCACGCATAGACTATTTCTGTATGTGATCTGCTGAACTTTCTTCATAGAATAAAAGAAGAAAACCTGCAAGTGTTCCTTGGGAAGCAAGACCTTAAGAGAAGAGAATACCATGAACAAAAATTTAACGTGGAGAAGATAATTAGGTATCCATTGTACAAAGACGATGATGGCATCCCAATCAATGATATTGGTAAATTCCTACTGCTTTACAGATTGCATAGCAAATACTTTTCTGGGGGTGTAGCAAGAAAGGACCTATTCCCCTCATTCAAATCAAGGGGAGGGATTTTATAGCTACACTTCACTCATCAGTTGATCTTCCTCCCACGGAGGTCAGCAGATTTCACCAGGGTGAGAACAGGGTTTATACAGAAGTTTAAATCAGTTCATAACTGGGTATAGACTTCCTGGGTTCACAGGAACATTAAAACATGAGACATGAAGAAGCAGCCGCATTATAAAACAGGGCAGAATCCATCAGCAGGTACAAATAGTGCTTTTCAGGCATTTTCACACTTCATGTCCATGCTCTGTAGCCTGACAAAGATGAAAGAGGATTACAATTAACGGAAAGTCATGCTTTATCCTATAAACAGCGCTGCTTAAATTGAAGCCCTTTGATGGCCATTGTGCTCTGGAGACAAAGTACGTGAAAACAGTGTGTTTACCAGATTCTCAGTTTCCTGATGGGACTGAATGCCACATCTCAGGATGGGGAGAAACTGAAGCTGGTGAGTGGTATTTGCTAGTTAGCTGACCTCGGTTGTATTGGTGTCAATAACTCTTATTAGCGGAGTTGCTGGGTAATTGCCTGGATCTGAGTATAGACCCTAGTACAAACAAACAGAACTAAAAGCTAAGGATGTGCTGACCTGGTTAGATAAAATAACCATTGACTTTAGCCTCTATTTAAAGAACTTGAACCTCTATCTAGGACCCAAGCTTTTCACAGCAAGTCCAGAAATCTCTCTTAACTTGTTTGCCTCCTGCCCACTCCATGTTTTTGATTTGTGCTGATACAGAAGCAGAAGGTACCATTTGAGAGGCTGTACTGTAGCTGCTGCATTTCTAGACTCAACCAGGAAATACTGCAGCTTTCCAGGAAATACTGCAAAATTTCCTGCAGGATTTAACATTTCCAAGAAAGCATTTGGGTAGAGCTACTTGAATTGGAAAAGGCTTGGCGTGTCGTTTTAACGAAGTAACTAGAGATTCCAGATGTGGCCAGTCCAGCCTAATGAGTCAGATAAGCTTTGGACTGGCTGCATCTGGAATCTCTAGTTACTTTGTTAAAACGACACACCAAGCCTTTTCCAGTTCAACTAGCTCTACCCAAATTCTTTCTTGGAAATGATAAATCCTGCAGGGAGAAATAACGATGCTTAAAAAAATTTAAAAATAATGGCAATATTCTGAACAATTCACTTTCTCCGATTGACTTGCTACTGGAAAGCTGCAGAAGGAAAATGTGGCAGTCAGGATATATTAAGAATCCCAGTGTTTTTTTTGGTTGATACAGTCGGATATGACTCATAAGGACGATTTTGACCTTCTGATGTGATTCCCGTTAAAATCAACACAAGGCAGCTGCATCCATGTTTTCAGAACTAGCCGGCAGAGCTTAACAGGCATTTGTAGAAAAGACTCCAAATATCGAGGAGCTCCTAAAAAATGGGAAAGAGAGGGCTATATGTAATAAATAAATCAATAGTCCTATATATGTTCAAACCTGGATGTCTTCTGTCTCTGCGTAGTTATTATCAGCATTGGGGAAATCAGTGAGGAAATGGAACGCTTCCTGTAACTTGTGTAGTCGCAAACGTACAAACCACTTCAAGTACCTTTAATTATCTGCAGGCATAGTGCTTTGAAATAGTGGCTGCCACCTTTCGATGCTAGGTTATGTCTTTAGATTCCTAGTGGTGAATCATCTCCTTTAAATGTGAACTGATTTTAATTCCCTTTTCAACCTCCTTGAAGCCTCTAGTAGCCTGATTTTTCAGAAGTGCCGAGTACCTGTAAGTCACACTGAAGTCAATGGGACTTAGAGGTGATCAGTATCTTGAAAACTGGGCCAGAGGATGCTATTAGTAATACATAGGTATGTGCTAGGAACCAAGGTCCTGTAAATCTTGCTCTGCCCATAATCGGGAAACTTTCTAACTGACTTCAGTGGCTGAAGCTACCGGCTCAGACATGAACTGAATTATGAGTTCAGACGATCGTTCTTTTTTCTGAGACTGTTCCAGGCTTCGTTCCCAAACAGGCTCGTGTTTTAAAAAAAAATAACATTGAAATGAGTGGAGAGGAAGATGACCATCTTCATTTTCCGCATCCTGTAGGTGAAGAATCTCATCAGCTTCTGGATGCCCGAGTGAAGCTGATTTCTCAGAAGCGGTGCAACGCACGGAGTGCACATAATAACATGCTGGATGAAAGCATGTTTTGTGCAGGAAACCTTGAACGATCGGGAGTCGATTCTTGTCAGGTCTGTGCCTTGCTTGCATTTGAACATTAATTTCTCTCTCTGTTGTTTTAAATCATGCAAATCGTCAGGCTGCACGAAGTAATGGCTTTGGCAGGATACTACATATGTATCTGCTTCTCCCATCAGCACATTACAACACCTGCCTTCTTTTTTCAGTGTGATTAGAGAGACATATTCCCTAAAACTAATGTCACTATCAGAAACAAGGAAACCTATGGAGAGTTTAGAAGTCCAGCTGCAAAAGTTCAGGAGTTCAGGTGCTTGGCCAGAGCTTTCTTTAATGTACCTAACTCGTCATGCACAGCCCTTCCTCCCCCCTTCTTCTCAAATCTACTGGATTCTTTGCCGTGAGCATCAACTCCTAATTTGATAATCCCCTGGAGATCTAATATTCATGCAAAATATCTAAAACAACTCCAGACATACCATATTGCAACATATCATCATGCATGTCTCAGTGTCTCTGTGGTGTTCAAAATAAAAGGAACAAAACTAACCGTGGGCCTAAAAGGAATACCAATAAGCTGTTTAGTTTTTTGTTCATACTCCAGACTCTAAACCTCCCCAGTGGTTTTGCATCTCGACCAATTCTAGGATGCCAGGTAACTGCTGGCTATGCTTGCAGAAATCTTATGTGTGTGAAATTGCTGCTGTCATGAGCCAACATTTTGCAAGAAAAGAGTTTGTGAGATCTCGGTGAGGGAAGGATTTCTGTGATCTCTTTTACTGGGCTACCTTTATAGTTGGGAGAGCTGTTGGACACCTTATTTCTATCTGAGTGCCCTTCCTCAGGACACACAGATTTCAGTGTCATTTGACCTGAAACCAGAGGGTATTATAAACCTGCTAAGGATCTGAACAATATGTGCTTGGCCTATCCATAAGAACTAATATCATCAAAGACATCTGTTTTCTTTTGTTTTGGAGAGAAATTCTACTTTTGGTCAGTATTTTCTTGTATATTAGACAACCTAGTAATGTCTTTTATTTTTTTTCCTCATTAGGGAGATTCTGGCGGACCTCTTACATGTGTACAAGATGGTTCCTACTATATCTATGGCATTGTGAGCTGGGGTGATCAGTGTGGGCTAAAACAAAAACCAGGAGTTTATACCCGAGTGACAACATTTCTCAGTTGGATTAAGTCGAAAATTCGGTCCAGGTCCAGTTCACACTATTGAGAGAGATCTTCTGGAAGGCTAATGGTAAACTTGAGGAAATAAAAAACGTATTTCCTCCTTTTCCTCCTGCTCTTTGTTAGCTAGAGAAGAACTTTATTAATGACTTTATGATCTTGCAAAAATATCCAAGATGGTGATCCGTGGCAAAGCATGGATATTTAGCTGGTAATTGAAGCTCCTGTATGTGCTCTTAAGGTTTGATGTGAACCATGAATATGATCAGCTTAGCAACATCACTCTTGTCTGGGATTCCTCATCAGGTTTTTCATGGCTCTACATCCCATGCCACAAACAGCCCCATAATGCAGCGATAGCTATTCCTAGTAATTTCTAACAAACTTCTTCAGTTATTTACAACAGAATATAACTTGCATATAAGACTGTGATCTCTCTAAATCAGGCAGAACTCCTCTGAAGTCCATTAAAGTGTATAACCCCATTAGTCAATGCTAACTTCAGCTTTCATCAGCCCTTGCCTTCATCGAATCATAGAAAAGTAGGGATGGAAGGGACTTCAGGAGGTCATCAAGTCCAAACCCTGTTCAAGGCAGGACCATCCTGAACTAAGCCATCAAATGTTTGTCTCACTTATTCTTAAAACTGCACAAACAACCCTACACCAGGCCCAGTGCCTAAGTGCATGAATGCACCTGAATGTGCCCCAGGTAAAGCAGGTAGATGAGGGCTATCATCTGTCCTGCCACTGCTTTGTCCTCTGCAAATGCATTTAAATCCTGTTGTTGTGTATCTCTTTTCAAATCAAGAGTAGCAGTGAACCAAGTACTACCCTCCAAATATCCAAAGGCAACATTTATGGAAACAGATGTTTGATTTATTCAATAAAAATGTGTTACATTCTACAAATCAGGGTTCATTCATCTTTAGTACAAAGCTGAGCCTGCCAGTCATCTAGTACTGATTTCATTCACAACATCAATAAATACTGGACTACAATATGTTCAGTTATAAATCTCTTAAAGTATCCACACAAAAATATAAAGATCGATATTAACTGGTAAGGGTCAGGTGGGGTTTAAAACAACAAAACAGATCTTAGATGCCATCTATTGTGCTCCTCAAGAAAGCAAGAGCATTTGCAGGGCAAACTAAAAGATCAAAACATTTCCATTTGAATCCTTGGTTTTACTTCTTCATTGGCTGCATTTTCCTCCGCTTGAATTGCAGAATCTCTGAAGCATCAGGGTTGACTCCAGGCTGCTGCGATCCTTCTGTCTCTGCCTCATCCTGCAAAACCAAAGCAAAGCAAGAGGAAGAGGCAGTGAAAAGGAAGTCACTGTCATTGTTTGGTTGTTCTGTGAAAAATATTAATTAAAAAAAAAGTGTCTGACACAAAATAAGCAAAACATGCATTATTGTGGCACATGGGCCAAACCACTGCCCTTGAATAGGTACAAACAGCTAACCTGGCCCGTTCCTAACTCAGCCCCTTCTGTAAGCAGCAAGCAGCCAAGCAACCTGCTTATTCTAGACCGACGATGTTGCCAAAGGCTTCCCGAGTGGGCGACTTAAAACATATAGCGCACAATCGATGCTCACTGCTTCATGCGTGAAATACCGTTATCATTCCTTTCTCTCATCAACTTTGTAGCTGGAGATGCATTATATTTGTCTTGGGCTGGGCTGTATTTTTCTTATTGTCAAAGAGAAACTTTGCATTTGTACTTGCATATTTGTTTCTTTTAACGTGACCATTTGGTTGATGCTTAGTGTAGGGCTTAATAGTGGCTGGGGGCCATGCCGAGAGCATATTCACCCTGGCTAGGTGGTGCTGTGGGATATGCCAGGATAGGAAACTTGAGAGATTTTCCATCTTGCAGCTGTCGGCATCAGACCTTTGCAGCTCTGGAGAAGGGGTTGGACTAAGGGTGTAACAGTCCCCACCCAAGTCCAACAATTATAATGCTACTGCTGTCTATTCCTTGGGGACTTCTGATGTAGCTGATAAAGGACTTTCCATGGTAGTATGGAGCAAATTTCCTTCCCTGTTACTAACTGTGATTCCTACACAGTTTTTAGGTGTCTAAGTCACCCGGCAATTTTCTGCTTCATCTCATGTAAGCCTGAATTTTACATACGTGGCTAAATGCCTTTTGCACCTACACAACTAAGGTGTCCCTGTTGAACAAGCATCTAACTCCACTTACATCCCATTGGGATTCAGCTTCGCTATGAATATACAGATATGCTGCATAAACCCCCCAAAATGTAGCTGGCCAAAAACCATGAGTAGGAAGGAATTGGTACTTAATTGAAATTACATTAGCACCTATCTTGTGCTCAGCAGCCTCATGGCCAAGGCACCTATGTGGGGGCAGGAGATACCTGAGAAACCCACATTTTAGTTCACCTCCCCTGACTATTTGAGGGCACAGAATTTAAGTCTCGCAGGTCCTGGGCAAGAACCCATAACCACTGGGCTATTTAAGAAGCAGGGCAGGGGCCTACAACCAAGGTTTTCCATGTCCTGGACAGATATTCAAACCACAGGCATGTTGGAGAAGGAGGAATGTTATCCTGATGCCCGTATAACCCTCTGCTGAGGTCAGAAGTGCTGCTAAAATGAATATGCTTTACGCCCTATGCCATCAGGAGAAGTAGAAGCAAAGGAGACTTATCACAAGTTGGATGTAGAGTCATGTGCCTCCCTAACAACTGAGGATCCATCTCCAGAGTTATCACGGGTCTGCCCATGGAAATGAATGGGATGAGTTGTGTGGTTCTGCAGATCGAAGCCGAATCCACCCCCAAGTTGCTTGAGGTATGCGCAAGTTCCCCATTAACAGAGAAAGCAAACTAAAATGCCTCCCCACTCCGGGCCATCTAAGGCAGGACTGTGCCAGCAGTTACAGATTTGATGGCTGGTGCATGGAAAAGAATTTAGCCCACATTTCCCAAAAGCTAATACTGAAGACGACAACCAGGGAAGCTGTGCAGAAGGTGCTTCTGCTCTCTGTGGGGATCCCAAAATCCCTTTAAAGCTAAAGACATCTAAAGATTGAGGGGGAAAAACCCTCTCTGCATCCTACAGAGGAATCAAACCCTTCCCTGTGGTGCTTCTTGGACCCTGCAGGAGGTTGAACTGTGTGGGGTGAATGCTGCTTTCCTCCCTAATGGGGCTGCTTCTAGATCAGGGCTGAGACAGTCCTAAGGCTGCTTGGAGGAAGCATGAACTGCCCCCATTGCTCAGTTTGGTAGCCTTGCAGTCCCCAGGACTTCAGTCTGGCAGCTTTCACCAGTACCAGGCAGAAGGAGCGGCCCGCTCCCTTCTCAGGGACAGTGCTGTATCAGAGGTTTGGTGAGAAGGGCACTTACGGCTCCAAGTTCATATCGAGCAGAAGCCCCCTGAGGTTCAACTCCCCGAGCGTATGCCAGTTCAGCGGCCCTTCTGGCCATTTCCACCTTGTAAGAGCCTGGGGGTGTCCAGCCAATGCCTTTGATCCACTTCAGGTCCGACTTGTATTTGACCTGGAAAAAAATCAGATATAGAGTCCACTGAGTGTTATTTGGTCTAGCTCTAGTTAGGTCACACCGCTCGGTCTTTGGACGCAATATGAATCAAGCACTATGGGATCCAAACCAAAATGAAAGTATATGGTGTTTCAGAAAAAAAAAGATCCTACTTCTTGAAAAAGTGACTTTTCATTGTAATCCAGGAGGGGTCTTGTCTACAAGTCAAATTGCCAAGCGTAGCCACCGCTAAGACTACAACTTTGGCATGATTCACTCTAGTGAATTTTATAGAAGAGGCAGAAGAAAGCAACATCCATGGAAAAGTTGCCAATTTACAGACTTTTCAGTGCACCAATATGCATAACCATCAAACAGTAACTTTACCAAATGTATTTCCCTCCTGTGGGGTGCTCTGAAGGGCTAATGCTCCCATTCTTTCTTATAGTTTCATCGACGTTTCATAGATGTTCGGGTCGGAAGGGACCTATTAGATCATCGAGTCCGACCACCTGCCCTGGGGGGGCTGTTTCAGTCCTGTGCCATATGTGGTTTCATTAACTCATCTAGTATAACAACACCTTCTCTAGCTGGACTACATCTCCTATTATCCCGTGCTCCTGCTGCTCTGACAGAGAGGCAGGGTGCCTCATGTGAGCATCACATAAGCATTTATTTAGCATATGTGAAATAAAGAATCCAGTGAACTGGAAGTGTTTGCAACATTTCTTCAATCTCATGCTTTCTCTGACCGCCACGACTGCCGGAGCAATGCGGTAGTCTTGGCCGGACATCAAATATACTTACATCGCTCTGGAGTTTGTGCGCCTGTTTTGCATGCTTCACATTCAGCTGCTCAGGATCACAGGTGTATTGGTGCAGAGGCTGCTTGTAGTTAATGTTGCTGGCCAGCTGCTGACTTTTCTTAGCGTGGAGGAAGCCCGGCTGATTCATGTGACTCTTGAACTGTGCCCTGTTTTGGGCAAACTCCCTCCTGTACTGGGTGTCGCTCTGGAGCTTTCCCACCCTGATGCCATGTCTCATTTTGGGGTCATCGTTCACGCTGCGGAAGCCAACCTGTTGGCCTTTATCCCTCAGGAAGGCTTCTTTATACCTGAACTGCAGGGAGCGAGGGAAAG
>NW_005842046.1:2553578-2579046 GCF_000455745.1 Alligator sinensis
TCCAGGGAGAAATAATCTTCAAGTCTCTTTGTTAAAATTTCACCCTTCCCTATCAATAGCTCTTTCTTTCCGCAGACACAGACTTTTATCTATACATGGAGACCAAGTGATTCTGTCTTTCTTAACAAATCCTTTAATTACAGTACAAATGTTTAACCACCGGAAATTAAGATCCTCAATAACTGTCATAGAAAAAGAACAGCTCTGCAAAGTCATCCAATGCAACACCTCAGCTAATTCAAGATCAGTCCTTATATCCGGGACTGTATATGCTCCCCTGAATTATTTGTTGATAAATGACTGAAGTAATGCAAGTTGCATCACTTATTTTTTTTATTATTATACTCTTGTATGTTCAGAGGTGAGCCATTTAATAATCAGTCTCGCCAAACCCACTGTTATAACTAATCGGGCACCAAATTTACAGTACTATATCATAAGCATACTTCTCCCCCAAAATGTCCTACAAAACTGAACGTCTCAAATACCTCATATTGCTAACAGGAATCCAAATTCTGCATAGGTAGTTCTGCAAAAGCATATGCCCCCCACCTCTCCCAAACTCATCTGCAAGAATTAGCTTCTATGTCAAGGTTTAATGGGCTTTTTTATCTAGTCCTATCTTAACTTTACTTACATCGCTGGCGATGTCTCTTGAAGCTTTAGCTGTCTGGAATGGGATGGCATCCAACCTAAAATCGTAGCCAAATGCCCTTGTTTGTTCCCAAGATGTTTTATACATTTTCTGTGTTAAAAAGAAGAGACAACAGTCATTTCCCCTGTCTCCTAAACCTAGTTTGGTAGCTGCAGTAACGAATGTTTTATTCTACGGGGCACTTTTCACTCTGGATTCATCCTGACAGGCTCCAAAGATTTGAGATCAGGTTCCACAGCACTTCGGTTTCTTTTGTGCTAACCATAATGATTAAATCTCTCCTGCTTGCATTCGCGCCCCAGGATGCTCTTGGCATTTGCATGTGGATTGGCTTTGGTTTGATTTAGTTTCTATTAGAAACTATGAGGCATCAGCTACATCAATATTGCATCTGCATTGCCCTTATTCTGTCTTACGATGCATCCACTTGCAGTGCCTTGGGTTTCACAGCATCAGAGTTTCAGTGCCTTGAGGTTTTGTAAGCAGTTTTTTCAAGCTTCGCTGTTTCAGTCCTGTGCCATACGTGGTTTCATTAACTCATCTAGTATAACAACAGCCTGTAACATATTGGGTGCGACTGTGAGGATGTGAAGTGCATGCTCATGTTGCAGAGAGTGCTCTACATCTGGCTGTCTTCCACGTAGTGGCATTTTTGTGATAGCTTCCAGGGTGGATGCGATCTATTGTCAGATCCTCTGTACTAACTACATAATGACTAGATCTGATTCCTTTAAATCTCAGGTGGCACTTCTGTTCTGCCTCTTCTGTTTTCATTCACCTGCTCCCTGTGAATCGATAGTCTAGTTTTCCTCACGTACGCTGCCATCTGAACGCAGTGCCAACATCTATTTCGGATTCTAACGTACATTCGTATAGGACTTATTTTTTGTAAGTGAATTTGATACTTGTGACAAGTGAAGAAGCTTCAAGTCCTGTCTGTACCGAGAGAACAGGTGCAGCATGGGTAGCAGCGGTGCAAACTCAAATGGCTGGCCATCCAGAGGGGCCGTAGTCCTGGCGCAGCCTCTATGCCACGGGCAAGCAATTATTTCGGGCGGAGGGACGCTTACTGAGTTTTGGCAAGCCATCGAGGGCTGCATTACAAGCAGCCAGGGGCAGAAAAATATTAATTTTCTAAATTTTTTAGGGGCCCCGCGGGCCAGATAGAATGGCCTGATGGGCCGCATCTGGCCCACAGGCCGCATTTTGCCCACCCCTGCTCTATGCCCACTCGGCTCTTTGCTCCTCTGTGAAGGATTCGGACAAGGATGCTAACTAGTGGAAACTGAGACCGTCCTTTTTAGGTGCAGACCACTCGGACCGGACTGAGACCACCAATTCCTTTTACTCGAATATCTTCAGAGCATGGTCCCTGTGGGTCATTACCAGCCTGGGGTCTATCAAACCTCCCAATGAAATGTGAACAGGGTGAGCTGTAGTGTTTCCCCCACATCCTGAAGTGGTCCATTTGTATTAAATAACTCTCAGGTTGTGCTGTTTGCTATCAGCTCGATACAGCTATCAGTCTTTGCCTGTCATCCTTTTTTTTTTTCCTAACCTGTCAAAGCTTTTTACTGTGAAACTGAGAGTCTTTATATGACATATAGGTCCTTTGATTTGGAACCCCACGCATCATCCTCCTCTCTCTCAATGTGAATAGTTTTGTCCTCATCCTCACACATTATATTCATTGGATTTGTACTTATCTCCACAGCTTTAAAATAGCCGTGCCTTTTTGTGCGCTGTAAGGTCAGCCTGCCTCAACAGCCTCCCATCTGCAATACTTGAATCAATTGGGTATAAACCACAAACAATTTGATGTTTAATGAGAGACTCCCACGATCTCCATATCCCCATGCAGTGTGAGTTCAAACACAGACTGATCCACATTAGTGTCTGGAGAAGAAATGTTACATGCAGGCCTGACAATGTGTGATTTGTCAGGACAAGGCAATTCTGATCCAGCTGCAGTGGATCTAGCTCACTTTTTTGCCTTAGCCCCAAGTGAGAACATTTCCAAATTGGCAGCACTTCCTCCCAATTATTGTAGATAAGAAGGGGTGCACTTCTGTAACTCTTTAATTGGCCTTCCAGCCAGATAGCCTTTCTACAGTTTAACCCAGCTGTCTCTATTAAGGCTTCAATTAATAAAACAAACAACATCTCACATTCACACAGCAAAAAACCCAAAGCACCGTGCAAACTAATCCGCACCTAAGCATCTCTTCTCTCCTGCTAGAGGCTGTATAATCATGCAGGGCATTAGGACACAATAATTCTCCGGTAGATACTGCCCATAATCCCTAGACACAATCCATTTCGCCAGCATCACTTGATGGATAAAGCTGCTCATACAGAAATGACCAAGGGCTTGAAGGACCAATTCAGGACACAAGTATGGAGAAGCACGGTCCCATTCACCGCTCTGGTTCTGGATATACCAAACTCTGAAATAAAGTGGCTAAGCCATCCTGCTGGCACTCCGCACTGTCCTGCATACTGAAGACAGAAAGCGGGGGCAGGATTGCCTCTGCACTACCTCATTTCCAGGTTTAGCCTGGGCAGAGTGGGAGTAGATGGGGGACCATGTTTCTAGGTGGTGCACTCAGGTGCATCAGGGAAGCGGCTTACACAGACTGAAGCCCGCCTTATGAAGAGGAAGAATAGACTGCAAGAGAGAGCAGCATCGTTTATTCCAAAGCTGATTTGTTTCTAATGTGTCTAATAAGCAGACCTAGAAACCAGAACTACTTCTGAAAGGGAAGAGAAAAACCATTCACTGGTCAATAAAATGGTACTGTCTGCTAAACCATCTCCTGACAGATCTACGCCTGTTGTTTGAGTCCCATTTTTCTCATTTTCGTTTGGGTTGACCAGAGAACCTTGATTTTTCACTTCTGATCCCTATTATGCTGCCCCATTTGCTCTTAATTCAATCACCTTAACTTAAAAGGATCTGTCACTTACATCACTGATATGAAGTGCATTCAGACGGGCTCTTATGAAATCTGGGTGGTCGGGAGGCAAGGTGTATCTGTGCCGTGCTTCAGAGTCTCCAGATCTGTACAGTCTCTGTCAAATCAAAAAGTATCTAGTGTTACTGGAGAACTGGGAGCAGCATTAAAGACAAGTTAACAGCAGTTAAAGTCAAATAAAACATACATCGCTGCACTGGATGTAGCTGTGCTTGGCATGGATCAGATCCGGTGAGTCCACCACTGCAGTGAACTTCAGGCTGTCTGGCTTCTGGCGGTACCTTGTCTGCATGTGAAAAAGCAGGAGACTTCTGTTAGGTGGGGATGCAGACGGGTTACATATGTGGGACAGCAAGAACAAAGCGAACAAGGAAAAGCCTCGTGACGAGACAATGGCGTTAAAAACAAAATTATTTCACGTTAGCTTCAGCCACTATTTTAATGATGACGACCCTCTTGTCATCATTAAAATTTGAACCCCCCCCCCCCCCCTTCAAATATGTCTCTGCAAACCGGACTTGGCACTAAAAAGATCACGTCAACAGATCTCAATAACGGTAATTAGGATCGATACACAATTTTTCTCAAATAATCAATGCTGCCGACTGAGCTAATCCACCATCCGACTTGACTGCCACCGTTATGCCTAAAAGCATGATGCAGTTTAAAAAACCCAAGATCACCTGCTTAGCATTCCATCACAGCGTCGACTACATTTATTTATTGCTACCTGGTTTGGGGGTTTTTTTTTAGAGTTTCAGTTCATTTTGAATAGGAAATATGCAGGGGATGTCACAAGTGGACTTGCATCTCCTGTGCCACTTCTCGGTAACGTACACCTTGTATAAACAGGCTCCCGCATCAAAAGGAACCGATCAGCTACACTCGTAAGTGTCATGTAACGAGGAGCCTTGATGGTAAACAATTCCTACAGACGTGCTACCCCATGAAAGATTTATCAGTACCTCGCTGATGAGCTCGCCAGCCTTCTTCACAGCTTCTATCTGCGGAGATCTCAGAGCCGTCCAACCAACTCCTTTCATGAAGTTCAGGTCGGATTTATAGCGATGCTGTTAAAAATGAAATTGGTTAGCTTTTATCAGTTTTGCATCCACAGCTATTAGGGTTTATTAAAAAGGCTCCCTGATTCATATTAGCGTCTCGGCTTTTTCATTTGCCATGCATATATCACATCATAAAGCCAAACTGTTTGCATTTGTTCATTCCACCAGGAATTAAATAATGTATCATATGCAAGTTGCAAGAGAAGGCCCCACAAGTGAATTAGCATGACTCAAAGCAGAAAGTAATAACCTGTTTGTACTCGGCGTAAAAGAGCCCTTTTTAAAATCATTTTCTGAGGTAGGTTCAACTCAAGAATACTAATTATTTTATCCAGCACTTGTTTTCTCATTAACCCCTCTTTCTGAGATGACAGCGGTATTCTGCTCTACATTGTGTAGAGCCGTGATCTAAGTTTCATACTAGACAAGAGAAATGGGGGAACACAAATCAGTCCCGGTGGCTGTAGCAAGGGGGATGTGAACCCAACTCCCTGGGTTTTGTTTCAGACTGGCTGTGACTCACTGTGGAGCCTTAGCCAATTCACTTAAATGGTCTGTACCACAAATCCCCAGATGTAGGATGGGAATCATGGTTATTTCATTCAAAGGAGTGCTGCAGAGCAATCAGACTTATCTAGGCTCTTCAGCTGCAAAATGTTATTCCTGCTAGATGGCAGATGGGCCAGGAATCTCCATCAGTGAGCGTCCTAGATCAGTGACTATCTTCATGGTTTCGAGGCACCCTTCAATTGGCCCGAGAGGCTCCTCTGTAACTTTTGTGAAATAAGTGGCCTCGAATTTCAAAAATTAATTGACAGATTACAGTGCTTACCTCCTTGCAGAAGGGCCTGGCAGTCAAAATGGGGGACGAACCTGAGCCTGCACTCATCTGCTTAGTTGAGCTCCTTATCTCCTAACATCTGACAGCACCCTTCAAAAGATCTGGCAGCACCCTGGCTGCGAATCACTGTGCTTGATTCTTGCAATACAGCATTTGACTAATCTGGGTGACATGCCTTGTAAAGTCTTTCTATGGATGATTTACAACGTCTCTAATTACACAGAGCCAAATCCTGAGGTCCTTATTCATAGTTTACTCAACCCTTACCAGGCAAACTAAGAGTTTCAATGGCAGTTTCCCGGTAAGGACACAGAGCTAAGACAACGGGAATGTTATCTTCCTGTACTGCAAAGGACGGCGCTTTGATCAGCACAATATCCACCCATATGAAGTCGACAAAGCCTGTTTTTCTCCCCATGTGATCTCTAGTTGTTAACACCTGTGCCTGACTGTGGGGCTGTCAAAGCGGTGCAGAGAGACATGGATAGCGCCCCTCACCACATTGCGAAGCCCCATGCCAATGGTTTATTTTTTATTTGGGGAGCCTGGAGTTTTCTCTGGCAACACTTTTCCTTTCTTTCCACTCTGACAAAGAACAAAGACAATTGGATACATTTAAAACACACAGAGAAAAACCCAATAGGGATCTTTCAATCGAATCATTGGCTTTCATTTGAAGAGATGAAGTACATAGGAGGTTTTCAAGGTGCCTTTTGTTGCAATGAAGAGTACAGTTTGGATGTTATATTCCATGTACTGTGAGTGAGAAAGCAGGATGCTAGGTCTCCAGTGCTTTGATTACTGCTCAGACTCTCACAAATGGACTGCCTACTAATATTTCTTCATTGAGATCAGCTGAATCTAACAAATATCCTATCATTTGATCTATCAATAAAATCCTGAGTTCAACAAAAATTAGTTCCCTGAAGACGTGTTAAGAATTTGTCCAATATTGTTTAAGGCTCTCTTTTCTTATGCAACGCAAAGCCATCTTAAGGAGCATTAAGATGTGTAGTTTTTACTTAAAGAAGGCTTTTGGGTCCACAGTGTCAAAATAGAGCTATTTGTACACAGGCAACTTAATATATGCAGTCACCTATGCACACATCTTTCCATGGCATATGTGAACAACGGAGTACAGCTCCAAAAGCACCAAGTAAAACGGCGCATCCTTTATGCAAGGAAAAAGATGTTCAAATCTGAATGCATACTCTCACCATGTAATTTGTACTCATACAACCAGAGTGGGTTGACTGGAAATGTGGCCCTGCTTGCAAAACAGCGTCCAAACATGACACTCAAAATTAACCTCTGAATATGCAGCCTCCTTCCCAACATCACATTTGTGCAGGGTGACAACGTTGTGCCTCAAGCCTCCTGTTTGTGTACATAATCACAGGTTTTGCACCCGTGTGTGCAGGAGTCTACAGGCTCATTTAAGCCAAAACATCATTTTGGGGGTTGCATCAGTCCTATGAGGTTATTCTATCACGCTGTCACTTTGGCATTGGCAGTGAGCACGAGGGAAGCGTTTACCTCGCTCTGTAGCATGTGGGCTCTCTTTGCCCACTGCATCTTCATGTCTTCTGGGAGCACAGTATATTCATGGAGTCTCTTCCTGTAATCTTGATCACTTGCTAAGGCTTGGGCCCTCCTAGCATGGACTAGATTCACCATATCCATGGGCAGATGATAATGAGACCTGAATTCCTGGGACCCTTTCTTATACTCTTGTTCACTTTGTAACTTAGCAGCATGGAAGCAGTGCAGCAACCTGGTGTCATCCAGAATGCTTCTGGCACCGATGTGCTTCCCTCGCTCAGTCACAAAGGTGTGCTTGTATTGATACTGCAAAGAAAAGGAGACAGCGATAAGGTGCTTCTGCAGCCACGTTTCACTTCAGCTTACGTGTTTTTAACTCAAGAAAAACAAAAGGGAATGTGAAAAGAGATGCAAATGACAAAACCTATGCAAAAAAGCAGCATTGTGCTCCCTATACCCTTTAGCTTTGTGACCGCAACCCAGTTGCTGCAGACAGAAAATAACAATTTTCCCTGGATAGAAGATTATTTTGAGAGAAAAGACAAAGACAGTGGTCTCAGCGCAGGAATAAGCACCAGAAACTTATGAGTTTTCATCAGTGCTCTGACTAGGCCTCTCTCTATGATCTTACTTTTATCCTCGATGTGAAATGGCAATGAGACTGATAATGATGATTTATGTAGCATCAACAACATGCTTGAAACTTTAAAGAAAGGGTCCGGGCCCTAAGGAGTTTAGTAGGTAGGCTAAATGGGATAATAACACTTAGCTATCACACAAGGGAGTTGTGGGGATTAAATTATAGTAGCTAATGTTTACAAAGTGCTTTGAAGATGAAGGGCCAAATTCAGTCTTGCTGTAAGTGGATGTAATGTTATTATACAGTTGTACCCTTTTAGAGTAGAACTGAAGCTGCGACTAAGAGCACCGTGTAATCACTAAATGTAGTTGCTTCAAGAAGCACAAACACATGTTTAAAGCCTTCAAAATTGCACTGTTTTGGGTGTAACAAAATACGCAGCTTGATTCTATGCAACTTTAAGTATTTTGATTTCATTTTAGTTTGATTAGGGGTATTCCTTATAGCTTTTTTTTTTTTTTTTTTTTTTTTTTTTTAATTCATTGCAGAAGCAGAAAGGACTTAAAGCTATTGACAGGTGAATGGTGTCGTGTGCTGCAAGTGATAGAGAGACAATTGCAAGAAAGAGGGAAATGTGCATTCATTCTTGGGAAGTTATTGTGACATGCAGTTCTTATTCAGAGACCACCTGCCACCTGGTTTTCAAAGGCAATGGGTATACAAAGCATCATTTTGACCCGTGTGTACTCTGCAAACCATGCCAAAAGCAAGTGGCTATACAGTTATGGTCATGTTTTTTAAATGTGGGAGATCCAGACCCTAGTGAGATGGAAAAATCTTCCCCAGCTTGCCCATATGCATATACTTTAAGTCACTGCCTGTTTCCCACTGGACAATATTTGACAGAGCTTGGTTTCCGATTAGCTGTGACTCCTTTTTCTAATTCACACAAAGGATCTCATTCATAAGTAATATATTCTGTCCCACATTCTTGTCTCACATGGTTATAGGGTCGCTTTAATTCAGTAAATCTGCCTGAGACATTGTTTTACATGAAGTTAACAGAAATTAGGCAAGATGGAAGGTTGAATCATTCAACTCACATCACTGGCAATTTCTCTGGAGGCCTTGGCAGCCTGGAAAGGGATTGCTTCCATTGTCAGCTTGTAGCCTTGAGTACGTAGATTATGCCAAGATTCCCTGTATTTTATCTAAAGCGGAAAAGGTGCATGTAAGAGTCCAGCTTCATTTTTAAATGCCGGATGAGGAAGGAAACAAAGAACAGTTCTTGCATTTGTTGGACATTAGGCAGTCAATTCTTCACAAGCAAAGATCTTTTTTTTATTATTATCTATAGCAGCTCTTACTAACTGACTGTGTACGGCCTATTATTTACGCCGATGTGAATGTTTCAGACCTGCATATATGCAAAGGTATACAAATATAATCACGGCAGAGAAAACGGAAATGGATTAGATCTGGTAGGTTATTGAGACCTCACTCCTCAGCAAAATACCAGCTCATGTTTAAGAAAGAAGGGATGCTTACGTCACTGAGGTTGGCTGCATTTATTCGTGCCTGTGTAAACTCAGGTAGACCGAGGGGTAGCGTGTAGCGATGCAGACAGTTCTCTCCTGCTGCTTTATACAGGCGCTACAAAAGAGATGAAAGAAAATAGCTGCAACACCTTTCTACAGTGTTTAAATAACACAGCAATGGACCACAATTTAAATGGCTGGTTAAAACGAAACTAAACATCACTAATGGCTGAGGCTGCATGCGGGGGGTGGGGGGATGAGAGGTGTTTTGTTTGTTGGGTTGCGAGGAATACTTCTGGCTGCATTTTCATATCAAGATCCTGTCCCCTGAATTGATGCTGCCGTACTCCAGTGTGTTCATAGAAGATCAAAAGACCTCAGGAAGTTATCTCAAATTCTGTGAATACGGGAGAGGAGAGAGCCTCAGTTTCTGAAGTACCTAGATTTTCCCTTCTGTCGGCGTGCATGGCATTTGACAGGGCACTCAGGAATTTTGCAGAAGTTAGCCAAGAGGTTATTGCCTTAGGTGGTCTTTGGAGCAGATGATTGTATGTAAATCAACCCCCTCAAGTACATCCTCCTTGTAGCTGCCTTCTTTGCATTCAAGGAGAGAAAACTGATTGAAGGACTTCAAATGGGGGCTACTTATGCTGCTGTAAAGGAGAGATCTGATTGACCAAATGGCATGAAATGGTTGTCCAGGAACAGTAAAAGGTGAATTAACCGTGCAAAAGCACAGATCAGTGCTGCTTTCTTTCCTCTTGATATGCCGTGGTTCTTAGAACGAGGTTCTCTCCTTCCCACTCCTTCCTCAGCTCATTGCATTTTAAAAAGCATATTTTCTGATTCATGCTTGTAGAGCCTACCTCATTAGCAATCATATTGCTGAATTTTGCATGAAGGAGGCCAGGAGAGTCTGTCACCGATGTGTACTTGAAGGAATGTGGCTGCTGACGATATTTACTCTGAGTTCACACACAAAGAAAAATGAACAGAATTGCTAAGTTGTCTTGTCAGATAAGGGACCTGTCTCCCTAATGCTTTGGTGTTACTTCTCATGCTTAAAGCCATGCTTTGAAAAGGGATAATTATCTATTAACCATTAAGCCAGTTCACCTCTTGCTCTCATGAACCTACTGGATTCATGTTTCATTAGTGAAAATGAGGTATAAAATTGGAACAATGTATAGTTTAAGAAAGTGGTCTCCTATTCTGAGCACAAAAAATAGATTATTCCTCCTTTATGAAACCTGGCACTGACTGGTGAAATCCGGACCTTCCTAACATGGACTCTGTCGACTGCAACTTTTACTGTTCATTCTTAGGAAAAGTTACAGTTTCACTTGCCTTTAAAAGCTAGGTGAGAACTGCGAGCAAATGCCAGACCCAATTGCAAAGGGTCCGATCATCAGAGATGGGCAAACTCATTTTGCCTCATTTCAAAGCTATTTGCACACGGGAGCAGGAGTGTGCAAGTAGGGTCTGTGGTTTGCTTTGAAGTCCGGTGTGCCAGGCTAGCTTTTAGGGAACATTACTGTACACCTAATAGTGTCCAGGCACCCTTTGAGCTGGAAAGGCATGCTTTTAACATAAAATAAACCACTTTAAAATGCCAACCGCGTGGGGCTGAAACACAGGAGAAAAAGGGTTGTGTAAACACTTAGCAAAGTGTACAAAACCTTGAACTTCATCAGGTTCACTTATCTGTAGTGAGCACATAAATGGATTGATCAAACAAAGGGGAGGGAGCCTTGCATTAATCCAGTAAGTCAGTTTGCCAACCCAGTTTAATAGAAAGACATCTGGCAAACTCTTGTTTGTAGTGGAGAAATCAAAACCCTCTTTTGTTACCTCGCTGATGAGTTCAGAAGCTTTCTTCTTCCCTTCAATTTCTAGGGCCCCTGGAGTAATACAGCCAACTCCTCTCATAAAGTTCATGTCAGACCTGTATAAATTCTTTGGGAATCCAAGCAAAAGCAATTACAAGTTTGCATTTGAGATGTCCTGTAATTATTCATCAAAAAAAATTACACAAGGAGATTATTTAAATAAATCCATTAGAAGTAGTATCTACTACAAAGACGTTATGTACTTTACACTAAGTTGATTGTGACTGTCTCTATGGGCCAGACCTTATTCCACTTATCAGGCATCTTTGTGGATTTGGGTGCCTAAGTGAAATCTTATTGCACCCTGCTTAGGTCCCTGAAAAAGTGAAATACAAGTGATCCTATCAATAGTGCAACCATGCAGGGGAAGCCAGTGGGGAACAGGGCATTAGCCCCAAGTGCCACCTTGGAGGGGAGGGAGTACAGAAGCAGTGGCTGCCACGGTCACTGTTGCTGTCCCACCTACAGCCACCACCAAGGGCACAAAACCACCCAGTCACACCTTGAGACTCTCCAAAGGGCTGAGCTGACCTATAGGAGCATTTTTGCTTGCACAGGCAGTGCCAAGGATATTTCTGAGCTGCAGGACCTCCAAATAACAGGTTTTATAACACTGACATTTTTAAAAACAGGCTTCTTGCAAGATATGAATTGATAACTTTTGGATGCATAGCAAATCCTGCAGCAAAGGTTTGTACAGTCAACAGAGTCTAAACACCGGACGGTTAAATGCTTCCCACTTGTAAAACCTGTGCTGCCAGTTAGCAAACAAAACTGTAACGAGAAGTAATATAAGGTGTAATTATACACTGTCCAATCACCCTTGTAAGCTAGCTATTTCCTTATTCGGTGTAATCAAGGGGAAACAGTCATTATTTATCTCACAGTTGCTGTTCAAATAGATATCCATAGCTATAATAGTACAGAATAAAAGTAGCCCGTGTCAGGTGGCAGTGACACTGAGCTGAATGGAGTTACCTCACTCTGTAGTTTAGATGCTTTCTTGGCACACTGTAATCTCAAATCATCAGTCAGGGAAGTGTACTGGTGAAGCAGCTGTCTGTATTCCAGATCACTGACCAAAGCTTGGGCTTTCCTGGCATGGACTAAATTTATCATATCCAGCGGCAGATGGAACTGGGCTTTTCTGTGCTCAGAACCTTGCCTGTATTTTACCTAGTAAAGAAAAAAATATCAGTTTACTTTATAGGCTACTGGACAGTTTAAAATTCAAGTGTTGCTCACAGGGAAAGATTTAAACAACTGAGATTTCACCTGTCTTTATGTTCCAGTTAAAGCTGAATACAATGACGGTGAAGCAATTCATTTATATGCAAAACTAGAAATCGCACAGTTGAACTGTTGGTTAATTATATTTTCACAAATGTGATTTGTAGTAATTCTACAAACCTCCACAAAAACTTTGGAATCGTCACATGATAATAAAAACCAAATGGCAACGTTTGAACCATTTGGGAGAAAATGAAAATCAAGTCAGATCTTCACCCAAAATCTCTTTGAAGTTTAAAAAAATGATAAAGTCCACCAACTGCATTAAGTTTATTTTCATCCTTCTCTTTACACTAATTGGTTCTGGCCATGAAAATGTAGCTGAAGTGCTAGGATCCTTCAAAGTTTGTATGCCAGAAGTTTCCTATCATTTATGCTGATTTGAGAGGTTCAGATACACATCCACTTTAAGCACATGAATAATCTCACTGAAGTTCACAAGACCATTTCGATGGTTATACGTATGTGGAAGAAACCTAATTCTACACCTAGTGTTTTTCCTCATTTGTTGTAAAGCCCACTATTGCTATTAGTTGCAATGACCTAAGAACTTAAAAAATACTCTGTTTCTAGTAAATTATAGTGATAATTTACTAGAATAACTGGCTCTGCCACCTGTTAAATAGCTTTAAAACATTTTCATAAGTTTAAAGTCAGGGAAATGTTTTGCTGATGCAGAGCATCTTTCAGGAAGTCATTATGCTGTACCTGGCATCAATATTCGGTACCTGCCTGTGTGACTAATAATCAGCATATAACTCTGTAAGTGCATTTGACATACAGCTTTTGGGAAGAATAGGAAGTGGGAAACAGCTGGTAAGTATTTGTAATCATTTTGTAATTGCCCTTTAGTTATATAGCCACAGAATACCTTGAAATAGTTGTCAGAATTGAAAGCTTGAGCAAAAATACAGCATAGGGCTGTTTTGCTCTAAGGATAGTTACTGTATTTAATAAAAAAGAATAATGATTATGTAATTATTGGAGTGGCCCAGTGCAAAGCAAGCTTTGGGTATCAAGGTACTGTGCCAAGAAACCTATCCAGAGTAACACCCACTTTCTATGCTGATGTGTCATTATTAGGCAGGCATTGCCACGTCCCTGTACTTACGTCACTTTGTAGCAAAGCAGCATGCACCGAATGGGCAATGTTAAGATCGCCCGTACTTACGTCGCTTTGTAGCAAAGCGGCATGCACCGAATGGGCAATGTTAAGATCGCCTTCCAAGCCACGCGAGCCAAACATCTGCCCCTTCATTTTCTCAAATGCCTCCTTGTACTTGTACTGGAAAGGGAAAAATAACAGGCATGTGATAAAGGACAGGTAAAAAAGAGAGGTAAGTATCAGTCAAGATTGTCTTTTTTTGAAAACAATAATAATAATTGTATGAATGAACGGAAAGAAAAAAAATGCTGACGTGCTCATAAAGTTTGTTCTTGTTCAGGGGTGTAGGTTGTCGCTGTGTCAGTTTAAGGACACAGGCAGACAAGGGTATTTCTTATGCAACTCAAGGCTATCTTTGGATGATGAATTCTGATTTCACTTGCAAAGATGTATTGTGCCATGCCAAGAGTTAAGAGATGGAAAAGTAATACGTCTTTAAGGATGCTAAGAGCTCCTTATCAGGTATTTTAGGTATTTTAACCAATTTAGAAAAATCTACAAAAGAATATAAAAGTGCAGAAAGCTGTGAAGAGGACTTAATCTTATTGCAAGCTCTTATATTATGAGGCTTTATCTTGGTTGTTGGACTGATGTTCTCTCCTACTGTATTTCTATTTAAAACTTTATGTTGCTACTGTCTTTTATACCAATGAAGTCTGCTATACCTATTTTTTCCTGAAAAATTCAGCTTCAAGGTACCAAGTAATTCAAAAGATTAATGTTGAATTCTGAAACCTATTAACTAGAGAGTTTTCCTTCATATCTGACCTAGATAGACCATGACGAAATCGTTAGCTATCCGATTTGACTGTTCAATAGCCTGTACTGAGTTGGTCATATCAGTATGTCTTCTTGTGAGTGGCTGTCACATTAAACACACAGTCACCAGTACAGCCTCTTGGATCTGCAGTCTCAAAAGCACTGTCAAAGGTTGAACGGATCCTTCTCAGCCATAGTGCTGGATGGACATACTGTTTCCCCAAGCACTCACTCAGCACAGCCAAAACAGGCTTAAGTACTGGTACTTTCTACTGGAAAATATTAGTAGAAAATTCACTTACATCACTTATGATTTCACTTGAAGCTTTTGCTGCCTGGAAAGGAATAGCATCCAATTTCAATTTATATCCACCATCTTTCATCTTGCTCCAAGATTCCTTGTAGTGAATCTGTTTGGAAATATTGAACAAATCAAAATGAATTTACTGCTCTGAAAATTACTGTTGTATCTTTGCTGTTATTATAAAAGCTTTATTGTATTTGCTTCTTTTTATTCCAGCAGATGGACCTCATTGAAGTAAAGCTACCAGTACAACACAAATATAAACCAGAACACAAGTCTTAGTAACAGGGGCATTAATGATTTCTTTGGTAGTTTATTCTTGATCTTTCTAGGGGGTCTAACTTCTTCATGTTTGCTTCACTACTTTATTTTGAAGCCCTAAAATGATCATATGGGGCGGACAGGAAGGGAATTTCCCATGATGTATGGTTTTGTATAACTGGCAAAGAACTCGCTTAATTTTTTCACTTTTCACCAAAATGTTAAGGGCTGAATTTTGACATTCTTACCTCACTGATATTCATAGCATTTAATTTAGCTTGAAGGACTTCAGGAAGATCTACTGTAGGTGTATAATGATGTTTTATGCTCTCTCCATGCTCTTTGTATAGTCTCTGGAAAAAGCAGAAGAATCTCTGAATACTGAGTACACATCCAATCACCAGTTCAGCCAAAACCACCAAAATGTGCATTTATGAAAAAGAAAGCACACAAAGAAGTAGCAGCAATAATACTGGAAAGCACATTAATCCAGATACTTTGGAAAATCTTGGAGCCCAATACTCCTCTCAAATTAGAAGAAACTCCAGAGAAGTGATATGGATACAAAACCAAGGAGAGTGAGACCCTACAATTCTCCAGGGGCATTTGATAAATATTTCATTACATGCAAATAAAGAGACAGCTAATTACTAACAGCCTTTTTATTAAAAATGTGTACCCGTGAGAGACTAGATTATCTGAGGTGCTGACCCACCTACAAATTCTCATTGAACTCAGTGGGAATTGAGGCTCCGTGGACTTCCTCTTTCAAAGATTGTCAATTCTCAGTAAAACCATGCGGAGACACTGTTACAACATCACCTTGCAGTGCTCCCACGTTATCCACCAAAACAAAAGAATACAGTCGTATGAACCGTTAAACCAGAAACTCAGGAGGATTTGCCATATTTGCTGCTATGCATGGCACCAATGCACATGCTGCTATGCATGGCACCAATACACATGCTGCATTTACTCAAATCTAAGATGATGTTACTCTCCCTATTCAACAGAGGGGGGAAAAATCCCCTTGTCTTGGATTTGAGTGCAGGAAGGAGTGAGGGAAGGGGAGACGAGCAGGCAGCTGTGGCAGCTCTGGTTCCGGATCTGTCTCCAGCCCCAATCCCAACCCCGACCCTGACTTGGGGTCAGAGTTAAATCCGCAGAAGCCACTGCCTCCTGCCTCCACCTGCCCTTTGCAGCTTCTAGTTCCCTTTTCCCCATCTACCTCCCTCCGCTTACCATCAGGTGTGGCACTGGACTGGCTCAACCATGCAGTTGTGGTGGTGGCCACATGGCTAGGCTCCAACCCCTGCTGCATGGCTAGGCTGGGCCTGGGGTCGGGGTGACTCCACTACCTCTCAGCTTCCCCTGGCATTTGGCTTTACAGTGTTACCTACTGGGGAAACTAGTATACATCAACTTTTGAAAGCAAGAGGTCTTCATCTCCTCTCCCAACACCCGCACCTTCCCTAGGGCATGTTCTGATGTTTGCAAGGACTATACCCCCTAGACTGGAAATAACCTCTCTGCTTCTCAAGTGCTGCTTCTTAGCTGTGGAAGGGAACAATGTGTAGGTGCTTTATGAGCAGAAAGCCCATCTGAGCTCCACACATGGAGTATCTGTGAGACTGAGCTGATATTTCTCAGTAGAGCAAACTGATTCACATTTACCTGCTTTAGTTGTAGGCCCTTTGAATCTTATTAGCTCTACCAAAGGCATAAGTACTGTAATATCACAGCTGCATTTGTTTTACACAAAGCTCTGCTATCTTCTTTATTTAAAAAATACCTATGTTCACAAGTGTTTTGCCTCATCAATAAAACATCTCTTGGTTGGAACTTGTCTTTGTTGAGTGACTTTTGCTTACTGTTCATCTCCACATTATCTCAGTTAAGTCTACAACAATTTGAAATAGTCCTTCTATTTAAAAATAAACAGGTTTAAAGACCAAACAGCTTCAATTTTTCCCTTTTAGGTTCCCCCGCCTGGATTTCTCTCTCAGCAGGATGACAGCTTGAAATTATTAATTTATTTTTTCTTCCTTGCCATGCCACTCCATACTCTTTATCTCAAGCCTCAGCACAAAAACCCATAATGTAGAACATCTTGGTTTGAAAATGATAAAGAAACCAAATTGCTTCTTTCTTACTGGATTTCAAAAGGTCAAAAAGCTCTCAATAAAGCAAGCAGGTCAGTTCCCCTCTGAAATCAGACTCCAGCAACATATTTTTGCATAGGCTGCCCCGTGGAGTTTGCACTGACCTGTGTAAGGGGCAAGCTTTCCAGTCTAAGAAAAAAACATGCGCTTTGTAAGGTGCACCTCACTATAACATAGGAGTTTCATGGTTCCCAAGAATAATCTTAGAAAGAGAAAGCCAGTTCTTCAATCAGGGCGTTCAAAGAGGATACCATTCTTATAATCATAATGTATATACATTATAACTTACATCCACAGCCTGGTTATAACTAATTCTAGCCTGGATCATCTCAGGAGTGTCTTTAATACTGGTAAACTTCAAAGCATATGGATGCTGACGGTACTTCTTCTGTTGAGCAGAAAAAAGATCAAAGCTGTGAATTTTGTGCTGCTCTTTCATGCTATTTGAAAGAGAAAAATCATAGGTTGCTCAAGATTAGAGTGAATTTGTGAACATAATTATTATTCCTCTTTCCTCATCTTTATGTCCCAGGTACTTTCAGATTAATATTTGTTTCAATTTAACAATAACCTTTTGCTGATTAATATTAAAGTATTTCTTCCTAAACATAAAGAAAACATTGCAAGATCAGATTATGCCTCCTAAAATACTTTGGGACCTGGGCTTTGAAAGCCTTTTTGCAAATGGCTTCAAATACAGAACAACTGATTGCATTTTTTATTCATAGTTCCTTTAAGCAAGACCTGGTGTCCAATTGTACTGCGCTAATAATGGCACTGGGTAACTCATTGTTTGAAGCTTTGCATTTCCCCCTAACATCTAAACATGGCAAAATGTTTATGGCTCCATGGTCACCCATATATGCTTACTTTTTGCTGATTTTATATGAGCTAATTTTAATTCTGTTTATTTGAAGGGACGTACAGTAGCTTCTGAGGGCATCTATACGCATGCTCTGGAGGTGGGGAAGGCACTCCAAGAGCCACTCTAATTAAAGCATCTGGAGCATCTCATGCATCACCGTCCCCATGCTCCAAAATGGCAGCAGGGGCACTTTATCTAAAGCTCATCAAACGAGCTTCAAAGAAAGTGCCCTCATATCCATTTTGAAGCACGGAGACGTTGATACACAAGGCGCGAAGGCTGCCTGGAGTGCGGCAATTAATTACCATGCTCCAGCAGACTTGATTAATCAAGTCTGCACCAATGCACTGTAATTACAGCGTTCCAAAGCAGCTTCCATGCTCATGTATAGGCACTGAGTGACCTTGAAATATAAATAATGCAAATAGAGGTGGCATATTAGCAAGCTGACACCTAAGGTAAGTTCTCAAGTCAATATATATTGGGATGGTTATGGCAGTTTTGGAAACTTTATATTTCAGCATCCAAACCTAAAGCCCTGAAAACCTACTTTAAATAAATCACGATCAACAAAAAACTAAATACTTGTCAAGGTTCAAATGTGATCTTTAGGATCCTTTAGATTTAAAAAGTTGACAAGGCTATGAAGTACATAATTACTTTTATATACTCCTCACCACAGTTTTTAGGTTTCAAAGTAACTCTTAGCCAATGAGCAACTTGTAATTCCCATTGACTTTACCTGGAGAGGCAGGCGGCTTAATAGCTATCAGAATTTGTCCGGGAATGAAGAAGAGCTCTGCAGTAATAAACAGCTAGGATGCTGCTTTATCAAATGGTCGATATAGTTCTCCTAAAGCTGCTTAAATCATATTACAAGATGTATTCATATAATTGTGAAAATTAATATAGATTATAAATAATATAAAAGTGATGGATTAACAGCTTTGGAGTCCGAAGTTGCACCACTTGCTATTGCTTGCATTACTGTTGCAACACAGCAGGAAAGCAAGGATTGCCATACAAACCTAGGTCCAGCCTCATCTAGGGGGACCAATGCAAAAGACAGTCTTCACAGCCAAGCAAGCCCTTGGTTTCTTTGCCAATGATGATGCCTAACTAATGCCAATGAAGAATAATTATTTTTGTGAACTTTTGCACCATATAATAATAGCGGTCCAGATTCAGGCCGGCATTGTTCTACTGGCTTCAGTGAAACTACCAGAGGAGGATCTGGCTCAGTCTCTAGAAATATAGTTTCTCGCTACAGAAGATACTACCCTCGGACCCAGAGGGTAGTAATCGATGGAAGTCACTCATCGTGGTGTCCTGTGACCAGTGGGGTCCCCCAAGGCTCTGTCCTTGGACCCATACTGTTCAACATCTTCATTAATGATGTGGACACTGGAGTCAGAAGCGGACTGGCCAAGTTCGCTGATGACACCAAACTTTGGGGCAAAGCATCCACACCAGAAGACAGGCAGGTTATCCAGGCTGACCTGGACAGGCTCAGCAAGTGGGCGGACGAGAATCTGATGGTGTTCAACGCCGATAAATGCAAGGTTCTCCACCTTGGGAAAAAAAACCCGCAGCATCCTTATAGGCTCGGCAGTGCTATGTTGGCTAGCACTATGGAAGAAAGAGACTTGGGGGTCATCGTTGACCACAAGATGAACATGAGCCTGCAATGCGATGCGGCGGCTAGTAAAGCGACCAAAACGCTGGCTTGCATCCATAGATGCTTCTCAAGCAAATCCCGGGACGTCATTCTCCCCCTGTACTCGGCCTTAGTGAGGCCGCAGCTGGAGTACTGTGTCCAGTTTTGGGCTCCACAATTCAAAAAGGATGTAGAGAAGCTTGAGAGAGTGCAGAGAAGAGCCACGCGCATGATCAGAAGTCAGGGAAGCAGACCCTACGACGACAGGCTGAGAGCCCTGGGGCTCTTTAGCCTGAAAAAGCGCAGGCTCAGGGGTGATCTGATGGCCACCTACAAGTTTATCAGGGGTGACCACCAGCATCTGGGGGAACGTTTGTTCACCAGAGCGCCCCATGGGATGATGAGGTCGAATGGTCACAAACTACTTCAAGATCGTTTCAGGCTGGACATAAGGAAGAACTTCTTTACTGTCCGAGCCCCCAAGGTCTGGAACAGCCTGCCACCGGAGGTGGTTCAAGCGCCTTCATTGAACACCTTCAAGATGAAACTGGATGCTTATCTTGCTGGGATCCTATGACCCCAGCTGACTTCCTGCCCTTTGGGCGGGGGGCTGGACTCGATGATCTTCCGAGGTCCCTTCCAGCCCTGATGTCTATGAAAATCTATGAAAATTACATAGGAAAATGTCAATGCGGTCCACAGCCCCATGCTAAAGAATAATTGCATCTCTGCTGAAGAGATAAAACATGTGGTTCCTCATTATTCTCAGTGTGTTCATGGATGGTTCCCCCTCTACGCATCACCAATGGTCATCCACGGGGTCGTAAGTCTTTATTTTGCTACTGAAGTTGATCTGGCCAACAGGACTCCCCTTAAAAAAAATGACACACCACAAGCCCTTGAACTGATTGTGCCAGTGACTCCTTTGAAGGGCTGCAAGAACTGGCACAAAGGATTTTGGAACTCATCTGAAAAGCACACTTTTCAAGTGGGTGAATGTGGGGTCATGGGGAGAATAAGGATAAGAACTGATAAGGCAGATGGATACAGATCGAGAGAGATCCGTATGAATTTCAATTCTGCTGTGAATATATGAGAAAAAGAGAGCAAGAAAGAACTTGTATATGTTACAAAAGGAGGTTCTGGGTGCAATCACTGCATCTTTTCATCATCTCTCCTGTTCTGCTTCATTAAAAAGGTAGGCTAGTGGGTAGCAATTGAGCACTGTTTGATTTCCATTATTATTCATAATATCATTTGTCACCTACTTTGTTTTTGCAAAGGCTATATGGACTCCTACTGGTGTGTGTTTGGTATCTGGCTTCCCTCTAATTACCAGTCCTATTCCTAGTTTGGAGGGCTTTCATGTGGTATGCCTTTTTCTTTCCCCTTTGAGTGGAAATTATTTTAATTTTATACAGACATTTTGCACGCATTATGCAGCAAGTTCTGTTACATGCTGTCATGAAATCTCACCTCGCTAATGAGTTCTCCTGCCTTCTTAGCCTGCTCCACATTTAATGACCCAGTGGCTATCCATCCAGCTCCTTTCATCCAGTTCAAATCTGCTCTGTATCGGTTCTGACAAAGAAAAAAAAAATGCCCCATTGTTGGTGCTCATACATTTAAAGTGCCATTAAAGGATTCAGACATCTCAGGAACACCAACCGAGTCAAATTAGTGCCTGCTTTTGTTTTATTCGCTTCTACACAGTTGCAGTTAAGGCAAAAAAATTATAGCGATGGCCACATCACCACCTACTAACAGTTCTAGGGTGTGCTTTGCAAGGTGATCTTTTAAAAAGATTGGCCCAGTCCAATACTGTCATCTTTAATTCTTACCCTGAGCACAAAGAGATTTGCTTTCTTATGTACAGAGGCTTGCCAGAAGGGCCTTGTTTCAAAGGATCTTGCAGGACAATGAGGAGTTGTGACACAGAATCACATTAGAGCAGTTCACCCGCACTTAATACTTTGTGTCGCAACAGTCTCGGCTGCTTTCGGCCAACATTGCTAGTGGTGAGGGGTACTTACCTGAACACCTGTCCCTAAATTTTCTGCTCAGCAACAGTAGGAATGCAACCCCCACCCCCAATAAACCGCAAAAATAAAATAAAAATAAATAAATTGATTTTTCCATGGTAACTGAGATTTCCAAAAGAGACTAGAGGGTTAGACACCAAACTCCCACTGAATTTGAATAGGCCTTGGACACCTAACTTCCTTAGACTCCTTTGAAAATCACAGCCTAAATCCTTAAAGAATGCAAATCTGGTTTACAGAAAACACAGACCATCTTTAATGGTTAAGCCAGAGCACTTAGACTACTGATTGTTGAGTTCTGTACTCAATTTCATCACCACTTTGGGTAAATTACTTGGCTTCTCTGTCCCTCACTCCATGCTTTTGCCAAAGGTGAAAAATAAACCTCCTGCATAGGTGAGCAGGTTACTTAGTGTTGGCTGTAGACTTTGTGAGTAGTGTTTAAAGATGCTACACTAAAGCAAAACAATTATGGCAAGACTTATTTTTTAACTACAACTGAGCTGTACAAATACATGCTGGTTCCTGAAGATCCAAAAGCTGTCTCTCTAATTAGCGGAGGCCAGGATTTAGACACTTTTTGTGTGACATTTAGGCAGTTTAGCTATTTGAATTCCAAAAAAACCATTCAAATTGGCCCTGTATCAGCAGCGATCACATTTAATTGCCACCTCCACTACGGACCATAAAGTTCCTATATGATTGTGCTGGCGTGTCTATGCATGTGGTGGTACGCACTGGTTTCAGAGCAGCTGACTCCTCCCTACGCTCTAGTGTGGTTGCAATGAAGTGCACCTTTTTCCCAAGAACTTAGCACAGGGGCGGGCAACTATTTTGGGCGGAGGGCCACTTACTGAGTTTTGGCAAGCCATCGAGGGCCACATGACAGGCAGCCCAGGGGCAAATTAATATTAATTTTCTAAATTTTTTAGGGGCCCTGTGGGCTGGATGGAATGGCCTGGTGGGCCACATCCAGCCCGTGGGCCGCATTTTGCCCACCCCTGACCTAGCAGTTACCACTCACCTAGGACATGTGAGATCTGGGATCTAAGCCCTCTTCATCTTGATGGGATTTCAACCCACATCTCCCATTTCCCAAGGGAAGACCCTAACTGCAAGGCAATTGAATAGCCTGGGTAAGGTCACTCTCCATCTCTCCGTAGCCTGGTGATTATTGCACTGCCCTGCTTCCAAAGTTGTTCATGCATTTCAGAGGACAGGCACTGGTTAAACACAGACATTACCCTGGCACAGAAACTAGAAGTTAGGACTCTGCCAAGGGACTGCTGTAACCACTGGGATACAGAGGCATGCTTCTCCTTGCTTGTGCCTAGCGCTGCTAACACATTTTACATTAGACAGGTATTGATTTAAAAAATAATAATAATCCTAGCCACAGGGTCTGGATCACAGGACTCCTCTCTCCCAGGAGAAAGGCATCCCCTGCAAGGCTACAAAGGCAGACTTCCTTCTCCTTGCTCTCCTGCCCACAGCACTCTTTCACTCGTAGCTGCCCCGTCAACAGCAGATAAGAGGCATGTCTTCACCTACTCGATTCTGCAGCTTGTTGGCCAGGGCACTCTCCTGGGAGATTTGGGTTCAAATCCCCTCTAACTATTAAGTTACTGGGCAAAAGATGGTCATGATTTTCTTTCGAAGGTCCCAGCCTTCAGAAACCATTTGGCAGTGCGTGAATGGTGATGTGTAAAGGCAAACATGTGTCAGGTGCCTAGTGTCCTGAGAGGGGCAGGTGTGCAAACACCCGCATTTAGTATTTCCTACTGGCTAGCTCTAGTTGTCTCCAGACTTTCTTAATTACCCTTTGGAGGTCTCTACCACTCCCTGTTCTCTGTGTAGAGAACCTGGGTGCCTAAACCTGAATCTTTTTAAGGCACTTTGAAATCCCTGTACTGACTCTGCAGGTCCTAGGTACCTAATGCAGTCAAACTGATTCATCCACTAAAGGAAGGAGACTATTATTTCAGTGTTGCCCCACCTAACTATAGATACATAGGTTTGAATCCTGGCTTTAGCGAATATAAACTGGAATGTTTTCTGGTCCTAATTGAATAAATCAATAACTTAGTGAATCCTCACCTAGAAAAATTCTCAACCATGCAAAAGGGCTAAAAAGCATGAGCTTGTAAACTTACATCACTTTGCAAGCCATAGGCCCTTTTAGCCCATTCCACCTTCATGTCAGTAGGCAAGGCAGTGTAATGATGCAGCATTGTCTTATATCCTCTGTCTGTGGCCAAATTCTGAGCCTTTCTGGCATGCACAAGATTGATCATATCCATGGAGATGTGATACTGAGTCTTTACGTCCTCAAATGCCTTTCTGTACTCCAGGTCACTCTGTAACTTGGACATTTGAAAGGAATGAGCCATCTGTGAGTCTTCCTTTACACCTTTCACTCCAATCAATTTACCCTTGTCCTTCTCATAACTTTCCTTATACTTTATCTGTAAAAAAGTGAAAAAAAATGGCCCATAGATTACAAAGAGAGGCAGATAGGTTGTAGTCATTAACAACAAAAAATAGTGGTCCATTAAATTAAAACAAACAAGGTCTTTCCATTCGTTGTCCTTTTCCAGGCTCCCTCAAAATGTATTTGGATTTTTTTTTATTTGGTAAAATACTGCAGAAATAAGACTCTCATTTGTAAATTGATCTCTTCCCAGAGGTGCACTTGATCTTACATTAATGCAGGAGAGAAAAGAGAATAAGATCTAGTCTCTAAAGCATTCTGAATCTTCAGTGCAAGCAATCAAAATGTCTGTTTGCAAAAGGGAATTAGAGTAGCTTAGAAACCCTTAGGCTTATATAAAAAAGAAACCTCTCTCAATATTACATGTCATCAAAAAGATGAAAAACTCAGCCCAAATTATCTATATTTCTAAGAAAACCAATATATTCTGAGGACTTTTTCTATGTCAGAAAGTTCTTTCAGGAATTTTCTGGCTGGTGGGCCAGACCAATGACTTAAATGGATTATTCTGCAGTGTTATAAGGGAGGTTTTCAGTTTCCAATTTTGAACATTCACCCACATGTGTAGAAGAGTTGCAAATGGGGAAGCAGCTGCATGGTCAGTCTTTGGTCATACGTTTTCTTTTGGCCAGTTATTGAATACCTTTCGTTTACAGAACCTTTCCATTGTTCTTGACTGAAAGAGGAACAAAGGTGACTTGAAGCACTGAGGAAGATGGGCAAAATGAGAGCCACTGGAAGGGACCCCTTAGCACCATGATATGGACATGGCATACTACCTCTCCCAGCTCTTGCAATTCATACTCACATCACTTGCCAGATCCCTCTTTGCTTTAGCTGTCAAGAAAGACAATGCATCAAGACGAAGTTCAAATCCTTTCTCCTTCTGTTTCTCCCAGCTACTCTTGTACAGGTTCTAGAACGATGATAATAATGTGACCACGTTATGATTATTAACTTGTGTTATCCTCTTTACAGTAGCACTTAGAAATTTCAGACAAGATGCTGATACCCTACCATCAACTAGTAGTAACTTATCCTACAAAGTACCAAATTAATTCCCATGGAATTACTCATAGGATGGTGGGATGACTCGCTTAAATGAAGTCAAGCATGGATTGGGACCTAAAAAGGACAAGGCCGTAGATGAGCAGTAGGATGTCTGGGCATTTCAGCAAAAGTGAACAAAATGTTTCTGGAGTTGTTGCATTTAAACATCCATATCCGCTTAGTGAAATACCACTCAACTATAAACACCAAAGGATAAAGCGACATGGCTTAGCCCTATCAATACAGTACCTGACTAATATTTGCAGCATTTGTCCTGGCTTGTATGAAGAGAGGTTCATCTTTGCTGATGGTGTAATGATGAAGGTACTGCTCTTTCC
>NW_005842046.1:2579077-2618768 GCF_000455745.1 Alligator sinensis
ACCTGTCCACAGAAAGCAAAGTAGACATCATCATTAGCATTAAGTTATTCAGAAGAACAGCAATTTTACAGAAATGTTCAAGAATATTCAATGATGGTTACATCTTTACTATCGGGGTCCTTTCTGACAAATTTGACTTAAATTGCAAAGCCTAACACTATTCCAGTTTAATCACTGTTAATGTCAATAGCATAGTGGCAAATCTTGTAAATCTGAAAAAGCAAGGGGGGAAAAGCACGCTATTTCCCCCTATAGTACAGTAATTTTGCACTGATTTTCCTCAACCTCCTGTGCCTTGCTGACTTCTTAGCAAAAAAAGAGAGGGATAACAATATATCTTATATTTAAATAATGCCTTTCATGCCAAACTGGTTATAAATGCTAACATAAACTTCTGCCCTGTACAAAGTTTCCGCAGGAAATCACTTTTTCTCCCACTGAAACGTAGCTTCTTTTTAGGTGGGCAAAGATAGTTGTTTAGTAGCACACATTAATAGCACATTTTAGGGCAAGAAATAGAGAATGCAATTGAACCAGCAGGGGGAATTTATGTGAACTAGACTAATATCCCTGCTTTAAATGGAAATGCCAGAGATCATTAATGGTCCCAAGTAGCAAGCACCTCCATTTTATATCTCAAGGCAACTCTAACAGCACGTGGGCTCTAGGATGAGACACACTGCTTCACAACCTATTAAAGTTGCTCATAAATTGGCTAGGAGGGTTGTTGCAGAGCTATGGAAAATGCTCCTTTCTCTTAAGCCCTCACCAGTCTGCATCTCACAGACAGTGACAGATGAAAGCTGTATCTACCACAAAGTAGGAGAGTGCTCTAACCCCTGGAGGTACCAAACTAGCTACGCTCTCTATAGCGGTGGGGAGGCATCAAATCCAGAGAATAGGACAAAGGACTAGGAGTCAGGAGACCTGATGTCTCTTCTGATTCATCTTTGTGTGACCCATCATTGTAAAGAGGGTTGAGAGGTATGGATGGAAAAGGGTGGTGAAGTGCCATGGATTATTACAGGGAAAAGAGGCGACTATCTAGGAAAGACCAACCTGGAAAAAATGGCACGTTGCTCATGTAGTACCTAGACAGCAGGCAGTGTCTTCAGTGCAAGGCACAACATATAGAAAGGATCTCTCTCAGCAGCCATTGCTCTCATTAAAATTAGGTGATTGATAACTTAAACAACAGAGGCCCTTTGTTTTAGAAAACTAAATTGGATTGTGGTCCAGCCAGGCCTTCACCATGCCAGGAGTTCACAGCTACCAGCGGACAGGGCCACTACTTTAAAGAAGGAAAGGGTATTGCTGAAAGATAGCCATATTGGGGAAAACTACAGATACTCTCCACATCAGGAAGACTCTGAAAGCGCAGTCTAAAGTCTGCAGGATAATTATGGATCTTACAAAAGTTTCTGACTAAGGAAAGAAAAACAGCAGAGATCCATGCAAGAGCGGCAAAGGATCCCATTTAGTCTCCAGAGGCACATGTGACCCTTAAGTGCAGTCTGGGGTGCAGATTTCTGCTCTCTATCAAGGTTTCTATCCATGAAGATGCAGGTAAACAGGAAACTCATTTGAAGCGCTGGCAGGGTACATGACTTGATACTATAGCTTTCCCAGTGATTGCACCTGCCCGGAAGAATTAGCGAGTTAGTGAATTAGAAAGAGAAGGCAAAATGGGGACTCACATCACTCTGCAGTTCCTGGCTTTTCTTTGCATGTTTGATCTGGGAACTGTCAGCCACACTGGTGAACTTCAGAGCATCAGCTTTCTGTCTGTACTTTTTCTGATTAAAAGAAAATGGGATACAGAAATTAGAACTACGTTTAATTTCCCGGTGAAATCAGTGCTATTAAAAAGCCCACTAGTGATTGTGCCAGAAAGTCAAGTCTTTTATCCGTGGGGCACTTATAGGGCAGTCGGTAGCAGTGCAGGTTTTCACATCCTATCCCCACTGCCCCTCTGAAACAAGGCTGGAAGAATCACTGCTGGTGATGACAGTAATGCACTTTGGATCCCAAATCAACCTCTGCTGAGACTACAAACACGGATGGGAACTGGAGCTAGATATGCTGAGTATACACATTGCTGGGCCTAGATTTCAGGCATACAGCAATGACCAACTTCACTACCTGGACTGGATTTGAACAAATGACTGAATAGTTAAAAACTCTTTCTGGTAATACCAATCCCCTGAGCTGCTGAGTCCAAACTTATTTTACAAGCCCTTTCAAATGTATCTATGCTGTTTACATTACTGTTTACTAGACTGTGGCTTGATAATATTGTGCTGTTGGTCTGTCAAAGATCTCAAACCAGGACAGACATCTCTTGTTACAAACATTTCTCTCTGCTGTTTTGAATGCTATGAACGTTCAGGCATTGCCTTGGATCTTTTCTCCAGTAGCAATGAAATACGTTACATAGCCACTCCCGCAAAAGCTGGGCTGTAGGCATCCCACACCCCTACTCCAGTCTTGCATATGGAAAGGACCATCCAATTCTACCTCCCCCCTCACACTGATAACCCCAAAGGTAGCCCTTTTGCACAAAGACCTGAAAGTTCAACCATACGTGAATAGACTGCCCAGTCATTCAGTACTTGACCCAAAGCCTACTGATATCAAGGACTCTCATTGACTTCAATGAATCAGATGTATTCTATATTGGGGCATGGACAGAAACCGCCCTACAGTATTATATATCAATGTGAATTATGCTGCAATAGGGAATGGGAAAAAATGGGCAGCTATTCCAAGGTAGCTCAAGCAGATTCTGCTATTTATACTGTTCCTCGACACTAGAAGGGAGAGAAACAAGTGGCAGCCTGTTTGCCTTTAGCAAATGGTTGCCCAGGATGGACCCTGAGAGATGAAACCTTAATCATGAAATTTTATACCTGATTCTTTCAAGCAGGAGTTGGCAACCTACAACCTGTGGGCTGGATCTGGCCCAGGAAGTGGGGGCTCTGGCAGTGTTCGGTGATGGGGAGCTTTGGGGATGATCAGCAACATGGGGCTTTGGAAGCACTGTGCAGGACGGTGGCCGGGTACTTTGCCCATGTTGCACCACAGGTGTGCAGGAAAGAGAAGCAGCAGCCCCGGGAGAAACTACAGCAGCTGGGTCCCAGCACTGGCTCACCCCCTGCCCAAGCTGGGTCCTTCCAGGCCACCACCAAAAAATTGCTGGGCCCTGCTTTCTGGATAATTATCTAATCGTTTAGGCAAAGTTATCCCAGTTTATGGGACTGCACTTTTTCACACTGCTGTAAAGCTGACTATTCAGGTATAAACATGTCATCCATCCATGCCCTTAATCTCAATGATTGAACTTCATGTGTTCTGCCTTTCAGAGAAAGCAAGACATTTCAGTCTGCCTTTGAGAGAGTATAATAAATCCTGACTAGTTCAGGACAAGAGTCTGATTGGGACGCCAGGAAAACTCTTCTTGTGTACTTAGTTTTCTTGTTATTATTCTAACGATTCAGCAATCAATCTGTTTTTCCATTACGTTTCAATTCAGAAAGGAAAGCCACTATTTGAACTGATAGGTGAACAGATCAGTTCACACTGAGACTTCTTTAGTTTTGCATGGAACAAAAGTTAAAAAAGCATGCAACACTTCAAAGAAGTGCTCACGGCTTTATACCAGAAGTTTGGAGGTGAGAGGCAGATTAAAAAGAGTTTGTTTTTGTCACATTTTATGCAATACAATGTAACAACATTCTGCAAATAAATGACAAAATGCCAACTTCTGACTGGAAATAGAAACATCTGAAATAATAAATGCTGGTTTATTACAGGAGCTTGGGAAGGTAGTAGCCGCCAACATTAGGTTTTACACTGCACTCGGATAAAGAGGGAGATCATTATGGATTAAATATTTGTGGCAGAGCTATATCCATATGGCAAACAACAAGAGCAAATGTCAGTCTGTCTTCAGCAAGAAACTGGATCTAGTGTTGCTGCTTCCTCTTTTGTTTCTAAGATGTATTTTTACTTTGCAGAGTAGTGAGCGAATGTCAGAGGCCACAGCAGCAATGTATGATCTCTAGTAGCTAACAGTCTCCTTTTACTTATTCCTGCACTAAGTGGCCTTTTATCTACCTAGTCAGACTTCTGCTATCTTCCTGCTTTCTGCCCAAATGATGCAACTAGACTCTAGTTAGGAGCTTGATGAAGTGTCCTTCCTGGCAGTGCCAGGTCCTGAATTAATAGGAAAAAAAGAATAGGACAGCAATACGAGCTGACACTGCCAGCAAAAATTCCTAGAAAACTGAGCCTTGAGCTAGCAAGGAAGTTTTGGAAAATGGAAAATCCCATTCCTTTTCAGTGCTACTTGGCCAATGGGACAGATAGAAGAGTGAGAGGGAACCATTATGCTTACCCAGAAAACTAGCAAAAGGCAAGGTAGATTTGCACCTTTAGGATAACCAAATTAGAAATATATATAGCATTAGATTAAATGAGCTCCAAATCATGAAAGCTTATGCCATATGTATTTCTAACTGGGTTAGTCTATGAGGTACAAATCTCACCCACCTTCTGCTTGACTTCAGACACCTACCTACTTCTTACTACCCAAAAACCTGCCATGACAGCCCTGCAACACTAAAGCCAATTAAATGGGAGAAATGTATACTTGTGCAATAGGCAAACAGTAGCATCCCCAATTCCAACATGGCACTTCCCATATTGCCTACAGCAGCATCCAATCAGCCCTCTCATTTCACAGATTTCCAGTATGCCTGAGATTTTGTTGCCTCCTCCACATACAGTAGTGTAGTGTAGTATACAGTAGTGTACACAGCTGGAGTGCAGTGTAGTATACAGTAGTGTAGTGTAGTATACAGTAGTATACACAGCTGGAGTGCAGTGTAGTATACAGTAGTGTAGTGTAGTATACAGTTGTGTACACAGCTGGAGTATAGTGTAGTATACAGTAGTGTAGTGTAGTATACAGTAGTGTACACAGCTGTGGAGTGTAGTATACAGTAGTGGAGTCAGGTATACAGTAGTGTACACAGCTGGCCAACTAGACTTCTGCCTTCCAAGAACCTCAGCCCAAAAGCTGAGTGTGTTGCTTACCTCGCTAACAAGATCTCCGGCCTTTTTGGCTTGCTCGATATTGAGACTCCCTTCTGTTATCCACCCAACTCCTTTCATCCACGTCAGATCAGCCTTGTACTGAAGCTGCAAGGGAAAAAAGATGTTTATTAGCAAAAAAGACGAGGACACAGATACAGTGCTGTCACAGTAGTGTACACAGCTGTGGAGTGTAGTATACAGTAGTGTAATGTAGTATACAGTAGTGTACACAGCTGGCCAACTAGACTTCTGCCTTCCAAGAACCTCAGCCCAAAAGCTGAGTGTGTTGCTTACCTCGCTAACAAGATCTCCGGCCTTTTTGGCTTGCTCGATATTGAGACTCCCTTCTGTTATCCACCCAACTCCTTTCATCCACGTCAGATCAGCCTTGTACTGAAGCTGCAAGGGAAAAAAGATGTTTATTAGCAAAAAAGACGAGGACACAGATACAGTGCTGTCACTTGAAAGTGTGCATGCTTGCCAGTTTAAATACATCAAGAGACACTTTGAAGATATAAAAGGATACATAAGTGTTAAGTAAATATAATTAAATCATGAATATCCTAGTAACCATCTGTTTTATATTCTGGTAACTCTATTACTCTGCACCCACAGCAACATTCACAAGAGGATTGTGTGATCTTACATCACTCTGAAGCCCATATGCCTTCTTGGCCCATGTTGTCTTCATGTCTTCTGGAACCACTGTATACTCGTGGAGTTTCCTCCTATAGTCAAGGTCACTGGCCAAAGCCTGAGCAGCCTTAGCATGCTTTATGTTTACCATGTCCATGGGCAAGTAGAAGTGGGCCTTACTCTCCTCGAAATCTTTTTTGTAAGCAATCTAGGATACAAAGAAAAAAATACGTCATCCTTACTTGAAGAAAGACAAGGGAGAACATAGTGGTTTAAAAGTAAATGGTTTGATATCAGTGTATATCTGCAGTATGCTGCAAATTTAAGTACTCCTGCATTGGTTTTAAAGTGGATAAATTTGCCTGTCCCGCTGCAGATGAGGTAAGCATATGAAGGGTTGAGATACAAGAAGGACCTCAAAGCGGATCCGAACTGTTAACCTGAATGTTTGGGGGTTCCCATGGCAGCTTCTTCCCTGGATGCGTAACACATTGCAGGTCCCTTCACTGTACTTGCTTATTTTATAGCTGTTTGTAAGCTTTATATGATAATGCAAAAAAAAGGTGCAATGTCATTTTTCACCTCCCATAGTAAGATCAATGCTATCAACCCAGGGTTAGGGAGCAGCATCTGAACAAAATATAAGTAGCATGTATGCCTTGTAGATAAGGAGTTTGAGAAAGGAAACCAGTTTTACCCAATAACACCCCAGGAGTGATTATGAAAGAGACACTAGAAGGATGGGGGAAGAAAAGTGGAATTGCTGCAAGAGATTTATAATTATAAAAAACACCTTTTAAGGAAGAGAAATAAATAATTTACCTCACTACTCATCTTAGACACCTGCAGAGAGTGAAGAAGTCTTGAATCTTTGGTTCCAATTGCTTTGCCTTTTGTTTTTTCATATTCTTCTTTGTATTTAATCTTTAAAAAGGAAAACAACATACTATAAGTTTCTCTTTGCCGCAGAAATATGTCGTGTTTGTTTCTTGGCCATTTGGGTGTTCAGAAAGCAGAGGACATGTTGCACACCCTTTACCTGCATTTTTTATTGTTATTATTAAAAAAACTCAGCCTTTCCTAGCTTGGATCATTTGATCAATCTTACATCTTTCCCACAGCAAAACTGTTCATTCTTTTCTATTTTTTTAATTTTATTGAGCTAATTCCTGAGTTTGTTACTCAGGATCTGGGAAGCAAACTGTTAGTGCGGCACTAAGTACAAAATGAGCGTGGACTTTAGGGTCCGCTCAGCTCTTTTTCCCCGCTGACGTAAGTAACTTTTCGCCTGTTCGGTTCTGAGCATTCGTATATTGTGCTCATCGGTGTAATAACCAAGCACCTTCCAGTAATGCGTGAAGCAATGTGACTAAAATCTGTCACTCGACAGTATCTGTTTCTGGGGTCTTTTTTTAAAAATTACACGCTACTCTGCATTCATGCTAAAGAAGGCAAGTTAAAGAAGTGTGCTTTGCTGAAAGTGTAGAGAAAGGGCTGAAGTGTTTAATTTTACTAAAGGCAGATTCAACTAGATTTGACTAAGGAATATTCAGAAGTTACTTTTCCTCTGCATGCAGGAAAAAGGCCTTTTTCGGGGAGTCGGTCGCATAAAAATGAGTCTTACAAATGGTTCATAATTTTCATGAGCCTTTTAGAAGGCTGAAGACATAACAGTAACATTCAGGACTGATAAATGAGGTGGGTACAATATTTTTATTAGGACTAATTCTTACTCAATCCATTTTCTATTAGCAATAATTCTTACTCAATGAAATATAACTTTAAAAATAACCTACATCACTGGCAAGATCTCCTGAGGCTTTGGCAGCAAGTAAAGGCATGGAGTCCAGTTTCATTTCAAATCCATGGCCCTTGCTCTTCTCCCAACCTTCTTTGTACTTAACCTGAGGGGAAATAATAAAACAGCATAGCACCCAACGTACATATCCTTACACAGCACTTTATGCAAACATGGAAAACAGCAAGGAATAAAAAAAAAATACATTATACTTAGTTACATATAAAAGAAAATCTCTTGTGTTGTATTGCATGATCAGTTTAAATCATGGAAAAGGGCAGATGTGCATGTGTAGCACTTGTGATTCCCTATGTATACCTGAAGCATGTAGAATAATGTGTCAGTTTTAAGGAACCAAGATACCCAATGGCATTAGATGCCTAACTTCACTGAAAGTCAATGGAGTTAGGTACCAAATGTATTGAAGATGAGATTGTCGCCTCTGGTTTATAAAGCAAAAGAAGTTTTATGCCCTCAGAATTGTGAAAATAAATTGACAATGACCCTCATGTTTCCTTGTGTGACTCTCATGTGACCCTTATGTTCCCTCAGGACTCAAAAACTGTAGGACAGCTAAAAATATTATTTGCTCAAAATGTCATGGTTTTGAGGCCAGTCTCATGAGTTGACTCCTTGTGGTTGGCAATACTGTCTTGAGAAGTTTCTGCCCAGATGTGCTTTCTCTAGGTCAAAGCTGACACAGACTGATCCCTAGAGATTTAAGTAAAACACCCATGGTGTGATAAATCATGACATTTAGCAATAGTGAGTTTGGTCCAAAACACACTAAAGTCAATCTGAGTCTTTCTGTTGACTTCAATGGGTTTCCATCAAGACCTAAATAGTTGGTCTTTGTGCAAATACTGTCCTGCAAGTGATAAATACAATGAGTGATAATTGGATGGGCAATCTTTTTCATATGCGCATCTGCCTCCTACAGAAATTCAAGTCATTTTGAAAGATCTCAGAACAATTCTCCCAGCTAGGTCCTGCTTCGCATTTTATCCCTATTTATTGCGGGATCAACCTCATATTGTTGAAAAATGGCACAACAGATATGTCGAATGCTTCCTGAATCATCTGAGCTACTTTCTGTTCATTATAACTCATTTCTGTGATAGCACGTGTATCTATATTTGCAAGTCACTTTCTTACCTCGCTATATAGTTCAGCATTGGCTTTTGCCTTGATTAACTGAGGTACGTCTTGTGGTAGAGTGTAATGTGTTTTGGTCTTCTCATACTGGGCTCTGTAATTCAGCTAAATAGATGTTGAAAGAAAAATCTACCGTTAGTTTCAATCCGCCACATATAATGCCATTTAACTTCAAATGATTGTGGTTTGTTTTAATACATTAAGCAGCCCAATAGGACCGAAGAGCGTAGGCTGTAAGTTTATAAGAAAGAAAAAGCCTATGGATCTGCACTGGCGACCGTCAAGGGTTTTCAAAGTGATATCATTCCAACTCTGTTACTCATTTTAGTGACAAGTGTAATTATCAACTATAATCAACGAAAAGCTCATTAATATACTTATATGTGCTGCCGCTTGCTGCTGATTTGCTGGGAGGCAAAAACCACGGCATATTTAAAACGATGCTTTCTACCTCCCAGCCAATCAGGTCGGAGGGGCAGGTACGGAAATGAGAAATATGAAAGGAGCGTCCGAGCAGCGCATTTCCACTGCGATTTCGGTAGGTCCCTACTTATACTAATAAGCAGAAGTGGTCAGTGGCTCTAGGACTTACGTTACTGAGCTGCTGTGCATTTATTTTGGCTTGAGCCATTTGTGGGGTGCTGGAAACAGAGCTGTACTTCAGCTTGTCTATGCTTTGTCTGTAGTTTACCTAAGAAACAAAGAAAGGAGGAAATACTCAGACAGCACCTGAGAAGAACGGATGGTTTTGCTAATAGGTTCAAACTACAACCTAAAACTATAATAAATTGAAAGCTACAACATAAACTATAATAAATCACATTGCAGAACAGCTCCTAAAGCTTGGAGATGCCACTGAGATTCAATCCAACCAATTGTTAATCCTCATAATGTTTCCTGGTTTTTCTTTTATTCCAATGCAAAATTGAGCCTTGCTACAAATGTGGATTTTTTTAATGAGATGCAGTTTCCCTCAACAGCATTCTTGTACAATTAATATCTTGAGCTGTCTCCCCAAATTCCTTTTATCTTCTAAAAAGGAAGCTGCAGCTTCTCTTCAGCATCCAGCACAAAGTTGTGCAGAACAAATTATAATTCAGTGAGCTCTATTACTATTTTCCTGTACTGATTTTTAAAGTTAATAATTTATACTAAAAAAAACTTACATAAAAGTTTTGTGTAGGCTTCTCTAGAAGGGAAAAATATATATGCTTAAAAACATAATTTCAGTGTCAGTCACTGACCGGATTTAGAGCTCACTAAATTCCTACCACACTAATCCAGTAGCAGCAATAATAATCTACAAAAGGAAATATATTAAATCTCCAAATTATGCAAAATAAAATGTCACAGAGAAGTTTTCCTTTAAACCTAGTTCTCCCAAGGGCCTCTGCATTACACTGGAAGACACAATTATTATTCTCTGTTGTCCTTAATTAATATTCACTGTCATTAATCACCTCTTTGCAAACACCGCAAATTATGTGTTGCTTAAAACTAATTCTTCAAGTACATTTTTTGCTTAGAGTATATTTTTAATGGCAGTTACAGTTATGGAATCCATCTTAATGGGGTCCTTTTATCTCAGATATCCATGTGTAAGCACACTTCTATTTCCTTCCATACTAACGCACACTAGAAGACACGCATGACTTATCTCACAGGCCAAAGGGATCAATGTACTTAAAACTGTTCATTCACTCTTTCTTTATAGATATCTAGGGCCTCTCTTCAGCTGAGAGATTCCTTTTTTTTTAACTGAACTATGTGTACTTATTGCTGCTGATGATCCTTTGAGAATTGGGAATGACAGCTGTGTAAAAACCTATCAAACCTATATCCCAAACACTTGACTGAGCTCTAGTTTCTGGACAGATCTGGGCAAAAGGCAGGTTTGGTTGCATATGTCACATACACATTCTTCTTTGGAGTATATAACTCAATCAAGCACAGAATCTATCATGCTAGTCATGCACAAAAACTTTTTGGAGTCATGATAAATATGTATTAGTTCAAAATGGTCACTCTCATTGACACTGCAATTATTTCAGACTCTAAGGCAGAGGGTCCCAAACTTTTTCTTATTGTGTACCCCCTTCCAGATTTACCATCTGCTTGCATACCACTACTAGCATACTTTAACCCCTTAAATGCAATTATTGTTATAATTAATATTAAATCTGCTATTACACAATTTTCCCCTGCCATTACACAGAGTTTTGTACACCCCCCTCTCCCCCCAAGATGTCTTGCATACCCCCAGGGATATGAGTACCAAAGTTTGGGAACCCCTGCTCTAGAGGCAGGTGAGTCTCCCATATGCAACCAGATGGGAATATTTATTCTCCCATTTTCTCTAGCCTTTTCCAGTTCCCCTGTTTCCCAGAGCTAGATACCTGAGCCTTGCTGCCCCCACTGTGCTTGTTTGATTTTATTTTGCAGTCACCAGCTGTTTGTCCTCCTAACTGAATCAGTGCCTGACACACCCTATGCACTGGCACCCTCTCCTACAAGGAGAGGATGAGCCAAGCAAAGCAACAGGATGAGAAGCCATAACATTACTTACATCTTTCAAAGGAACCAACTTCATTGTTGTCTGATAGGAAGGAGTTAGCATTGCCGGATAATTGTATTCAACGCCATCGTGTTTGTAATCAGATTTATAGGCTATCTGAAACAGAAGGAAAACAATAACAATCAATCTTTTTTTTAAGCTGTCATTTGTTTGAATAATTATCAGTCAGGAGGAGAGGAGAAACAATAATATTAATATTAAACACAGGAAACAAAGTAAGTTCAGTACCGTCAATGACAAAAGAAATGAAATTATTTGCATAGTTTAGCCACTAATTGATTCTTTTTCAGCTCTGCAATTAATCCAATGCCAACAGTTGCAACATTAACTTAACTTCTGCCTGTGACATATCTCTTTTATCTTTCCGCTTAGTTCTTGAGCTTGTTATGGATTTGTAAATAATGCACTTGAAGGAATGGTGTGTAATGAAATAGTTTCTTGACTAACCCAGCAAATTAAACCAAGATTCAGAACTCTTCATTGAAAATGGAGGTTGTTTCTGACACAAGACTGACCCTAAAGGATCTAAGCGACTTCAACTTCTATTTATATCAGTGAAGCTGGAGGAGCTCAGTAGTTTTCAGGACTGGTATCAAGGTGAATTGGGTATCAAGGTGGATCAATATAAGGACATAGTGCAGAATGGTTTAATAGATTTCCACTCTTCTTGACAGATCCATCTTAAATACTCCATACATAATTTAATGTGAAGTTTCCTATCAAATCAACACTATTAAAATCAAAGGGAAAAAAAGCAGGTATGTACATAAGAGAGCACTGCCAAAGTACCTACTACATTATAAGCACAAAAGACTTACATTGCTTGCCAAGCTGCCAACCTTCATGGCATGTAGCATGCGCCTGTCCATGCCAATGCCTTCATAATGACCCTTCATCTGGTTCTGGTAGGTTTCTTTGTATTTAAGCTACAAACAAAAGCAAATATTTGCTCAGAACATGCATTACATTTTATTGTGCTATAGCAGTCATGTAGATATTGTGCATGGAAATGATATAGGGGATGTTTCCCTAGTTTAAAACATCAGTATGGATTGTATAACTTTGCTTACTTAAAAGAAAAAAGGAACAAGATGTATAATCGTTATTTCCCAAAGGTCCCATTTTTCAGAGGATGTCATTGCTTGTATGCTCAAAGTATCATACAGAATCACACAGTGTTGGTGTCCCCTCACCTTATTGCTGAAAGGTATTCAGCTCAGAAATCAAGAATTATTTAGCTAAACTTACAGAAAGAGTTATCTATACCAAAGAAAATACTACTACCACAATTTAACTTTCACCTTTGATTAATCTGTTTGAATAAAAATAACAATAATTTTAACCTGTGAGTAGTTTTTGTTCTTTGTCACACCCTGAGCGCACCTACACAGCAAACTTACTATTGTGGGCAGTGGCTCACACAAGCATGCTGTGCCACTTTGCCTGGTTTACCTCCTGAATCACCATTTCTGCACAGGCTAAGGGCAAGCTAATTAGATCTGACACTCAGCACTGCTAATTAGCACAAACGCAGTGCTTTGTGAATGCAGCAACACTGCCTCAGTTCAGAAGGTAGCCTGCATTAGCGCCACAGTATATTTGTAGGTGGCAGTGCCTGGCACACTAAGTCTGACACGTAGATGTGCCCATTCTGTCTTACATCAGACCTTAGCCAGCTAGGAGGTCTGATCATTGGGTTAATTGTCCGCCCTCCGACTCCTGCCTTTTACTTCAAAATGATTTAAAAGGAGTCACAGATCGAACAATACTAACAAGCATTCATTTTATATATTATTTTAAAATGTTTCACTCTCCAATGGACATCTCAAAAAGCAGCTGTTGAGATTATCAGCACACATTTTCCTGCCAGAAATAGATATAATAAATGACACAGTGTGAAAAATAAATTGAACAATAAACAATGCAGTGCGCTCAGTCTCCTCTCCCTCTGTGCCTATTACTTATTCCTACTACCATAACCCATAAGAGCTCCAGTCCTGGATCAGGTCAGCACTGTGCACAGAGTACAACGACATTTATAATCAGACACACTGTGCAGCTTTTACTCGAATTGCCTGGCTTATATGGCGCACACAGATGAATTGTCATTCCAGCAACTACTAAGTTATGCTTTCATCAAACTACAGGCAAGTTTCTGGGAACTTACATCACTGGTGTATTTTGAGATCTTGCTCACATTCTTGAACTGCGGAGTCTCACAGTAGTTAATACTGTGGCCCTTACTGTTTTCCAGGTCCTTCTTATACTCCACCTGAGCCACCAAAATGCACAACAGTGAGATGCAGCAAAATATTCAATTACCGTATAAAAGGAATGCTCTGATTAGTCGTGCCAAATTTCCAAAAACATTGATATAACTTTCTTATGAGATAGCACATGAATTATTGACACTGTGAGTCCATCCTGTTAGGGCTGCGCAAAGCTTCGGTAGCTGATTCGATTCGGAGGAGATTCGGCCCGATTCCAGGACCAAATCTCCGAATCTGAATTGAATCGGGAGACCAAGTAAAAGCTCCGAATCAATTCGAAGCATCTGAATCATTCCAGAAAAAGTTTGGAAAAAGATTTGTCCGATTCAGAGATTCAGCCATAGACTAAACAGGCAGCTGACAGCTGCTTCCAGCTGGTAAGTCTGTTGAGGTTCGGGGGAGGGAAGAGGCATGGAAGCTGCCCCATGGCGCAGGGTAGCTCAGCAGGGCACCGTGCACTGTCTGGGAGCTGGGGTTGCTCTACCTGTCACCTGGAGCTCCCAGTTGGATTCCCCAGCTCTCTGGTCATTCCTCCAGCTCTTCCCAGGGGCTGCGGCCCCCAGATCTGCACACGGGGTTATAGCAGGCTGCTGCTGCCAGATGGGGAAATAGCCCAGAACCACTGCCATCACCTGCTGCGTCATCTAGGGGCCCACATACCCCGAGAAGTGCTGGGGGAAAGATCAGGGAGCTGGGGAATCGAACCGGGAGCTGCAGGAATGTTCAAGGACCTGAACATTTCCCCAGCCCCTGGCTCAATTCCCCAGCTCCTGGTTCGAGTCACCTGGGAACTGGGGCGGCTCCTTGTGTCAGCTGGACTAGGAACCGGGAAGGGAATGGGGCCGGGCAGGGAAGCCATGGGGGTGTCTCCCACAGCTCCCCCCACCTGGGGAGAGGCAGGCACAGCCTCTGGAGCCCTGGGAGAACCTGCAGCCACCCGGTTGTGCCTGCCTCTCCCCAGCCGATCCAAATCACCAAATCTTTCCAAATCAGTGCCAAATCTTCCGAAGGTGATTTGGCCGAATCTCCGAATTGAATCACTGTCCGCCAAATTGGCCGAATCCAAATCTGAATCAAATAGTTCCCTATTCACACAGGCCTACATCCTATTACACGTATACAAAAAAATTCCCACTGAATGACCCTATGGTCAGGCAAAATTCAGATGTAGATGTGTTATTGCTCAGAGGAATTTGGGCTTCAGATGAAATGTGGATATTTTCTTTTTTTTTGTAAAAATAATACCTCACCTAAGCGCTGAACTTGTGTTTGAGCATAAATTAAAAATATCAGTTTCAAATAAATTCACAGCCGAGAAAAATAAAATATCAAGAACATACGGTGTGCTCAGAGCACTTTTTGTCTGTATAGCTCTCGCTCTACAAAAGAAAGTAAGGATCATCAAGTCTCCATTTTAGAGAAGGGAGGAGAGAACTGAAGCTTACAGAAATGAATTGATTTGCCCTGAAGTCAGCCAGGTCAGTGACAGAGCCAGATATAAAACTGAGGTCTCCTGAGCATCAACACAGTAGTCAACAACTAGCCAAATAAATAACATTTTGGGGAACATCATCTGAAACAAGGATATGCCTTCTTCGTTTTCCTCTGCCTATAATCTGTATAACCTTGGTTGCTTTTCCTTAAAGAAAAAAGAGGGGAGGATCAAGAGTATCTTCATGAAAGGAACTGGTTAAAAAGGGAAATATTAAACACATTCAGTGAAAACTGTGGCTCAGGAAACAGAAATGCTATTTTGGCTTATCAGAAGATGTTTCTACTTTAAAGACAACTTGAGTGGATGGGTGCTGGTGAGGTCCTCAATCTACTGTAACTTGGCCTACATCCACTGGTGTCAATAGAGCTGACAGTATCTCTGGATATGTTCATGAATGTTTTTCCTGAAGGTACGACCACATTTTTAATTACTCGTTGACCTGTTTTCATGCACGTTATTCAGCAAGGACCACAGTGTTTTGCATTCCTAGCTTGAGAAATCAGAACCACCCTTCCACAGAGAAACAGATATCGCTGCATGCGGTATGTCTTGCTTCCCGTAGGTCAGCGCGACCCTTTACCTCACTGGCAAGCTTGTTAACATTCTGGGCTCGCTTAAGAACTAGGTTATCTTCGGCCGAAAGGGAATGGTAGTGTGCTGCTCCTTTCATCTTTGAAAGATCCTTCTTGTATTTTATCTAAAGAAAAAGTGAAAATATAATCAAAATATAGACATATTGTCAATACTGCTCTTTCTAGTTATTTTAATGCTATAATAATACCTTTCCTATTTCTTTTCACTTTAAAAAGCGAACAGAAAAATGAAAAAAGGTAGAAAGATAGGTTATTACTTCCTAAAATCATCTCCCTAGAAAATTACAAGTCAGACAATCCCATGGCTCGCATGAAGCCACTTGACAATTTAGCCAAAACCAGGCTTGGCTAGCAACTTGGTGAACAACTGGCTGGGGTGTCTACACTATTCTTTTAACAGATTCAATTTTCTGTAGTTTAATGTTAACCTACCAGTGAAGAAATGGAGGAAGGTTATGAGATGGGAACCCTATGAAGTTTTCTTGTACAGAGACCAGCTTGTTGAATGTATGGTACTTTTTTATAGGATTTCTAAGATAAATATGATGCATGGGTCCATGTGAAAGGAAGTGATGTTTAGATGATAAAGTCTCTCTCTCTGCCTGAAGAAGGGTGTTTATACCCGAAAGCTTTCAAAAAACTTTTTTCCCAACTATTTAGTTGGTCTAATAAAGTTGGTCTGTATCTTTTATTAGACAAAACCTTGTCTGCCTATGTCTTTTATCTTTTATTAGACAAAACTTTGTCTGCCTATGTCCTTAGATCAACACAGCTACAACCAACACCCCCAATTTAATTTGCAAATTTTACCACTGACTTAATTAAATAGGGCCATGATTTCACTTATGGGGCTGAAAATTTATATTTATATATTGCCTATCTTTTGCACATAAATACTTCAAAAGGACCACAGATCAATGATTTACACCGACACCCAGCTGCTTACGTTCTTTATCCCATGCAATTTAACATGCCTACATTTGAAAGTTTGGTGTGTGTTGCAATATTATGATCACTCTGATTTCATTTTCAGAATCTCTTAAAGCCAACTTCTTAGGTTGTAAACAAAATGAAGCAATCTGATACTGCAATGCATTTGACCTGAACTACAACAACCTCCCCGCAAATAACTGCAAATTAGGAAGCATCATTTTGATTTTTCACATCTTGAAGATGGATTAAAATGGCCTCTTTAGTCAGGGAACTTGACTGTTTCATACTTAAACTGGATATCGTTGGATTTTTCACCAAAATAGATCACAGCCACTGGGGATCTCAGGCTTTTTATATTCCCCCAGTCATGGGCCCAAGTAACAGAACACCATGAAACCTGTCACCTCTAAGTCACTGCCTGTATCTGGTCCAGGCTGGCATTGGCTGAAAGATCTTAACATCTGCTGGTTTAATTAATGGTCTGAGTTGATGGAGTCAGTCCATTTCCTAGTGGACAGGTGTCCACGAAACAAAAATTATCGCCAACAGGCACCCCTCGTAGCAACAGCAGACCGAATAAGCACAGAAGAGACATGTAGACTGACACAATGTTCGCTTCTAGAGGCAATCCCTTTAACTGGGCTTGATCATCTTTGGCTGATGAAGAACCAGACACTGCCACTTCTCAGTCTGTGCCTATTCTTTAAATAACCGCTCAAAAAATCACTGGATTGCAGATAAGGAGTGCAGTCCATATGATGTGGCAGTGCTATACCCTACAATCCCTTTTCTTAATATGACCTCTCAGCTGGAAAGGTACAATATATACCATATGCACCCAAATCAGAACAAGGAAATTGCATCTCTTGACAAAAGATACTGTAACAAGCCTCATGACTAAAACTATTTAGATATATAGGCTGCATTCATTATAGTGGGCACTACTAAACTTCTGAGTCAGGGTTGTACAATGTGAGGGGTTAGGTTGAGGCTGGGCTCTCACCTGGCCACCAGTTCCCCACATTGTTCCAACTGCAAAAGCAACTGGAGTCTCCCGGCTCCCCTTTCATCTTTGGCTGCTTCCTTCCCTTGTCCCAGGGGGTAGAGCAGTGCAGGGAGAGGAGGGGGAGGCCAGGCTGTATGCGAGGACTGGGCTGCATGGGAGGAGAGGGAGGATCATACTTGCATGGGGCAGCAGTGGGGGGAAGGTGCATGGCGTAGCAGTGCAGTGGGGAAGTGCCTGTAAGGATGCACTTTGCAGTGGGGCGTGGGGGACGTCACAGCCACTCAGTACAGCAATAGGAGGTGCGCAGTGCAGCAGTGAGGGTTGCCCAAGGGAGTGCACAAAGCAGTGTGGGGCAGGGAGGCAAGAGCATCTGCACAGTGCACAGCCTGGTAGCCTGTGGCTCACTGGCGCAGTCCAGGTGGTGTGCAGTCCCCACTGGTGCGGCCCCTGGGGACTTGGAAGTTGGAGAGTCAACTCTGAGCGATCTAGTCCCCAGCAATATGGTGAAAAGCCATCGGTGTTTACTCTGCTGATTTAATTCTAGCATTCTGCTTTCTGCGTTGACAAAATTGCTATTTTTTTAACCATTCCAGTAGTATATTGATGATTTCAGTTTCATACTTACATCACTTGCCAATTCATTTGCTTTCTTGGCATTTTGGTAAGCTGGCGTGATCATAGCAGGAAAGCTTCCTTTCCCCCTGTGCTCTTCATATTCACCCATATAATCCTGCAGAAAATTCAAGAACTATGGGTTACTAATGACTGTACTAACCACGCCCCCTCCCAGTCTGTTCTTGTTTGTCTGGCTTATTATTTCCATTTCTTTGCTAAGTCTGTCATTTCATATTGAAATATATGCATTTCATCATCATTATATGAACTTTCTCTATGGTCTCTTTATTTATGTTGCCCAAGTGATAGCATTTTATAGTCCCCATGTAGCATTAATATATGTTTGTCTACAAAGACAAGAAAGGAAGAATGGTGAAGGACTCAGCAGTTCTGATTCAAATCTGGCTCTAGATGAGGGCCCCTGCATGACTCAATAACAGCTCTACTGGCTTTAGTCCTCATGTTTTACACTGTGAAAAAATACTGTCCTAACCCACAGGGATCTGTTGAGGATGAAGTCACTCTGTCATTAAGAGCTACTCGGGTAGTATGAAAGTGAAAAAACAAAGCAAGCAAAGAAGTTCATTGTGTTAACGTTGTCATTCTTGTTGTTCTCGCAGACTGATTTCAACCAGGGTGCAACAGCACCCTGTGGTGCCTTGAGATCCTTTTGAGGGTGCCATGACATGCCACACGATGTTATTAGAGGTGTATCTCCACGTGCTATTAAGGTGAAGAAATAAACTCCAGTGCAGTTTGCCAACTGGGGCACAAGGGTATTAAAGTGCAGGGCTAGGCAGCAGGCAGTCCCCACGCTTTAGCACTCCCGTGTCCCAACCAGTAGGCCAGTGCAAAGCAGCAAGTATTTGCTTTGGATTCGGATTCAGAGGGACACTGATTCGATTCAGTGATTCAAATCACTGTTCTGATTCGATTCAGCCGATTCAGATCCGGAGATTCGGCACCAATTCAGAGATTCGGCCATAGACTAAACAGGCAGCAGTCCTCGATGACACTGGATAAAGCTACCTCCAACTGGTAAGTCTATTTTGGTGGGCAGAGAGGGGAGGGAAGGGGCATTGGGGGGGAGGCAGATCAACACCTCCACAGCGAGGAAGAGATTGAGGCTGGGGCTGGGACAAGCTGCCCAGCTGGGGTGGGCAGACGGGAGACTTGGGGAGGGGAACTCCTGCCACTGCATGCCACCGGTCTGGGAGCTGCTCTTCTGGTGGCTCCTCCAGCGGCTCTCGCCACCTGTCCAGGAGGGCATGGGAGCGGGCGTGTGCCCCCGGATCTGTGCAGGGCAGGGCAGCCTGGGCCAGGCTGGGCTCTGGATAGACGGCAGAAAGCACTGGGAGCAGGGGTTTTGCCCTCCCACCGCTGAACTGTACTGCTGCTTTGCCTCAGACGCTGCCGCTACACCACCTCGGACAAGAGGTTCACAGCAGTGAAACCCGCTCCAGCCTCCTCGCACACCCCGGCCTGTCTGGGTGTGTGTCCCAGACAGGCCGGGGACACACACCCACTCCTGAAAATATCTGCCTGGTCAGGAATGGCATAAATAGTGTAGGAAAGAAGTAAACCCTGCCTATTTTTGCATTCTCTCTCCTAAGGGCTCTCACCGCAAAGAAGTGCATTGTAGTCATGTTGTGTTGCATCCAATATCACATGTTAAGATAAGGTCACACCAGACTGAGGTCTGGGAACAGCCTCTGTACTTGTTCTGTACCTAAAAAGATATATATATATACACACACAGAGGCTCTAAAAATAACCATGAATGATTAGCTGGGTCGCTCTTTTAAAATGCTGTTCTTCAGGCTGATTTCTAACTTCCATTCTGACTTCTCTTCTTCAGTTCTTTACAACTTCCTCAACAAATGTCTTTCATTTTTTTCCTATCTTTGATCTCAGTCCAAAACTGACATTTCCAAGTTTGAGCTAAATCAACTCAGACACTTAGTAGTTATCCAAACATGTACAAAACAGATTTTTAACAAAATAGGAATTTTTCATTCCGACAGCTCAAAAAGAGCTGAGGCTATAAACTTCAAATCTCACTTATTTTCTTGATCCTGTTGGGTTGGCTTCTAATACCCTTAACACATGTTACATAGCACTTTACTCCTAAAATAGCCATGTTCACATCAATGAAACTATTGGATGGGTAGTGTCCTGTCCAATTTGAAAAAGGGTATTATAATCTGCCCCAACAAGATCATGAAAGATAGGATAAAAAAAAATGAAGAGGATTAAAAATTACATTTAGACTGCTCATAATTTTGACACCTCTAAGAACAGCACATGAAGAAATAATAATTGTCTCTTCAAATATAATCCTTGGGGTTATGATATTTTGTGCTGTACATCTTCCAAGGGAGAGGCATCATTTCAGTAAAAAAAGGACATGGGGATTTTTTAGCATTGCCACCATAATAATATTTGCTGAAAAATTAAACAAAATCAAGCCACAGTGGACAGTGTTGAAAGGAAGCCTGTTTGTCCTCACATAGTTGAAGAACAGCTTGTCAGGGTAAAAATATCACTCTTATGCACAGCCAAAGTTTTAGAGACCTTCTATGATCTTAAGTGCTGTTTGAATTTATTTAAAGCTGCAAAGCTACTAAGACATCCAGAAATGTTGGCCCAGAGAATATGTCTAACTGCCTTCTCTCTAACACCTCATCCTCTTTCTTTTGAGGCTTAGATTTCTCCTGGAGGGAAACAAAGTTTAAGCCAGAGGGCAGCAGGTTGCATTGCCCTTGTGAAACTTTATGGCAGTATGAATAATCAACTGCAGCACAACATCTCTTAACAGCTCCATACCTGACTAAACTGATCCACGTTTTCTCTTGTGAAAGCAGCATCTGTTCCAACTCCTTGGCTGGCTTTTCCCCTCATCTCTTTTTCATACCTTTGATGATACCTCACCTAACAGGAAATTAAAAAAGAGCAAGCCAGATGAGTTTAGCCTGTTATGCATTTGCTGCATAATAAATCACACGCACATGTTGATGATAAGGGATTGCCAAAATGTCCATAGCTATCAGCCCATGGAAGACATGTTTGCTACGTGAATCTAGAACAACAAAATAGCAGTGTTTGGTTTCACATTATTTTAAGATCATACAATATGCCCTACCAGTTTAGATCACTAGTCTATCAATACCAGTATCCTCTGCTAAGTAGCAGCTGATGCCCGATGCGCCAAGGGATTCAAAAACAACAAATAATGAACCTAAGTGCAAAATTACCATAGGTGCCATTCATCCTGCTTAATCTCACGGTCTTTTGCATGTTGTACAGAAGGATTGTTTGCCCACCACTAATAATTAATAGGAGATTTTATTCTGCAAAGTGATAATGAGAGTCTTATTCTATTTGAGAGTTCAAGTGTAGGGCCAGGATTTACACTATCCCTGTTGAAGCTAAAAAAACACATGCTGAAGCTTCCCACAGATCAAGGACAATGTGCATAATAAACTATGGGCCCCTCTTAATTTTCACTGATGAGTTAATGACCTGAATAACTCTGCGGTCACAATTTAAAGTCACATCCATGCATCTAGCACATTGTACAATCTATAGTTCCTATCACTGCCCAGATATAAAATGACACTAATGAGTCATTTGGAAAATATGTTCATTAATCAAAGGAGCCTGGTAATTTTCTATTGCAAATCCTTTTTATGATTTGATGTGGTTTGGATTGGGCTTTTCAGGTGCAGAAGGGGAAGAAGAATCATATTGTGAGGCCAGAGCCAAAAGACATACTTTATATACTATCGGGACTCTGTTTTATTTATAGCCATAGTTTTATTTATAGACATTTATAGCCATAGTTTTATTTATAGACATATAATTAATTCTCAAAAGGCTGGCTTCTTTAGTCCACCAAGACTGTTCTGGAGCACTTGCATGGTGCTCCCTCCTCTGCCAACATAAAGGGAGGGCTGAGCAGGACAGGGGATTCATAGGGACAGGGAAATTCATAGTAGAGAAAAGCTCTGCTAAACCCTATCTGCCATTGGTGTAAGGTCATGGAGGACCATTGTACCACTGGTATAAATAAGAATTGCAAATAAGCAGCTCCAATTTATGCCATGGCTGGGCAGCACAAAATCAGAGGCCTGACTCCTTGTGGTCCCCTCCTCCCTATGGTGTGCAAGTGCAACTAAGAGCGGGTGGAGAACCCAGCTCACAGGTATGACCGCTGCTGGTTTCATGAACATCGAGATCTTATTTTCCTCTGTGCTTAAGCAAAGGCCTGTGGCCACACAAAAAACGATGCCACAAGTTTTGTCAGAAAAGAATATCGCCCAAAGACAAACATGCGGTTATCACAAAAGAGTTTTTGTCACTCACATCACTGGCTAACTCATTAGCTCTCTTCGCTATTTGATAAGCTGGGGTGATCATAGCAGGGAAGCTCCCTTTCCCTCTCTGTTGTTCATAATCTTCTGTGTATTTTAACTGTAAAAACAAGATCATTTAGGAACAAATAGAGCACACACATTTATATATACAGCAAACAAAAGCAACTTTAAAAGAAAAGCATTACGTTTGCAAAGTAAGTACTCAAAATTAGGAAATGCTAGAATTAAAGTGCCTTAAGTTCCCCCCCACCACCCATCTGAGTATGTATTATCATACATTATTTAATATACAATGGCATACTATTTGATTCACAAGACCTCTGGCTGATTCAGTGCCCAGGGTGAAGAAACACAGTTGTGAAATGAAAGAGGCTGTTGTCAGTCCCTCCTTTATTTGTTGCAGAAGTTGAAATCACAGAATTACAGAATAGGGCTGGAAGGGAACTTGAGAAGTCATCTAGTTCAACCCCCTGCCCAAGGCAGCAGCATCCCTATCCAAACCATCCTATACAAACCCATAGTCTAACCTCTTAGCAAAGGTACACAATCAACCCTGATACAACACAAGATATAACGCCCTAAACAACCACAGGTAAAGCAGGGGGACCATTGCAGGCGATGTCCCGCTGCTGCCAAGGTTGTTAACATATGCTCAAGAGATCTCAGGCAGAGGCCCAAACCTCCCATGTTCTAGCAGTGAAGTTGTGTGTACATAGTAAATGAAGATCCTCTCTTCCTCTTCTCCATATTCCCCATCCAATCCCAGTATCCCCTTCCCAGCTCCCAGTCTCAGCCTTTGCCCCATCGTGAGTTCTCTCCAGTTGTCTACCAACCCACCTCCTTTTCTACTGTACTGGTTCCCAGTTCTTTGCCCAGCCCACCCCAGCTGTAAGCCTAGTTTCCCTCCCCACCTATCAGCTTCCATCCCTAGTCTTTCTCCAACAGGCTCTGAGGATCTTTGTCCCAAATTATTACCCAGGTTTGTCCCCCTCATGTATTCAAGTCAGGCAACTTCCTCCCTTTCACTGCTCAGACTCTCGCAAGAGGATATGACAACACAGGAGAGATGGGCTCCTTGCTTCCCTTTCTACCCAGGTCTGCTCCACAACTGCAGAAAGCTGCAACCACAGGAAAAGTCCTGCTCGGCCCCAGACAGAGTATGTGCAGAGGAGATGGATTTGGGGGGGAACATATAAACTAAAATCTAAACATTTTATATGAGTCCTATGTAAACTACAATTTTTCAAAGTCTTAAAATAGGTCTGAACTTGGATGGATTTTCACAAGGATGGAAAAGGAATATCCCTGACCAAAAGTCACCTAACTGTCAGATGTCAAAGCATGCAAGCACTACAGTTTCTCAAGGAAAAGTCACCAGAACTTTTCAAAGATGGAACGTGCTTTTCCCCTACGCCCCGTAGAAATGGCTGAACAGTTTTAGTTGACATCCCAAAAAAATCTTTAGCTGAGATAGAAACAAACATGAATCATTTCAGCTCAAAAGGTTATGGTTTAGAAAAGGTATAAGCAACTTAAAATAGGTCTTTTAATAGGAAGCGTCTAGCAACATGAATAACAGACTCTGCTAAGCAAACTTTTAGACAGATGTGTGCTTCAAAAGCTCTGATTTAAGTATTAGATTGTATTTGTCTTTGTGCTTCAAGAAACTATTTAAGCAGTTTAAAAGATCTCCTTATTCTCTCCTCCTACTTTACTTACATCACTTGTAAGCTGCCCTCCAACTTTTGCATGTAGTATATCAGGAGTGTCTACAACAGAGGTGAACTTGGAGACCCTTTCTTCATGTCCACGCTTATACTCTACCTGGAAGCATAAATTGAATGCATTTTAAAGCCCTTTACTAGTAAATATCTGGTTATCTCCTTCCATGAGATTGGAAAGGGCAGCAGAACTGATCTTTGAGTCAGCTAATTATTTTCAATGTTATGTCCTCAGTATAAAGCTCTTGGCTGTAAATACAAAAGAAGGTGCAGCCACCATTGATGAAATGATCACCATTGATCATTACAGAGTATTCTGACTTTACTCATTGGCATTATTAGCTCAAATGTTCTATTATTTCCATTATAGGTCTATAGTGTCAAAAGTGTTAATTTTATGTAAAGAAAACATGAGCACTGTTGAGGGAAATGTTTATAACTACTTTTTTAATGCTAAATAATTCCAGCAATACGTGCAATACAGCCAGGCTGTCTTCATATAAAAACTTGAGTCCAGCTCCTACTGAAGTCAATGCCCAAAATAGCCAACATTTTAAATTACATTTGTAAGCAGTATAAAAATACTGCAAAATTCCTCTGTAATGGCACCAAAACGCTATCTGACAACTGTATCACTGCATTGCTGCATGCTGGTCATGAAACCCACTGCATGTTTCTACAAGGATTTGAAGGGGGGCTTATTTTCATGACAGCTTTTTGGATTGTTATTTTTATAATACATATGTAAACATCTATCATATACATACATTAAAGAAAATTAAGTTCACTATTGTACTGGTATGTATCATTATATAATAAGAAAGATGAAAAGGCCAGAATAAGTGGATAAACAAATCAATGAAAATTAAATAGGAAAATAAGAGTAATCAGTTTAGCTTAAAAACAAAACACAAAGGGTTTTTTTTTTAAGCTGAAATAGCAATTATGTCATGAATTACACAAAAATTTGCTGTATCTTAGAAGATGCCCATGCTGCAAGCTGTCATTTATGGTATTCTTCCAAGGCGAGGTAGGTTCCCAAGTCAATGTGTCAATAAAGTAAAAGATTTACCACTTTTGCAGGATTAATTTTAAGATGGGTGTTGGGCACCAACTGTGCTCTTTAATGTCAACTATTTAAAACCAGGATTTCCTGAACTTTAGTAACTTCAATGCACACAAAAGAAAATTGAGTCTTACATCACTGCTTAGCTGAGTGGCTTTCTTAGCAATCTGGTAAGCTGGAGTGATCATGGCTGGAAAGCTGCCTTTTCCCTTCTGTTGCTCATAATCTTCTGTGTATTTCACCTAGAAGTGACATTTTTTTTTGTTAAAAAAAACTCTGTTCATTAATGTGACCCCTCTTTTTAAAAACAAAAAAAATAAGCAAAGTAGGTAATGCATATCCCATACATGTTTAAGGTGTTTTAGAATAAATGACACACAAAAGAACATGTATTTCATATTTTTTCCTAGTTACAAAAAAATCTCAGCTACAGTGGAAAAAATCCATCTGCATATTTGATACACAGTAGTTTATACATGACTACTGCTAATTACATATGTCTTTCAGTTCTTTACTCACTGTGGCTGAATGGACAGCTATAGGTACTTGTGTACTCCATGAAAAATAAAATGTGTTTTCATAGATTTCATAGACATTAGGGCTGGAAGGGACCTTGGAAGATCATCAAGTCTAGCCCCCCAGACTGAAGGGCAGGAAGTCAGCTGGGGTCATAGGACCCCAACAAGATAAGCATCCAATTTACTCTTGAAGGTGTTCAATATAGGTGCTTGAACCACCTCCAATGGCAGGCTACTCCAGACCTTGGGGGCTCGGACAGTAAAGAAATTCTTCCTTATGTCCAGCATGAAACGGTCTTGCAGTAGTTTATAACCATTCGACCTCGTCATCCCTTGGGGCGCTCTGGTGAACAATCGTTCCCCCAGATACTGGTGAACACCCCTGATAAACTTATAGGTGGCCACCAGATCACCCCTGAGCCTGTGCTTTTCCAGGCTGAAGAGTCCCATGGCTCTTAGCCTGTCGTCGTAAGGTCTGTTTTCCTGGCCACTGATCATGCATGTGGCTCTTCTCTGGACTCCCTCAAGCTTCTCCACATCCTTTTTTAATTCTGGGGCCCAAAACTGGATGCAGTACTCTGGCTGTGGCCTCACCAAGGCCAAGTACAAGGGGAGAATGACGTCCCATTTTCCATCAGTGGAGCTACTTCACTGACGGTAGCCATGCTAGAAGATGTTGGGTAGGCAGGACATGTCATCAGACATGTTACTGTCCAGGAACTGAACTGTATCTTAACTTCTGAAAGTCATGATAATTCCTTTTGAATATATCTAAACTGGGAAGTAACACTCCTAGGTAACTTTGACTGTAAATGTATATCTAGACAGACAGAGCACACAAAGGCTAAAAAAACACTGTTGTTCAACAAAGTTCAACTCCATGTCACCCTTTCCTTTGGTAATTTGTTATTGACAGTTTAGCTACTATGAATGAGTAAGCCCTCAGAATATAAAATAAGCTATAAAAATAAAGCTGCTGCAAAGGTCAGCCCACTTACATCACTGAGAGTCTTCTGCGACTGAGCTATCCTGACCATTGCAGGATCTGGAATGGCTCCAGAATACCAGGTCTTGCCCTCCCCATATGCCGCTTGATAGGTTTTCTAGAAAGGAAAGATTAAGTGAATAGGTTTAAACATAAATAATGAATTTACTAGGGAAGAGGAAAACAAATAAAAATCCATCACAAAAATCAACTTACACTGTATAAATAGAAAGCACAACAAATATATCCACGTGAGTCTTATTATTTTTAATACAAAGTTGGAGTTTAACTGGTTCATGGACTTGGTTCTGTCCTTGCATATAGAGATGAATTTTATTGCAAAATATTTCTGTGCACATTCTGCAACGTTTTTATATGTGATATGGAATTAGGGCTTATTTCCCCCAAATTTCCAGTCGAATATTTGCTGAGTAGTTCACTGCATCATGCAAACAGCAACTATTCTGCTAGGCCATCATTATTATTATTGCTAAATGCATGCTAAACAGCGTGTAAGTATATATGCAGACCAAAATATTGTCCTTTTTCTGCAAATTCAAGACAAATACATTTTCTTTTCTTTTTTTCAATACTTTTCTTCATAGAAAATTATAGCAAGTGGAAACTACCAGACTGATAACCTTGAGAAATGACATTTGCTGTTTACCTGAAGAACAGGCATAGTATAGGCCATATGCACATCCCTCTACCAAAAGGGGCAACTTCTACAACTTTCTTAGATTCTGGCTACAAATAGATGGTGCATTTGTCCCAGGAGATACCATTTTTTCTCGGGACAATGTGCAGTCATTCAGACATCCATGTCTGTTGTCCCAGGACAAATCCTATAAAGGTTCATGGGATAAGAATCGCTAACAGTTTGCACTAGGATATCATGAAGAGCAAGTGAAGGCTGTCTGGGGATTGTATCATTGGATCAAAAGCGGCAGTGCATTCAACCACTCGCTAAACTCAGACGGTAAGGACAACATGCGTACACACCAATCTCACAACTTTTCCGTTCTAGGACAAAAACAGGCATAACTCGTCCTGGGACAAATGTGACATCTATTCTTCACTCGTGGTTCAGAGTTTTGAAAAGAGTGATGATGACATTGGGGATGTAGGTCATGGGCTGAGCCTGTCCAAGATGGCAATGCATTTGGTTATTACTTACCTAGGATGAATCTCATCTGCCCAGCTATAAGCAGAAACAGTCTATAGCCCAACATTGTCCATTAAACCAGCCAACCTGCCATTTTCTATCAAAGTTCCTATCTTTAATTAAGGGAGGGGTTTTTTAATATTAGCCTGGAGTCCTGGGGGCCTCAGGGAGCTGCAGCCACAGAGATCCTACCGCTCAGAGCCTGGTCGGCAACCAAAGCATGGCTCAGGCTGGCCAGCCTCCAGTTTTGGGTGGCACATGCTGCTCCCTGCATGTGCCGCCCCGCTTTTTTTGCGTGGGGTTTTTTGACCCGAGGATCTCCCAGGGTCAAAAATCCCCCCCGACTCCACTCCCCACTGCACTGCTACATTGCAGCATGGGGAACACCTGAATGCGAGGTGTGTGGCACCCCAGGACGGGTCCACAGTGCCACATATCACATGGCCACGCTTGTCTGGATGCAGCCAGTAAGTAGCAATTCACCTCTTCTCGGCTGCCAAATTTTTGGACCTGTGGGGAGGTCCATGGGCCATATAACACAGCCTCACAGGCCAGATCTGACCTGCAGGCCAGATGTTAAGCACCCCTGTTTTAAAACAATGCACATCATGTCATTGTCTGTGCTCCCTTTTCCATTCTCTCACATAAATGAGTTTAATAAGGAATTCCTCAGCCATTGTCCTATTGCTCCTTCCCCCTGATCCCATCTTTGTGGCACATCTACATGTCATCTTTAAAAGGAAACGCTGCCATAAATTCTGCGTCACAACTTTGTAGGAGGATCGAGTCAGAAGAAAAATGACGTTAGGAAGAAATAAGCCCCTAGGAAAACATAAGTGGATGAAATCCTGAATATGCTGAAGTCAAATGAGAGTTTTACAATGGATATCTGTAGGGCCAGAATTTCATTCAGTACTTGACAATGTGGCAAGAAAAATGATGGATTATAATAATAATATACATGGTGCCCTTCACTTGAGGATCTTTAATTGTGAGCAAATCTAATTAGTTCACTACATAGAGAAGGAAACAAGGCATGGGGAAGATAAGTGACTTGACTATGCTCATCATTCAGGAATAGGACCAAGATCAGAGTCAAGAGTATTTCTGCACCCCATTCAGGAGTGCAATTGCAGCATATGTAGCTATACCCAAGATAACTCTGCTAGCTTGAGGCCCAAAAGAGCAAAACCAGAGCAGCAAAGGCTTCAATCAACAAAAAAGTCCATGGAGTTGCCTACACTGAAGTCCATATTGTGACAGGTTTACTGCTTTTGGTGCCTGATCTAGGTAAATTAAAGCTAGCCAGGGTATATTGATACTTGCTTCAACTGCATCTAGTATTGCAGTGGAGGTAGTCCCCAAACCTCCTGACTTTTGCTCCCCTGCTTTAACAATTACAATGCACTGCCTTGAAAAACAAATGAAAATTAAACAGGCCATTCTAAAAAAAAAAAGGAAATGGACTGTTCTGAGTCAAATGCTGTGCATAAATGCATGCCAACCATCATTTTATTTAGCATGGGGAAGTAGCGCACACCAAAGCAACGCTTCGCAGGATGCCTCCTGGCAAGCTCCAGAAAGGTGTACCCTCGAAGGGCTTCTTTTACCTGACTGGCCAGCTGCTGAACTTTACACGCGGCTTCCACCTCTCTGCAGTTCATATCCCACTGGAAAACAGATTTGAATCGTTCCCCTTCTTCTCGATATTTACCCTGCAACAAAAACTCAGCATCAATATTTTTTTTCTTACCGTAGATGCAAAAGGCAAAGAAGGGCATCATTTTAAAGCTGGAAAAATGCCTGGGTGTACAGCACTGTAGAGTTAGAGTGAATTGCAAGGGAAAAGGCGAGTAGAAGTGAAATCAATACTCCAAAACGAATGCCAGACTTTAGTGGCTTGCACGCCAGATGTAAGCAATGTGCCCACCACATTGTGGGACTTTGTTTGTGTCTTTCTGGGTCCCAGATCCTTAACCAGTGCAAACCGGGTGTTCCTTTCAATACCACGCTCTAGTTAAGAGAAAACCTGTACTGCTACAGACAGAAACCATTGTGTTCATTACTGCTGTATCAGAGGAGTGCATCAGGAGCTCGGTGCACAACTGTTCACCAGGGCACCCCTGGGGAAGACCAGGACCAATGGATATATAGTTGTCTTCCTGCCTAGAGTGGGAGGGCTGGACCCAATGATCTGCAAGGTCCCTTCCAGCCCCCAGCATCTATGAATCTATGAAAACCCTTCATTGAGCAGGCCTGGACTATGGAAACTTTGAAGCCCACAGGAAAATACTGTTCACTGGATTCAGATCTCCATACTCACAGATTCCACAGAGCCCCCTTTACCAATATTTCCTCTTTGTCTGCCTATCACAACCTTTCTCGGCATGCTGCCCTACCCTGTGAGCACCATAAATGGGTTTATACTTTCTCCTACCTGTCTCCCATCCCTACCCAAGGGGTGTATGAAGTAGAGGCTAGATTAGCTCTCATCCACTTGGTGACTTCTAACTAAAACAAATTGCAGTCATTGGAGCTACTCGCTCTTAGGGAAACAGCGCATTGCAGTTGAAACCCATCAAGAAGATCTAAGTGGTTCCTAGACACATCTCCCCTTCCTCCATGCCCAGCCCCCACACACACGCACATAGTAATGAAGACTAAAATCCCATAAAAATCTAAGCAGATCATACAATTCAAATGTTAGTAAGAGATATTTTGTGAAGGAAACCACCATGAAACACTAGTCCTAAGTATCAGTCACAAGGCAATATTGCTCTCATTTATCCCTTTCTGACTTCAATGAGGTCAGTGAGGTTGTGTGAATATACTTAAGGGCATCGTCTAATCTGATGTCTATTATTATAATTCTTTATTTGTATTGCAATAATACCTAGAGACCCAAATAAAATCAAGATCATCTTGTGCTATACTGGCACATGCATTGCCCTGAAGAAGTCATAATACTGAAATGTATATATTGTCCTCATTATACAATATCTTCATTATACAATTAAAGAAGGAAGCACAAAGATGGCAATGCCCTGCCCAAGGTCACACCAAACATAAGTGGCAGAGCAAGGAATTGAATTTTCATCTCTTAAGCCTCAGTCTAGTGCCTTAAGCACAAACTAGTTTGTTATTTTCATTTGGGACCCAACGCCAAATTTTTTCTATACTACAAGCTGCCATAGAAGTGAAAAGGCATTTTCAATAAAGCCTGGATTAGGCCTGTAGATACACTTAGAAATCGTGTCTTTGGAGCTCAAATTCACTCTATGATTGAAAGGGACAGGAGGTGCTCTAGGTGAGAAAGCAAGGGAAAGTGATCTCCGAGCTATAATTTGCTTGGCGTGTATGCCCACATACACTGGAAGTAATAGGGTCTCATATCACAGCCGGGAAACAGAAATAGAATTTGCAGTAATCCCAGGCTCATTCCAGACCAGATCCGTCACACACACATCTTAAAGGAAGTGAACTTGATGTTGTTGTCATTGTTGGAGTCCAGGATATTGCAAAAACATGATGCATAAAAATGCTATAGAAGTACAATGACAGAAGGAGTGTAATATGTGATAAATGTTATTAAATGTATACTATCAACTTGATCAAGAAGAAAGAGAAACAGATATTAGTACATGCAAAATTTAAAATGCTGCATCCGTTTTCCATTATTTTATGTACAATTTTAATAAGATGCCAGATCCTATAGAAACACATTGTCTATACTTATTATTACTACCACTAGTACTATTACTACTACTATACGATTATTTTTAGAGGACTAAAAGGCACCACATTTAATAAAACAACATTATGCATGGACATGAGCCAGTAACCAGTGGTCTTCTGACATATTTTTCTTATTTTAAATAGTCACCAGAAGTGCAAAACTTAAACAAATGCCTTCAGAAGAAAAGAGGTCATAACAGAAAGCAATGGCATTAGAAAATAAAAAAGAATTCGAAGTCCTTTTGGGATTCTAGGCGCCTTTTGGAGCTGACATATCACACAACCAAGAAAATCAACATTAGCAATAATATTTCAGAAAAATGTTTTAAAAACAACAGGAAAAACTCCCTCACATCTCAGCCCAGATCTATCAAATGCTGAAAAAAACTTTTCTGGGAGTCTAGATGCATATTCTAATTAAATTTAAACTATTTAGTTGTTCGTGTCAAAGACCAGGCAATTTTATACAAGTTTTGTTTTGAGTCTTCAGCTTTATTTTGACCCAACATTTAAGGCAAGTGAACCAGCATTAAAGAAAATGTCCTCATGACCCACTGGCACTAATAATCAAGTCTGTACAGCTCGGCTCTGCATTCCTGGCAATTTTCAGTGACGGATACTACAGACTTCCTTGTAGAATATTAGATAAGGTAACCTTTGACAGACTGAACCTGCATTTCTTACTAAGATACTCACAGAATACCAAAGGATGTTTTGTCTGGGCAAGGATTGTAAATTAAGGCCACAAAGTAAGTAAAATACAGTAAGTAAGACTATAATACCATCTTGGGCTTTTTTACTGAAACTGAGACATTCTGGGCTTTTCTCCCTTGCTTTGCAATGTAATCCAATAGCTTTATTACGTAGAATTTAACAGCTATAATGCTTTGTTCCTCTTCCTAAATGAACAATGATCATGTAAGGCACTTATGAGATGCGGCTGAAAAATTGGGAAAAAATCTAAAGAAAATACAAAGCTAATTTTAAAAAATGTTCAGGTTTTGTAGCTTTTGTTGAAACACATCCAACAAATATTAGGAAGCATGTCTCTTGCTATATACAATTGATGTATTTGAAAAGAGATGTATAATCAATCTACAGACAAACAAAAACAAGCTAGAGATACGATCAAGAAGAAAAATCTGTTCCAGATCTAAATATCAAATCTGCCAAAGTATGGATCTGTTGGAATCCAGACCTTGGTTTGGTCCGTGACAAAGACCATTCGAAATAAGTGTGATCCAAACCTGAGCTCACCTCAAAAGAGGGCAGGGCAGTTGAATAAAGGGGTTGTCTTTTAATACATTTCTTAAAAAAAAACCCCAATGTGGTTACAATACCAGAAACAAAAAGTACAAGCAAATACAATTTATTTTAAAACTCTTACCTCGCTTACTGCTTCAGATTGTTTTTTCACATTTAAATTTATTGGTGTCTCAAATACGCTTGTGAATGTGTTGTTTTTTGGGTTATGTCTATAAAACAAGGTATAACAGCATATTAGAAATGTATCAGACTGTCCACCAGAAAGATATGCTCTCTTTTTAGTTTCTCAAAACCACTGCACCACCTCCACCACGCAACCATCAGATCACGTACAACTTACTGTTTTATGAAATAAGTGTCAACAACTCAATTAATTTTAATGATCATCATATCAATGCTGTGTTACTAATAACGAAAGAGAATAATAGAATAAAAACCAACTGTCATCTCTTGTTTTCAGCCAAGAAATTTGACAGGAATTGATCATTAGAAAATCAAATCATCCTGAAAAATGTAACTCCAAAAATTTGCATTTTACGTATTTTTCTGGTTACTAAGTGCATTCATGCCTTATTAACTCTTAACCACTGATATGGAAATCACTGCTTACAGTTACAACAGGCAACGTTCCAAAATATTTCCAATGGCACTTACAATGGTATCTTTTAAGACTTAAATAGGGGAATTTTATACATATGGCTAGATTCTGATCTCTGCCATATATGTAAATCCAGAGCAATTCTGCTAAAGTCAACGGAGTTAACCCAGTTCCATAGAACAGTTGAAGACCAGTTGGCTGCCCAGTGCTGATCTTCAATTAAAATTATGGTAATTCAAGTTTTAAGCCATTATGTTTGTTTTTTTAAAGTAAGTACACTTACGCTTGACAGTAAGGCTTCTTCTGGTGGCTAACAAAGTTATTTACTGTTAGCTTCATTTTGCAGATTTCACAATGAAAACAGGCTTTGTGCCATGTCTAGGAATAGAAAAGATTAAAAGATAGTGAAGGTGTCTCATATTTCCTTATTATTCCAGCAATATTTAAACCTCAACATTGACCCCTCTGTCCATTTCATAAATAGCCATTTACCACTGCATAAATGGCATTCATTAAATGGAGACTAAATTACTATCTTTAGTAAGATAGTAAGATAATAGTAAGTAATTTAATAGTAAGATAGTAAAATAATAGTAAGTAATTTAAAAGAATTTAAAAAATAGCAAGATAAAAAAAATAGTAAGATAATAGTAAGTAATTTAATAGTAAGGTAAATTACTATCTTTGCAAGTTTGTAACCTCGTCATTTTTAATTATCTTGCACAAAACACTCATAACCAAGCTTACCTTCACTCCGATAGCCACCATGAATAAAGAATGTATACGGTTAGGAGTTCAGTCTGCAACTCCAGCAGGAGCATGATCAAACCATATATTAGTAAGTAACTTTGCATATATCTATTAAACTCCAAAATGATCAAGAGAGAGTGTGTGTACTGACCTGATCTATACAGTTAATCTTCTCAGCAGGGTAAACCCCAAAGCCACATCTAGCACACGGCTGAACATTCATCTTGAAACCAACAGAGCAAAGAGTATATATCTATACACACAAAAGCTTCAAAAGATGATGATGACTTTTTGGCCTGTTTGTAACACTCCAGATAGTTCTGTAAAGCCCCTTTTCTATGATCAATTGCTCTCATTAAACTTCTGAAGCAAAGTCTCTGCTCCTTTGGTTGACCTTCTGTTTCAAAGTCAGCTGCTAGTTGGCTTTTAAAGATGCCAGTTACTAAGAGGGATTATTTTAGCAACTGTGTAAGTACATACAGAAGGGGAGGTGTTAGCAACATCTTTCTCTAAATAGAGGAGTGAAGTCACAGAAACAAATCATGTCTATGTGAATGACAGAATCTGGTCATTCAGTATTGAAGTTCGATGTTTCACATTAGTCGTCATAACCCCAGGATGGAGATAAAGATACAGGCCACATCATCATCATCAGTTTATCAAAGTAGTAGCTAGTCTCCCCCATGTACAATGAATGACTTCACTGGGGGCTAATTTGTGTCTTATGTATATTCCTGTTTATAGTAGCAGGAGCCCAAGGAAGACATTGTAACTCAGAGTGGGCTGGCAGACGTTCACTTAATGGTGCAAGGGGAGCTGATTCCTGACCCAAGCAATCACACCTCCTGACATGCCACATGTGCCAGATCAGAGACTGGATCCCAATGATGCCACTGCTGGCAGGACCCAAGGCAGGGGTTTGCAACTGCTGGAAAGGGGGAGTAAATCAAGTCCCCCCCACCTTCACCTGGCAGCTGCAAAACATGGCCAGGACCCTGGGAAAGGATCCCAGTCTCAGTGGACATCTAAAAAGAAAAGCATGTGCAGTTGGGCTGCGCACACAATGTTGGAAGATCCAGGTGCACAGGGACCCTGGGATATCTAAAAACCATGTGTGCAGCCCAGCCCCTGCACGGCAAGGCAGTCAACCTGCCAGCTTCCAGGGACCCACAGCATCAGCAGCTGTAAGAGCTACCCCCGCAGGCACACCAGCATTATCCACTACCCTCCCCAAGGTCTGCTCAGCTTGTGAGTAAAGAAGAGACCAAGAAGATGTTGGAGGAGCTTGGGGATGCCTCTGTGAAGTGTCACAGGGTTGTTCAGGAATGGCACACATTTCTGAGGCAAGAAAAGGAGAAAGACAGGTGGGAGAAGGAAAAGAGCAAAGCTGCCAAGAGTGCACTGCGGTAACTAATTAAATAAGGAGCTGGAGGAGAAAGGAGTTCATATGGGTCAGGGGAAACTTAGAAGATGCTGGCCGCACAGAGCGGATAATACAGATGGACATGGTAGGGCAGCAACAGCTCATAGACATTATGAGTAGCCACACGTTGTAGGAGAGTCTGCTCTGGCAAAGGTGTCACTTGCATTCGACCTGCTCTCTCCTTTGGCAGCCCACAGCATGCACAGCAGCCACAGGGTTTGCTAGTCCCATCCCATGGAGACCTCCTCATACTGGGACCCCACAGACCCCTTCCCTCCTCCCTGTGAAGACCCAGCTGCTTCAGTCTCTCAAACCTCATACTAGGTTGCTCCAATGCTAATCCAGCTCCCAACATTGCCAAGCAGCCAAAAAGAGGGGAAGCTGCTCACCACAGGCTCGTAGCTATGAGCCCTTCTCACCAACCGAGGTCTGAAGTTTTATCTCCCTTTTCCCTGCATGTTAACCCCACTCAATGACCCCGTTCTCAGTGTCCCAAATATTTGGGGCACTATTCGTTCTGGTTGCACTGTAAGAACAATAAAGTTGTGTTTCATTTAATATGGAAAATGTCCTTTTTGGGCAACAACTGAATTATTGCTGCTTGCAGAATGCATGGGTATTCAAATAGGATACCCTCACCCTGCCCGAGTATTACCAGCGACAATGCATTAAGTTAAAAAATCCTGGAAAAACGAAGAATGCAAAACGAGGCATGGACAAATTAGCCAGAGCCACAGGCTCTTGCAGTCCCACTGACCGTGCACTAAAAGCTAAAAGAATATGTTTAAAAATTAATGGAGGGACATAAAGCCTGCACAAGTGATCCTAACAACTGATCCCACAGAACCCCCGCAATGGACTGATGCTGTCCTAAAATCCATGCAGACCATGCAAAAGCATAGACACTATCACGTCCATATTGTCAGTAAGTTGTCCTTTTTCATTAGGGAAAACAGGAGATAGCTCCTTAAAAACTCCTGAAAAGGCTGAAGTGCTCAATGCCTTTTTTACCTGTCTTCGCAGGCAGAGTCCACTCCCAGATTACTGTATCAGGCAGCACACTTTGGGGGAGGAGGTGAGCAGCCGACAGTGGCAAAAGAACAGGCTAGGGACTATTTAGAAAAGCTGGATGTGTACAAGTCCATGGGGCTGGACATGATGCACCTGAGCGTGCTGAGGGAGGGCCAATGTGATTGCAGAGCCACTGGCCATTATCTTGGAAAACTCATGGGAATTGATGATTGCAAAAGGGCAAATATAGTTCCCATTTTTAAGATCAGGAAGAAGGAGAATCCAGGGGACTACAGACCAGTTGGCCTCACCTCAGTCCCTGGAAAAATCATGAAGAAGGTCCTCAAGGAATCCATTTTTAAGCACTTGGAGGAGAAGAAGGTGATTAGGAACAGTCAGCATGAATTCACCAAGGGCAAATCATGCCTGATCTACCTTCTAGGATGAGATGACTGGCTCTGTGGGCATGGGGAGAGTAGTGGATGTGATATACCTTGACTTTAGCAAGGCTTTTGATACAGTCTCCTCTCCTACAACATTCTCACAAATAAGCTAAGGAAGTCCGGGTTGGATGAGCGGCCTGTAAGATGGATAGAAAACTGGGTGGCTCATTGGACTCAAAGGGTAGTAATCCATTGATGTCTAGTTAGCAGCCAGTATTAAGCAGAGTGCCCCAGGGGTCAGTCCTAGAGCCAGTTTTGTTCAGTACCTTCATCAACTATCTGGAAGATGGGTTGGTGTGCACCCTCAGCAAGTTCACTGATGACACCAAGCTGGGTGGGGGAATAGTAGATATGCTGCAGGGTAGTGCTAAGATTCAGAGACCTAGACAAATTGGGGGATTGGACCAAGATAAATCTCAGGAAATTCAAAAAGGACAAGTACAAAACCCTGCACTTAGGACAGAACAATCCCATGCACTGGGGCAGGCTGGGGGTGACTGGCTGGGCAACAGCTCTGCAGAAAAAGACCTGGGGGTTACCGTGGACAATCAGCTAAATATGAGCCAAAAGTGCCCTTGTTGTGAAGAAGGCTAACAGCATACAGGGCTGCATTAATAGGAGCATAGCCAGCAGATTGAGGAAAGTGATTATGCCCTTCTATTTGGTACTAGTGAGGCCACATCTGGGGTAGTGTGTCCAGTTTTGGGGCCCCCCACTCTATAGAAATAATGTGGACAAAGCGGAGAGTTTAATGGAGGGCAACAAGAACATGTGGGCTAGGGCATGTGAAGGGAGGCTGAGGAAACTGGGCTTATTTAGTCTGGAGAAGAGAAGACTGAAGGGGAATTTAATAGCACCCTTGAACTACCTGAAGCGGGGTGACAAAGGGGATGGAGCTGGACTGTTCTCAGTGGTGGCAGATGGCAGAACAAGGAGCAGTGAGCTCAAGTTGCAGCAAGGGAAGTTTATGTTAGATATTATAAAAAAACTCTCAGGAGGAAGGTAGTAAACCACTGGAACAGGCTACCCACAGAGGTTGTGAAATCCCCATCCTTAGAGGCTTTTAAGACCTGGCTAGACAAAGCTTTGGCTGGGGTAACATATTTAGGGCTGGTCCTGCTTTGAGCAGGGGGTTGGACTAGATGTGACCTCCTGAGGTCCCCTCCAGCCCTCGTTTTCTATGATTCTAAATATAAGATCATTACCTGCATTATACGGTATATATTACATACCTTATAACTCCACTGCGGTGGCTGATCTGGTCTTGGAGCACGCATCAATTCTAGTTATGAACATTAAGGCCCACTGCATAGCACCAGCCATGGGAACATGGGATCTGCCCATTGCACCACTGCAGCTGGGAAACCCAACGTGTGCAAAACTACCAATTAACCCCCAGAGGCAAGGTTTCTACCATGTTTTCAATGGGAGTGAACACCCCACCCCAACATCCCCAGCAGGACTCTGCCCTCACCGAACTGCCTGGCAAGTGACCCACAGCACTCGGAGGCTGCGAGTTCCCAGCGGGTGACGGCCACAGTGAATAAAGGCAGGGCGAGGTTGGTAGGAAACCTCCACAGCTCCGAACAAACCACACAGATCCCTGGGAAGGCATCCCCTCATTTTGTGCCTGCCAACGGGCATCCCGGAGCCCTGGTCTGGTTCCTCAGCAGCGCGCACCTCAACACCCCTCGGTTTTGGGGAGAGGGGGGACCTCCAGGATCTAAAGCTGTGTGCTAAGGGCCTGTCTTCCCGAGGGGTGAGCCAGGGAGGGCTTCTCTCGCCCTTCACTTCAACATTAGCCCTAGGTGCAAATGCCAGGAATGGAAAGGGTGCCAGGGATGGAAAGGGTGCCTGTCTCCCTAAGGGGCGACCCAGGGAGGGCTTTTCTTACCCTTTGCTTCTACATGAGCCCTAGGCACAAACGCCAGGGATGAAAAGGGTGCCTGTCTCCCTAAGGGGCGACCCAGAGAAGGCTTTGGTTGCCCTTCACTTCAACATGAGCCCTAGGCACGAATGCCAGGGATGGAAAGGGTGCCTGTCTCCCTAAGGGGCAACCCAGAGAAGGCTTTGCTTGCCCTTTGCTCCAACATGAACCCTAGGCACAAATGCCAGGGATGGAAAGGGTGCCTGTCTCCCTAAGGGGCAGCCCAGGGAGGGCTTCTCTCGCCCTTGGCTTCAACCTAACCCCTAGACTTGAATATCAGGGATGGAAACAGTGCCTGCCTCTTGCCCTTGCTTCAACACAGACCCTAGGCATGAATGCCAGGTGCCTGACCCTGGGAGGGCTTTGCTTGCTTGCCCTTTGCTTCAACATCAGCCCTAGGTGCGAGTGCCCGGGAGGGCACGGAGCCTGCCCCCGCGGGGCGAGCCAGGGCGGGCTTTGCTTGCGCGGGGGCGGCGCGGCGCGGCGCGGAGCGGGATGGGACGGGACGGGGCAGGACGGGGCGGGCAGGGGGGG
>NW_005842046.1:2618785-2694397 GCF_000455745.1 Alligator sinensis
CAGCGGGCGCAGGACGCAGGTAAGTGTGGGGCGCGGCCCCTCTGCGTCCCCCCGGGCACCCCGGGGGCAACCTCCTGCCTCCCCACCCACACCCACACCCCCCGGGCCGCCCGCACCACTGCGCTGCTCCGCTCTGCTCAGGCCTTGGCAGCAGCCCTGCTCCTTGTTATTTTGGGGTGGGAATTCAGGGACAAGTGTTCACATCTTTGCAAGAGAAACCCACCCCTGGGATTCTTCCGTCATCCGAAAACGAGCTGGAGCTTTGCGTCTAGCCAGGGGCGCCGCCGTGTAGAAAGGGTGGTTAGTCTGAGACCCCTAAAAATCTTGGTTTAGAGAGGATACGTTTTATTACACCGGGAAATTGCAAAAAAGATTAATTTTTTTTTTATTTTTATTTTTTGCAGTTTCTCAGCGGGTTTAAGGCAGGGGTGGGCAAAATAAACCCCGGGGGCTGGATGTGGCCTGCCAAGCTGGCCCGCGGGGCCCCTAAAAAATTTAGAAAATTAATATTAATCTGCCCCAGGCTGCCTGTCATGCAGCCCTCGATGGCTTGGTAAAACTCAGTAAGCGGCCCAAAATAATTGTCCGCCCCTGGTTTAAGGACTGGGCTTTGGGGACACGTTTGCAGCAAAGCTTTGAGGACGTGGCATCGAGCCATGTTCTGATTAAAACTCTTATCTGTGCAGGAGCAGAAAAACACCACGCAGCGATTTCTGAAGGGAACAGCGAGGAACCTGGGTGCTCCCTGTGCGTATACTGAACAGTTCATCTCCGCGCTTTGCCTTTTGTTTTCTACCTATTCTACCCATTTCTTCCTCGTTCCTACAGCCTGCCACACTTCTAGCTTCTCTCGCTCCTTGGAGTCTCAGACCAGCAGAGGCTCCCTATGCCTGACAAAGGGTGACTGCACCCAAAAGCTTGCTCAAAACTTTTCTCCAACTACTCAGCTGGTTTAATAAGAGAGATCATGTCTCCGCAAAGAACCTGTCCTGCCTGGTTTAAGGACTTGCAGGGCTCTCCAGCGCAGTGCTTGGGAGGGGACATGCCCTGTGTGTCCAGTCACAAGGGATGAAGTCGGGGTTGTGTAGTTCTCCGAGGGTTGGGGAGGAAACGTGCAGAGCATGGCACAGCTCGGTTAGCGCTGCTCACACCGTAGTGGCGTGGAGTGAATGTGCACCTAGTTGCCGTTTAGCTGGTTGCTGCATGCTCTTCAGTTATTTTTGTTGAGCGATAACAACACCCTGGTGTTGCTTTCCTGCGTGTCCATAGATATTTCCATCTATTCCTTCCTTTGCATGGAGTGCAATATGGGACTTCATGTCCTGCTGAAGTTCTTCCTTCTTTTACCTAAATCTGATGTAATCTGCCAATTTTGCAAATCCATGTTCTTTCCAGATTACTGAGTTATTTTAAACAAGACTAGATTTACCCCAGACCATCACATACCATTGCTTTTTCAGTTGAAGTCAAATTAAAATCTGCTGAGACTGGAAACAACTGGGGGGGCAGGGTTCCCTTACCTTACTTTTCCAATTACAGGCTGAAAGGACAGTGATATTCAGATTAATGCTCTCTCGGTCTGGTTTTCACAGTCCTGATGATGCATCAGCAATAAAAGTGTATTTCTGTATCTGTTATCAGTTGAGTTCAATAGGATGACGTGAAGAAGTAAGGATTGCATGCATGAGCAAGCATTTTCAGGAATGGGTCTTAAGTATGTGAATGAGCAACAAGTAGTCTGCTGGCTAATACTTAAAATAGAAATAAGCTTTTAACCTAGTAAAGAGTGTGTTTTCTAGTGTGCAATGGAAACCTCTCCACTGACCTTAGGAAAGGTATTCTCAGCGTACACATCTTAAAACAGGCTTTGACTCAAGTATATCAATTGACGTAAAAGACTGCTATGATGTCTCTGAGTAATGTGCTTTTTTAATGAAAGAAAAATATGGTTTTCTGTTTGTTTTAAATAAAAACAAAACCTCAACGTTAGGAAAATATAAGATGCATAATGTGATGGGAAAAGTAAAGAAAATTAAAATTGAGTCTATCTCTATAAAAACAGTTTGCAGAATTTTTCTATATACAGTCAGTTGAGTGTGCCTCCGTGAGAGAATTTGAGGGCATTTCTTTCTGAGTTTTCTGGATGTTTTCAATTTGGGTTATAGCCACACGAATAACAAATAAGTTGGTGTCTAATTTCCAGTGTTTCCTGCTTCTTTGCAAACATACTTGTTTTCAATCCACAGAAAACATCTTAAAAACATGCTGTAAGGCATTTTGCCATCATTTTTTTATTTTTTAAACCTAGTTGCAGTTTGTGGACAGATTTTATTGACTCGTTTTATAGGCCACCCTTCCATCTAAGTCAGCAGTGCTCAAATTTTCGGTCCTGTGGACCAGATGAGTGGGGAGGGACCACTCTGCAGCCTGGATCGGCCCTGGGATGCCCGACACCACCCTGTCCCTGCCCTGATCGCTGAGATTTGTCCCCAGGGGCCTACCCCTACCCAACCGTGCCCCAGCACACTGGGATTGAGTCCCAGGGGCCTGGTGTTGCCCCGTCTTAGCCTTCCATAACGGGTTTGGGGCCTGGAGCTGCACCCTCTTAGTCCCTTGTGTGCTGGGATGGGACCCTGGGCCTGGTGCTACCCCACCCAGCCCTGCATGCTGGAATTGGGTGCTAGATCCAGTGCAGAGCCCAGGGCTCCCCATGGGTCCAGGAATTTGGCAGTGGTGCCACTCCTCTCCCACCACCAAATTTCCAGGCGTACGGGGAGCCCCCCGGGATGGATGACACAGGGCCAGATTTGGCCCACAAGCTGGGGGTTCAGTGCCCCTGGTATAAGTCATCTTTTAATAACTACAAAAAAATGTAACGGGGATAACTGAGTACACACAGTATCAGATTGGAAGATCCAAAAATCATACAATATTACACAGTGTAACTGGCTTAATAATTTTATTAGAAAATATATTTGGTTTAATGATTGGTGGTTTTTATTAGGTTTCTTTTTATAGACAGGTTTCAACAGTAATAGCAGTCCTTGAAGGACACTTACTTACATTCGAGTTCTGTTTGAATTTGTTTGTGTAGATGGCAGAAAAGCTGTACGCTGACAGGCCTCAGTTGAATGTGGAGGCTGAAGAGCCGGATGATACAGTGGATGCAAGGCCAGACAGAAGTGAGAGATTGTTCATCTTTGGAAAGTAAGCAATGTTTTTCTCAAGTCCATTCAATTGGCAAGCCTGCTTGAAGTGGACTGTGTCCAGTTCTTTTGTGCTTTGGAGGGCATCAAGTGTTGCTGGAGGCAAACATACTAAATCTAGTGAAAAAACCTGATAAAAAGTCTGGAAAGATATGTCCAAAAGTGCTGCCTTTAACTAGACATACTCATCCTCTGCACCCCAGCAAAGCATTTTTCTATCTAGACAGTAATTGATTATACTGCAAGGAGAAATGCAGGCTGTGCTGCATGATGTTCTTCCCCTTCACTGCCTTGATTCAAAGTGAAAATGAGAAGGAATCCTAGTTGGCTAAATTTCAGATTTTATTAATAATAGCACTCCTAAGGCTTTTTTGAAAGTCAGAAGTTACCCAAGTACATTGAACTTCAGCCTGGTTCTCGCTTCTCACATGGCTCTTAAATGGGGGTAGCAACTGGGAACTGAATGCAGTGTTTTCACTGCACTGAGTTCGGATATTCTGCATCATGAGAATCCCCAACGGGCTACTTAGAACATCCTACACCCATCTCCCTCCAAAAAGTTTCACCAGGGCCTGTTACCCAAAAACTTAATCTTCTTGAGAGCTGCAGAATCATTTTTACCTTAATTTTAAGGAGTGCAATCCCCACTGAAGCATCATTTTACTTACCATAACTTCATAGGAAGTAGGAAGTATCGTCTGTGTTATGTTAGACCTGTTCTTTTGGGAAAATAGCCATCTGGAATTGCTAATGGCCCTTAAAGTGAGAGAAAGACTATTTTGTGCTGAGTGTTTCTTGGTGTTAGTGTTTTTCTTAAAAAGGGCTTTTACAATTTATGTCTTCTGCACTGTACAACCTTGAAGTGAATGGCCTAGCCCTGACCAAGCGAAGGGAAGGCGTTTGGCTTTTTATTTACATTGTAATTATGAAGAATGGGTTAATGCACAGAGTCTATAAGGTTTAAAACCCTTACCTAGGAGTCAGAAGAGCTAAGTATTCTTGCAGCAGAGTTGCAGAGTTGACGTTCAGCAAGTAGCTTGAAACTTTTCCTGCTGCTTTTCTTAAAGAAGTGTTTTATGAGGCTTAATTAATGGAAAGCAATGGAAAGCTGTTGTGGAGGGTGTCATAGAAATGTCAGGTATTCCCATCGGTGCACTTCTAAAAAAATGTAAATATTCCTGTTTAAGATTATACCCACAACCTGCAGTGCTAGCAGATACAAGCAGAGGATGTGACATTCTGCCTCCAAAACCTGAGCAGCAGTTTTTAAAGACATATTTTGAAATTAATGCAACTTGTGTTTAAAAAGCAAAATTGTTCCTCTCTATGGGGAAATAGTCTAGTTCCATTATTCTGCTACTTGCAGTTTATCACTTTTAGTGAAAGACAAGAATCAATGTCTTTATGTGCTGAGAAATGCTTCAAGCAGCGTAACTGCCCAGTGTGCCAGGCATTTGTATTTTGGGAACGTCTGGGGAAACATTACCTTACCCAGGGAGCAGGGCTGTGCAGCTGAGAGCTCCTGAGATGCGTGCAGCCCACGACGGGGTAAACTGTGACCTGGAGGGCTTATCAGTGGTGTGCCGCCTCTTCTCCCCCCCAATCTCGCCCCATACTTAATGCCCGCCACCAGATTTGGGGGCATCTGTTGGCAACTAAAATCAGAGGCGTGGTAAAAGTGACGGGTGCAAATGAGGATGGTGGTGGTCACCCCTTGGATTTTGAAGCCCCTCCAGCAACTAGTCCCTTGCTCCTGCCTCATTTGTAGGGTGAGAGTGAGCCACTAGATTGGCAGCATGGGCAGATTTGCTCTCTCCTTCCTGTTTAGGGAATTTGACTCTGTAATTTTCTCTCTTTAAAGAGCTTCTAGTTCCAACCTGATAGTTCCAGGAAACGAAATGTTTTTTAAATATTACCCGATCTTTCTGTTTGTTTGTTTGCCACTAGATGGCAGACGACCCTCATTTTTTACCGCGCTAAAAGGAGCAGAACATGCAGCAAAATTGATGCCGTTTTTATTTTTCTGAGCAGAAACAGGCCAGGGTGATCATAACAAGTATGAAAGGCATTTTGGAAGGAAAAGAGGGCTGCTAATTTGAAAAAAAAAAACAAGTGCTCACTTTTCACGTAAAGTGAACAGCATATCTTCTTTGTTGTTTGCTTCCTGTGATCCTGTCGTGCTGTTCACACCTGGATCGCTTTCAAAGAAATCCATTTCTCTAAAGGATGCTGTAATAACCTCCCTTTGTGCTTTTGAGCATCACTTGTCTTTTCAGAAATGTGGCCTGGCTTACTACTTCGGGTATTTTAAACTACGCGTTTTCTCTGAGCGTTCCTTCCTATAAACAACACGATTATCCATCACTTCATTCAGTTGTAGGTAGTAGACAAAGTTGTGAGCCACCATGATTTTTACCCTGCAAAGGCCAGAATGAAAAAGTTAGAAGTCTGATCTCCTGGAAGTCAATGGAGCTGGGGTTTTTACCCGTGAAATAGTTTTTAAAAACTACCAAATGTTCCTAGAGTTCAGCAAAATAGAGTTTTCTCTCTTAACAGATCTGGTGGTATTTCTTGTGCACCCAGTGAAGTGAAGCATGATTCAGTAGCAGACAGGTAAGAGCTGTCAGGCTTTGGAGGCCAATTTCACATCATTTCACTCTATAAAACTGTTCTTGCCCTCTGATTGATTGCTTTTACACTTTCCCTATGCCTCTTCTGTCTGTCTTATACTCTGGATTCCACTTCTCGGTTGGAAGCTTTATACAGCATTTAAATAAGTATATGTGCAAGGGCTTTTACAAGCCAAGAGCAAGTGAAGCTGAAAACCTAACGCTGTACACGTCAGTACTTTTAATTCAGTGCCTTTAGTTCAGAAAACTTAAATGAGTGAAGTGTCACAAAGCCCTGGTGGGCCAGGTAAGGGATATATAGAGAGTGGGTTTTTTTCCTTTGCTGAAGTGAAGCCACTTTGAGATTGAATACAGCATCAGTTTAACATGATGCAGTAAGCCTAAATGTATTTTAGGAGCATAAGATAAGAGGGGTACAATGCCTACCTGAAAGCAATGGGAAATTTTTGGAGTCAGTTTATAGCTGTCTCTGAGTTGACATTTGACCAGAACAGTAGGTTAAACAGCCTTCCTTTTGCATAGAAAAGTACCTTGATTAGTGTGCTGGCCCTTTGATTATATAATGACTTGGGAAGTGCTGGCAGTCAAATTTCCACCACCACTTCCCATGGCAGATAGGTATTCCTTTAACATTTCCCATCTAAGTCTCGACCTGGCCTAGGTTGTGAAATCATATCAGATTACAGGTAATAGAAGTACACCGTATCTATAGATACTTCTGTCATTAATAAGGAACGAAAATATAAAAGTATAATACCATGCACTTTGCATTTTAATTAATTTGAGAAGTCTCATTTTCATTTAATTTGAAAGTTTCTCTGTCAGAAATGTCAGTGGGTGTCTTGTTCTCTTTGTTAATGGTTATGACATTCCCATTTACATAAAATTAGCTTTGAAAGTTTTGCAAACTGGAATACAGATAGATGTATTTTTTCATAGTTCAGGTTTTGCACTAGGTGATAGAGCATCAGGTTTTGGTGGCCATGGACTGAAATGAAATATGAAGTAATCTAATGTAACTGTACAGCCTGTTTCAATGTATCAGCACAACAAAAATCAGATCCTTTGTTAATATATGATTATTCTGCTGAGGGTCTGCCTCAAAATGTCATTACAAAATCCTTTGCTTTTTTGAGCGTGCGTGAGCAGAGGTGATGGGGGCGGGGGAGTTCAGTGCACTTGCATGAAAACGGAGTCGTGTAACTTGTACCGGAGAGGGAGGAATAAGCTGGTAGACCCTCTTGTTCACTGGGACTTGAATCATGTTTTAGATTAATAACCAGTTTTGACACCAACATCATAGATGCAGGAGGATTGGGAAATTGCCTTTGTGTCAGTCTTACTCTTTTGTTGTTCTTTCATCCTCCTGGGAATTATTTTCCACCCACCTTTGATTATCTTTTATCTCTTTCACAACAAGATGCTTCACAGGTGGGGTGTGGAGATGATTTTTTTTGTTCGTCCTTTCAGATCCATGTACATTTTTAAAGATTGCTCACTCTGTATTGTTCGTGCCATTTAAATGTTGAATTTTTAAAAGGTTATGGCAATTCCTGTGTGGGCAACAGTATACACATTTCGGAGGATTTGTTATAACGTAGTACACCAGATCTTTCCTATTCTGATTAGTCCAATTAGTCTTTTAGAGTGTTTTCATGAGACTGGAACTGTACCACTAGAGAGTGCCTCTAGCCAGGCTGAGGCGAGCATAACAATTCATCACGTCTCATCCAGGACCTGTTGTTCCCTTATAGTATGTACAGTAAATGCTCGGTTCTCTTGAAACTTTACCCTTAGCATAACAGTTTCCTTAAGACTGAGCCAATATTTCATATCTGCTTTCTGGCACTTCCCCAGGTGATACATACAGTAAATGCTCAGATAGCTTAGATTTATATCTTTGGTAATCAAAGCAACAGGTCAAGTATCAGGTGAATTACTGTAGTTACTAAAGAATCTGTCTCCGCACGACAGCCAGAATTAACACAGAGATTGAGAGAAAGCTAAGCTGTCCTACCCGTATCGTTTATTATTTTTAGCATTTCTAAATAAGCAGCCAACAAGGAAGTGGAGAAATGTAAGCAAAAGCAATAATGAATCAGGACTACGTAAGAGTGCATACATGAAAAATAACTGAGAATTAAGAGTGCTACAAGATTTTTTTAAATTGCATATGGTAATGTAAGGGTTTTTTTAAATGTTCTTTGTTATACCAAGGCAGGGGCAAAGGCAAAAGAGAGGGTAGCAGTGTGTATTCAAAGTTGTGCTGTTTTCCACTCTCTCAAGGACGGCTTTGCTACCCTCCTACACTGGGCAGTGCTACAGTCAGAGTGATGAGTGTCTGTGTTTTCTGCCTGTCAGCAAAGGTGGATCAGGCCTGCATGACCTCAGCAGCTTGCTAGGCCACAGCCAGGAAGGTTTGAATAGCCCCATAGAAAAGTCCAGCGTGACCCACTGCTGACACAGGCAAATCTTTGGGCCTGAACGCAGAGCATCCTGGTTCTCTCTCCGATACAGCTCTGAGCATGGTGGGTTCCTAGCATTACTAAAGAAGATCGCACTTGTTCTTGCACACAAGGTGCAATTCTTTTCCGATGCAGAGTGGAGTGCCACTTGAAGATGAGCCAAGGTACTGTAAAGAGCTGTATCTCTCCCTCATCTGTCTTGCTTCCTTTTTGGGAATGTCACGAATGAATACCCTAAAAGAATTCAGCTTTGTTCTTCCAACCAGCTGTTGCTCAGCTGGAATACTGCAATTGTGAAATCTGCCCTGGAAAATGTGTATTTGTTTTGCTCTGCTTTGTTTTGTCATCTGCCGAAGTAGGAATGCTCCTTTTCATTCTGTGATGGTTGAAAAGAGGGGCTTGGTGTTGGTGTTATATAGCATAATTAGGAATTATCTATATATGTAATGCTGCCTAAGAACTAATTCAGCAAGACCTCTGTTTCCAGAACGCCTATGAGAAGTACACGAATATACAGAATTGAGCTATAAGGTGGAAAACCCTTCCAGATGGGGACTTGTATTTTTTAATATGTAAAGCATTTAGTGACTTTTGAGTGCTATATAAATACCAAATAGCACAGAAAAGATACAAATGGCACGCAACCGACTGTCAGTGCAGCAAATTAAGCTTCTGTTTATAGCAGGAGTGTAAATATAGGGTTAACGGTTAATTCATTTAATGATGAATGTGACACCACTGTGTTATCCTGTAAGAACGTGAATAGAGATTTGCAGCAGACAACATGCTGTGAGCCCAAAAGAATAGGAAACTACTGCCTGCTTTTTTTAAAACTATTGCAAAATGTGGACACAATACTTGGACATAATAGACTGTGTCTGACAACATTTGTACAGTATGTAGCGGAGTGAGCCCCACTCAGCTTCCTATAGTTATCCATATATAGTGACTAAAATTGCAGACACTGAATTAACTCTGAATAACATATGAGCTGGAGTGACAGCCTTCATGTGGTTCTAGAAGGATGAGAATAAGATAGATGGCTGTTTGTGTAGATGTACTAAACTGCAAATCCAGGGGTCCATAGAGTATGGAAAATATGCCAAAAGCTGGGTTGTCCCTTCCATCCCACAGACCCCATTGATTTCCTGCAGGGCAGGAATCCCCCCTTGCAGAGCAGCTTGCAAGATCAGGGTAAATCCATTTCTAGTAACAGACTTTCTCACGCACCCTACCCACTACATTCACGTTTCTCCACTTAGCCCACCTTGGCATCCTTCTGAACCCTGTTATTTTTCAAAACTATTTGGAGAATAGAGAGTGAGTTCTGAATGCCAGCAAGCAACTCTGCCTCTACTGAACCAAGCGGAGAAAGCAGTTGCACTTGAATTTCCCAATTGCCAATTCTCCTTTTTCCTTTCTAACACCAGAATGGAAAGAGCTTTTAGCAAAACTCTCTCTCTAACTTTAGCGGCTGCTCCAGTACCATATAAGGAGACGGGCCATTTCCAAGATCCAAAATATTGAGGGTTTCAGGAGGTTGAGAAAATGGCGAGTTCATATTTATACAGAAACAAGTGGTATGTCAATCCAAATCACAGAACCCGTGCAAAATGCACTCTCTGACAGGAACGCCGCTAAGCAGCGGCGTTCAGCGCCTCGTTTTTAGGCAATCGTCAGGTAAAGCTCCATCTAGAATAGATTGAACTAAAGCAAGATGACAGGAACTGGGAACCCCCAAATCCGAAAGAAATAGCTTTAGGGATGAAAAAGGAGAGTGTGTAAATAGCAAAAGTAGAGGTACCACATTTTGGAGCCAATTGCTTTAGAGAATAAGTGTGTTTTTAAAAACGGATTAAAATAGATTTCTGCAATGGAGGAGCAGGGAGTGCACAAACATTTTTATTTTTGCTCTCAAGCAAATCCCGGGACGTCATTCTCCCCCTGTACTCGGCCTTAGTGAGGCCGCAGCTGGAGTAGTGTGCCCAGTTTTGGGCTCCACAATTCAAAAAGAATGTGGAGAAGCTTGAGAGAGTCCAGAGAAGAGCCACGCGCATGATCAGAGGTCAGGGAAGCAGACCCTACGATGACAGGCTGAGAGCCCTGGGGCTCTTTAGCCTGAAAAAGCACAGGCTCAGGGGGGATCTGATGGCCACCTACAAGTTTATCAGGGGCGACCACCAGCATCTGGGGGAACGTTTGTTCACCAGAGCGCCCCAAGGGATGACGAGGTCGAATGGTCACAAACTACTTCAAGATCGTTTCAGGCTGGACATAAGGAAGAACTTCTTTACTGTCCGAGCCCCCAAGGTCTGGAACAGCCTGCCACCGGAGGTGGTTCAAGCACCTTCATTGAACACCTTCAAGATGAAACTGGATGCTTATCTTGCTGGGATCCTATGACCCCAGCTGACTTCCTGCCCTTTGGGCGGGGGGCTGGACTCGATGATCTTCTGAGGTCCCTTCCAGCCCTGATGTCTATGAAATTTTTAAAGATGTTTGCTACTGCTTTTCTGGATCTCAGAGGTGAAACTACAATTAAGATTGTCAAGGGACTTTTAACTACTTAATTATGTGGTTATCCTGTTTTGGAATTTAAATTGGGCGCTGTGTGCAATTGGGAAAGGGCTTAGAAAAGAGCAAAAAGAATGATTCAGAATGGGAAGAACAGGCTTTATGGAAAGGGTCAGTTGAGAAGTTCAGTCCCCTGAATTTATCCAATTTGATCCTGATCTACACATGACTACATTGACAGCAGAGGGTATTTAATTTAACTGAAAAACACATGACTAAATTTAGTAGATTAGAAGCTGAAGGTAGACCAATTCAGACTGGAAATAAGGGGGAAATGAGTAAGGGCACTTAACCACTGTAACTATTGAGGGTTACACTAGATGACCTCTGGAGGTCCCTTCCAGCCCTATTTCTCTACGATTCATTTATCTAAGGACATGAAGTCTTAAATCAAGATTAGATGGCTTATTAAAGATGTACTGTAACTCAAACAAAAATGATGGGCTAGATGCAGAAATTACTGCCTTATTTTTTATGGCTGTTATGCAAGAGGTCAGACTAGATGATCATAAATTCCTCTGGATTTAAAATCTATTTCTGGTTTGGGGAAGGAATGCACTCTGGGGACTGCAACCCTGTGCCTTACCTAGGACTTGACATGAATTAATCTTGGACAAGCACTAAGAGCTTATCTGCTCAGGATGTAAATTTACAGTGTAGTAGCTACACCTCCCTAACACCCGAGGTGGGCATGCAGTGCGTACTAACATTGATTTGGTTCCTCGTAGGGTGGAGTATGCTATTTTACACTTAACTGCGCTGTGTCAACATGGGGAGTTAATCTGGAGTAGCAAGCGCACTGTAAATGTGAATCAGTACCTACTGTGTGTTATACCCTGTTGAAAGAAGCCATAAAGTCTACAGCCACCTTATGACATGAGCATGTGTTATCATCCCTGTTTTATAGACAGAGAAACCGAGACCCAGAGATCTGCACTCACTTTGCAGGAGTCATGCAGTGAGTCGGCAATAGAAGTAAACCCCAGACCTGTGCCCAGTCCCGTGCACAAAGCTGCTATATGTATCTACAAAGCCAGAAATCATCCCATTAGAACAAAACCTGCATTTTGTTTCTGTAGACTACTTGGTGGCACTGTAGCTGGATAAAGCACAACGACAAAATGTTAATTAGACCATCCTTTATGTATAAGTGATATAGCTTTCATTGTACCCAAGGAGGTGACGTGATCTAATATGCTCTAACAAATGTGTTGCAAAATACAGGGATTTTTTAAAAAAGAGATGCATCATTAACTTTTAAGAATTGTCTTTATTTCTTTGACAATGCTGCTATATTTGCCATAGCAAGAAGGAAACTACCATATTTTCCCCAAATCCACAATGACCTTAAATTTAAGACAAGCCCCCAATAAGTAGATTCTATAAATGGAAAATTTATAAATTTATTATAATTTTCTATATATAGAATCCAACTATTGGAGAATCGTTTTACATTTGTCCCCACCACCACTGTAGTGGGAAAAGCAGTAGTAGGGGGGCAGTGAGGTCCAGGGGTGGGGGGTAGATGTCCCCTGTTCTCCCCCTACCTTGTGCCTGCCTCCCCCTGACGTCACCTCTCCCCTGCTTTTCCCCTGCTTCCCCTTGTTCTGGGGGCTGAGCCTGCCCATACCAGAGCAAGGATAAGTGGTGGATGGGGAGGGAAAGGGGCAGTGGGGGGAAGAGAGACTTTAGGGGGGATGAGTGGGCTGGGAGGAAGGAGAGAAAGACGTGGAAGGGGATATGGGCCTGAGACCACGGGGTGGGAGGCGAGGTAGGGGGGGCAAACAGCAGCTGTGACTCTGGCCCCAAGCCAGGGTCAGGTCCGCAGCATCTGCCTGCCCCCCGCCACCTTGTACTCTAATCCAAGACAAGGAGCTTTTTCTTCCCCTGTTAAATGGAGGTGTGGGGACACAGACCTCACTTTGGAATTGTATAAATATGGTAAATTGTTAATGTGACATTTCATTTTTGGACAAAAAGTGACTTCTACTGTACAAGCTTTTCATCTTAAATGGTGCAATTTTCAGGCATTGGAACTTTAAATAAGTGTTTTGAGGCTGAACGTTGCATGTTTGCAGCTCATGTCGATGGTAATAGATTTGGGTTGTAGTCTAAGGAAATGATTAACAGGGTTTACCCTCTTCACGTTTTCTGGAAGACCAATAGAGCTACATTTTTTCTTTAAATTAAGCCTTAGTTTTTACATTTTAACTTATGAGGAGGGTTTGGATGGCTTAATAAAGACAGGTCTTCTTATTGCTTAACTCCCTCGTTTAGCTTTAGCCTGAGTGAGTAGCACTTGATGCTCTTCCCCTCTAAAGATTTTTACATTGGCTTTTTCAGTGAATTGACAGCTTCAGTGTAGTTCCAAATATATCCTTAACAAACATCACCATAATTGGCATTAGTTGGCAGCCTCAGCCCTGATGCAGTAAAAGTTTATATGTGGGTTTAACATTGCCATCATTAGTAGCCTTGCTGATCTCAGTGGGGTAATAAAGTGTAATATGTGCATAAATGTTAGCATGACTGAGGCAGCTACTCTTGATCCCCTTCTTTCCCTCCATCCTCTTCCAGCAGCAGCCTTCAAAGTTGAGGCACGCTGGTGGAGCAGCAGGGGAGGTAGTCGGTACTAACAGTGTCTCACCTGTGTGGTTGATATAGACTTTGAACTGTGATGCTATGAGTATGTCACCTTTTACAGGCAGTATTTTTTCAGCCAAGGAAAGCAGGGTAATATATAAAAAATACCATATTTTGTTGTACACACACACCCCTTTTATAGCTGCCAGATGCAACTATTCAGATGCCGATTCACATTGGGATTCACATTCTTTTTTCCAAAAAACAGCTGCAGGAAATTGCATGCATTATTATCAGGGATCCAGGTTTTCCATTTCCCATGGACAAACAGAGAAAACCACAGATTTTCCCCTTTGCTGGAGGAAAATGCGGATTCTCATTTTACTGGAGAAGACCGTGCATTTTGCAGTTTTGCAAGGAGCTCTCTGCAGGCTGGCAGAGTTGCATCCTGCACGGGAGCGGGAGGAGGGTGATCAGGCAGGGGACATCATGTGCATATATATGTACCTGGCCCCGGGCAGCCTAGACAGCAGCTCCCATAGGTAAGCGAAGGGGGGTGCACGCAGTGGCAGGGGGCACACCCCCTACCTAGCCCACAGCAGGCAGTGGGGGGGAGCCGGGCTCCGCTGCAGCAGCCACTGCCTCCTGCCAAGGCCAGAGGGCTGCAGACCTGGGTCCTTGGCCCCATTGCCCTGGCAGAGCTAGCAGGGCTATGGTGGGGAGTGAGGGCCCTTTCATTTTAATCACAGATTTTGGGATTTTTATCAGAGAATTTGCAATTATTTATCAGGGAAAACCAGGATCCCTGGTTCCAATGTAATATGTTAGCAGCAGTTTCTGCCATGGGAAAATGAAAGTAATTCTCCGAGGAGTAGAACAATGAGTGCAGTGTGCTCCATCGCTCCTACTGAGTTACTTATTAAAAAAAACACAACCTGTTTTTCCTTCATTTTGCCTTTCAAAAGCAAGGTGCATATCTTATTTTGGGGGGCGTTGTATGTGAGAAAACATGCTAATTTAGGATATTTGATTGGTTTGTACGGCACGGTACTCTTCTCTGAATTAATGTGCTTGGGTTCAATAACTTTGGTAAGACAGTCCTTTGTTAGAGTAAGAAATGCAGGTTAAGTTTATAGATGCCAGATGCAACTGTTCAAATGCAGATACACAACCTTTTTTTCTATTCTCTTCTGAAGGAAGGGGGTGGTTTTTTGTTTTATTTTGGGGAAAGTGTTCTCACCCTAATTTTTTACTGGTTTCTCGTCTTCCCTTCAGACTATTTCTCTAGGATATAGCTTAGAAGTCTTCCAGGTCTGGTTATTTTATCAATGATTAATCTTTCACAGCCAGTAGCAATTTCTGTAAATCACAGGCAGATAGATTTTTGTAGGCAAATTAGGAGTGTAAAACATTTGCTTGAAATATTTTTATGTTCCTGTATTATTGAAAGTTGTCTCTCAGTTATTTGCCAGTTGTGTGAGCTGTTGAAATTGCTTGCCATTTTTTTCCGTCAACCAAGTTCCCCAATTTATAAGCTAGTACTGTATGTACTTTTGTTAAACAAGAGGGAAAACAATGATTAGACTTAATAAGTAGCTGCTTACATCCGAACCCTTCAGCAGAGTAATAGCACTGCAACTCCTTACAGACTCTGAAGAATGTTGTAAATTGTACCCGTTTTACAGATGAGTAGCAGAGAGGTGAAGGGAAATTGCCAGATACACACTGACCAGATCTCCCAGTTCCAAGCCTGATGGCTTTGTGTATTTGAAGACTGTTGTCAAATACCCCCTGTCTTCTCTTCTCCAAAATGAAATAATCCTGGTTTCATAGTTTGTAGGGTCAGAAGGGACCTTGACAGATCATCAAGTCCGACCCCCTGCCATGGCAGGAAAGAGCACTGGGGTCAAACTTTCAGTCTGTTCTCATAAATCATGTCTCCCGGGCCTCTAATCATTTTTGTCAATCATTTGTCATTTTTGCCTCTGTTGGACTATTTCTAATCTCTCCACATCTTTTTTGAAGTATGGGGCTCAAAACTGGACAAAGTGTTCCAGGTGAGACCTTACCAGTACTGAACAGAGTGGGAGAATCACTTCCCTTGATGTGCCAAGGGAAACTGCATTAAGGGTCTTCTTACGTGAAGGGCCAGATCCTAAATTCTTAAACCCCGGACTACATTATCAACTCCAGTATTAATACAGTACTGTAGTAATGTCCAATTCAACTCATACGATGAATACCTAGTCTTATCCAGCCTTATAAAAAATGTTGGGTAGTCGTACCATGACATGCTCCTCTAAATCCCCCAAAGTTGCCACTCTGCCCATTTGATGCAGCATTGAAGGCAAAAGGCAAGAGTGTCATCATTGTGTGTAGGCTGCTGTAAGTCTCCATGCCACCTTACCCAACTAGAAATAACAGAAACTCTGTTTTTTTATGAATCTTAAGTTCTAAAAAAGCTGCAGTCATGTGTGAACAAAAAGTGTTTGCTGTTCAAGTACAGGTATTTTTTTGAGAAATGGTTTGAAATGGGAGAGAATAGAACTTTAGTGTGCATTAATTTGGGATCTGCAAAAGTTTATAATGCCTAGCATGGAGGAAGGAGTTAAAATGAGTAGTAATGAGGAGTGGACGATTAACCAGGTGGTAGCCGTAATGGTCTAGAGCCAAAAGGCATCAGAACTTGTGGTAGAGGTAATATCTTTTATTAAACCAACTAGATTTTTGCAAAAAAATTATTTATTTGCAAGCTTTCAGGCACAAGCACCCTTCTTCAGGCATAGGAGAAAAGATTGTAAAAGTTCTCCTAAGTAGAAATGAAAGTTGATATTGCAAATTTTTTGCAAAAATCTAGGTGATCTAATAAAAGATACCACCTCTTCCACGAGTTCTGATTCCTTTTGCCTACACGGCTACAACCTGGATACCCGACACATGGAAGATATTGAATTTTAGCCAATTTGTTAAATGAAATCTTCATTGTTTTACAAGGAGGAAGCAAGTTTTACTGTCTAAGGCCCTGCTCCTGCCTTTGTTCGAGATCATTTGTATTATCACAGAGCCCAGAGATATGTCACCACATAAGAAATTCCTGCCCAAAAGAGCATTCCATCTCTTTACTCTTCTGGGAAATATGAAGCATCATGGCCAGAAGGAAATATGACTCTACATCCTGCTTGCCACGAAACAACAAGGTAAACAGACTATTCCAGCTTTCCTCTGAGCCTAATCTGCAAAAGATAACTGTGCCAATGAGGACATTTTACCACACCTTCAATTAAATACGAACTTTCATTTCTACCCAGGAGAGCTTTTACAGTCTTTTCTCCCGTGCCTGAAGAAGGGTGCTTGTGCCCAAAATCTTGCAAATAAAGACATTTCTTTGCAAAAATCTAGTTGGTCTAATAAAAGATACCACCTCGTTATGAGGAGAGTCTGTACAGATTGTAGGTCCCTGAAGAGAAACTTTATAAAACCAAAGCAGTGCAGTCAGAAAAGAGCAGCTGATGTGCCAACAGACTGGAAAATGTAGGCCATCTAAGTTGGTGCTAAATACCAAATTAACAGCTAACTCTTATTTGTGCCTTCTGTATCTTATTCTTCACCCACCTACCACTGAATTTTCCTTAAGCACCCTTAGATTTACCATACATATTTTTATGTCTGTTTGTATTTTCATGGTTTGATTTGTATGCTGTCAGCCCAGCTATACATTAGGAAAAGTTAATCCCATGTTTTTCCCCTGCAAATCAAAGATATATGACTATAACAGAACTGGGTCCCCAGGGGCAGCTGGATAGCTCCTGCCCAACTCTCTCTAAAACGCCTGCCACACCTTGATCTTATTAAAATATTAAGGAAGGGAGGATGCCCATGGGTCTTAGAGTGTCTCCTTCTCACTTCCAGCCACCAGCAGGTCCCACCCAGACCCTACTGGCCTCAGTTTGCACCCTGAGCTGAGTGGGCCCTCTCTGTCCATCCATGCCCCCAAGGCACACATAGCTTTAAGGGCTAATCTCTGCCATCCCCAATACCCATGCCCCTGCCTCACAGGTGTCATCAACCACCAGCCCTTTTGGGCCATAGCCTCATCCCCGATGACTAGACCTCCCTGCCCAGGCACTTTGCTCACCTCGGCTACTCTCCAGTTAGTTTTCTAGGCTTGTCTGCTTCTCCCAGGCGTTTCCCTCCTCGGAGCTACTCCCAAGCACAGCCTTCTCACCTGCACTCCCCACCCAGCGCTTTGCCTGCTCAGGTTGGTCCCGGGCATTACATCCACCCTAGCAGGCTCCTGCTTCTGCCACTCTCTGGACTCCAGGCCCTTGGCCCCAATCTCTGGGCTGTTGTGCTCTGCCTCTGCCCTCTCTGGGCTATGGGTATCTGGCCACGATCCCTGGGCAAAGCAGGGCTACAGTACCCTACCTCTCCCTCTCTGGGCTATGGGACCCTGGCCCCGATCCCTGCGCAGCTGCCCCGATCCTTGGGCTACTGTGCCTGACCTCTGCCCCTCTCCGGGCTACAGGTTCACCCACTCCTGTTCCCAGGCCTATCGCTTGCAAGGCCTGCCTCCCCAGGCCACAGGAGCTGCCAGGAGCTTCTCGCCTTGTGGCACTCAGGGTTAAACAACCTGACCAGCTCAGGTCCTTGGCTTATGTAGGTGAAATCCGGCTTACTTCCACTCAGGTGACTCCCTAATTAGTCCCCTTTGCCACCTGAAGGCTGCTTCTCAGGCCACCACACTCTGTTAAAATGACAGGTGCACCAGGACCCCTGCTTTCTCCAAAATCAGCTATTTTTAGACGTGCTTTGAAAAGGAAGTAGTAATGACATTTTCTTTTGATCATCCTAGTAACCTATAGCACTAAAGGGACTGCATAGTTTGAAGAAATTCATAACAGGAGAAAGGTGCAAAGGGCAAGAGGTTTTTTTTGGAGTGATGTCTTTTATTGGACCAACACTATAATTAGGTTAAAGTTAGACAAGCTTTCAAATGCAAAGCATTGCATTCAAAAGTTTGTCTAACTTCAGCTCAACTATGCAGTTGCCCTAATAAAAAACATCACTCCAGCCACTCAACTATGCAGTTGAGCTAATAAAAAGCCCTTGCCTCTTATAGTTCGTAGACTGTCACGGTGACAATTTCAATGTAACACTATCATAACATGGAAGATATCAAAACTTTCCATTTGCAATGCAGACTCACAACCGTAAGAAGTGACCTGAATAAGAATGCTTTACATTCAAAAGCTTGTCTAACTTTATCCAGTTGGTCCAATAAAAGAGATCATCCCAAAAAATCCTTGCCCCTCTCATAATTCCTGGACCATGGCAGTTACATCATCACTCTAAAACTACTATAATAGGATTAAAGAGCATTGTGGTTTTGAATCACCAGTTACACCCCACATCATTAGTGTGTGAAAGTTACTTTCATCGGATGGATCTTTGAAGGATCGTATGAAATGAACTGTTAGCTGAGTATCATCCTATCACCACTATTAGCCCCTTACTGGCTTTCAATAGAAAGACCAAAGATGGAATGGGTCATATTAAAGCTCGTCTTTGATACCCGGGGGCATGGGGTGCTCCATGTCAGTAATATGGAGTATTTTACAATCAACAAATACAGGATGGCGAATTCCCTTTTCAGTGGAATCCTCTTATCAGCCTTACAAATGAATTACTTGTCCTCACACAGCATGTTAAAGGAACGTGCCAGGTAGAAAGAAATCACACTTGTCAGAAGTATCTTTACCTACTAATATTAAAAGAAACGCCTAAAATGACTGTAGTTAGAAGGGATGAGAGAGTTCTTTGTGAGTTTACTTTGTGAAATTACAGCACATTGTGTATAATCGATTTCTCCTTTCTTCCCTTCTCTGTATAGCCATTCTCATGTGTTCCTGCGAGTCTTTGAGCAATGAGGGAAGTGAGAATACTTTAAAATGTGTTTGCAAAACCACCCAGGCTGGCAAAGGAACTCAGGAGCCCCATGGGGCAGCACTTCAAACTCCATTTAACTCTCTTCTTTAATTGCCTGGGCTTCGGGTCAGTGATATATTTATTACTACCCACATTTATCAGTTAATACCCAAAACCCCCAAACTTTTTTGGCGGTGCAACAGGAATTTCCTAGGCTGCCTGTCTACTTTCAAAGTCCAGGTGCAGTTCAGCTGCACAGTGTCGCTTCAGAATTCACCTGGATTAAATGTATCCAATTTCCTCTTTAAAAATCCCCCTTCCTACAGTTGTGGGAAGTGGAAAGACGAGGTCCTTTGACATTTTTCTCTCTTTACCCCTCTTGAGATATTTGACCATTAATTGACTGACTGTTCTCTTCTGGGCAGGGCTGCAGTTTCCTTTTTCATTTTAATCATCATGAAGCCCATTTTTGTCAGTCGTATTTTTAAAAGACCACAAGTAACTCCGGTGTCAGGCATTTGCTAATCCCCGGTAACATTCAGGGCTAGTAAAGGAATTGGGAAGAAGTTTCCTAGGGATCACATTCTCTCCTTTCTAATTTTCACAAGCTCTTATTACTCGTATTACTCAAATGGGTTTCTGCCTTTTGTGCTGGAGCATTTTTGGTACAGCAGGTTGTTTTCAAGAGCAAAGCCAAAGCCCTTATATCCAGCACACTGTTCACCATTGCTGGGAGCTGCACAAATCCTTGTTGCAGGCATGAAACATCTGTTCTTGTTAAATGTCATCTCCATGTTGGAAAAATTTGTTTAAACTTCAGTATCTTCCATGGAGGAATGCTATAGTACTTTTAGACTCGGATCCAAAAGGGACTTGGGTTTAGTGACACTAAGCATTTCCACACCTAACTTTTCGGTGCCAAAGCCCCTGGGTATCTACAAACACAAATTAGGTGCCTACGCTCCATTTACAGTGAATGGGAAGTTAGGAACTAAAGAAAGAGATTCATAACAGCCAGGAGCCTCAGCAGAGAGGGACCCAAGGCAGCTCATATGAAATAGTGGAGAGAGGATTTGTGTGAAATCCCACCTCTTATTCTCCTAGTCAGATGCCCAGATGAAACCCTAAATTATGTGCCTATGTGAAACTGGGGTTTGGAGCCCAAACTTCTTATTGCACTTAGATGCCTAAATTGTTTCTTTGCGTACAGAGGCCTGGTTCCCCCTATTTTAAAAAAAAAATGTTCCTGGAGGGCAAGGAGGAAGTGCGGGTGGTAGTACTTTTTATGTAATAAAACCAGTGACCAGAGCAGCCACCCAAGAGGTGGAGACCTGGGCTCTAAACTTGTGGTTCTCAACCTTTTTGGACTCGAGACACCTCTCACTGGACCTGAGGCCCCCTGCATAACTTTTGTGAATCGAGTGGCACCCAATTTCAAAAATTAATTTATATATTACAGTGCTTGCCTCTTGAGCAGAGTCCAGCCACTGCACCGCCCCAGTCCCGCTGCAAGCCCAGGGGCAGTGGGACCAGCCACACACATCAAGGCTTGGGCTGCCCCCCATGCCTAGGCCAGGCAGGGCCGAGCGACATGCTGTAAGCCAAATAAAATCCCATGGTGGGTGAATCCAGTCCACGGGCTGTATTTTACCCACCCCTTGCCCTGAAGGATTCAAAACTCGTCCTCCCCAAGAGGGTGCCTGAACCGCCAGGCTGAAGAGTAGCCTGGGTTTGGGAGCATTCTCCTCCCTTCAAGCTGAAGTTGTGCCAGCGTGTAGAAACTGCAGAAGATTTGGGGTGAAGAAGAGAGTGGAAGCAAGAGTAAGTATATCCCAGTGCTGGGGGAGCCCTGGCAGTGGGCGGAAATTGAACCCAAAAAAGGAGCAACTGAAGGTTTAGGATTTACGTGATGCAGGATGAAACAAGAGGTCCCTATTCAATCGTTTTGGCAATAGAAGGACAGGGGGGTTCCCATAGAGTTGAAAGGCCTGAAGTCTAGTTCAAGTAAAATGAAAAACACATTAAAACTTGACACAATTAATCTGAGGTGTTCACTGACAGAGAGGCCAGAGAGCTCGGTACAAACAAGTGAAACACCCCAGTGCGCACCCTAGATGTTCAATGGCTAATGAGGGCAATCTGGAGATAAACAGGATAAAACTATTTAAGGAATGCATTGCTTCATGCTTCCGTTGATAATCCAACCCACGACTAGTTTTAAAAAGGAATTTCCTTCCCTTCTGGGAAGATTGTTGCACAAATGTCTATTGTGGACATTTTATAACGTAGTATGTGGACCAGGGTCCTAGACTAGAAAGATTATCTATCTCAGGGCTGTCCAGTTGACGGCCTCTGGGTTGTATGCGGCCCCCAAAAGGTTTGCGAGCAGCCCATGGACTCCTGCCCAGCCCTCGCTCTCCTGCTTTGCTGCCAGTTGCTCCTGCCGTGGTGCCTGGGAGGGAGATGAAGTGCCCAAGCTGAGCGCATGGCAAAGAAAGGAGCCTGCCCTACTGCGGGTGGGTGGTGCATGTGGCTGGGGGCAGGTACTGGGTGCACAGAAGCGGGGGCCAGGCTGGCTGTGCTGTAAGGTGGCATGCATGGCTGAGAGAGATCGGGGAGCCAGCCTCCCTATTCTGTGAGAGCAGTGGGAGCAACACTGGGCAGTGGGGCATACTGTGATGTGTGGCCTCCAGCTGCTGAGAAGCTGGACAGCCCCGATCTGCCTAGTCCAGCATGGCAGTTCCAGCATTTCTGCACTTCGGCATAGGAGACCAAGCTATCTAGCAGTTGATATCAAGCAACTTTTCACTTGCAATCTGGGCTGTTCATCCCGGATGTTCATGCACCAGAAGTTTACTTGCTTAATGACTTGGCTTGGAGAGGTACCAGCAGGTTCCCAGAATGACTTTATTGTCTGCCAGTAACTTCAAAGTGGGTCTAATCCTGAGATATGCTTAGTGGTTGTTTAGTACCTACATTTCAACAAGACTTGCAAGTGCTTTCCTCTCAGAGGTCTGACATATACGTTGCACCAAAACAAAATCAGGTTGAATATAATGGGAAATGGAATAAATGCCTTTGAGGCTCTGATGTGGCTGACAAGGTTCACCCATTTTATATGACAAAGGGTATGAGTTTGTAAACAGTACCTGTTTTTACATGCTGTTGGGATGGGATGGATGATATTTCATGTAAATGAACTGAAATCATCTGTGTTAATGCCACTTTCTATATTGTGCATAGCAGCCATTATGATTACAGTAATGCCTGTTTATCCAGGAAGCCAGTTGAAATATGTATCTGCCAAAACCAAGAATTGTACACACCTGAATTCACTGCAGGTTGAGGAAGCAATGTACTGTGCAGTGCTCTGAATACTAATTTGGAAATAACATGTTTGTTCTGATGTTAATAGATTCCCCCCCGTTTGCAGGTTCAATTTTAGGAAAAGCAGCTTTTTTCCCTAACTATCAGTTCATTACTAGAAGGATCTTGAACTGGTGCTGCCCTTACAGTATCCCACAAGAGAATCAAATGTCCAAGCAAAGGATCCAAATGATTACATACACTAAAATACTTAAGCAAACAACAGACAAACAAAAAAAATTACTGCAAAAAATTTGACCTGTATTTTTATTACATGCACAAAAACACTTCAAGCAGAAAAATCAAGATTAAAGGGGCCTGCATATAAGCTGCATAGGTTGACCCTATGTACAAGTTGAGTGTAGTTTTATGTTTCGTTTGTAGGAGGAAAAAAGGTAGACATAACAGAAAAATTCTGTATATTGTAGTTAGCTCAAAATGACTTTTTCTTTCTTTTATTCTCTACTCCTACAGAACCCAATTGGAAAAAGAAGAGAGATTTTTAGATTATAATAAAGATCAGAAATCTTCAGAGTCAAAACTTAGTAAGACCATATTATCACAGTAGATGTTGATAACTATTTACTTAGTCCCCGTTGCAGTGAAACTCAATTCATGTCTTGAGTATTATGATTGTTGCCTGGTTCCTCGGCAGATAACGTGAAAGGAAGAGAGAACCAAGCATCCATATGGTTTGCCCCCTTCAAAATGTTGATGCTCTTGATAAGATCCCTGACAAGAGATTGTTAAAAACCCTGACTAGTCTGAAAAAAGCATGAGGAGCTACAGTAGTACTAACGAACGGAAAAGAAAAGAGAGCTCACTGCACTTAGTTCCTTTACCTCTTTACAAGGGATGCTTGAAGTTAAAGGGTTTCTTGAAGTTAAAAGGCACCTGCTTTTTAAAATAAAAATGACAATTTTTGCAGAAGAGTTAGTGCTGGTCTCCTATTTCCCCTGTCCCTTAATACCAGAACATGAGGGCATTTGGGAGGCAATTTTTAGATGGAGGGGAAAGGGAAGGAATGTATTTTTAAACAGCAATTAATTACCTTGAGGCTCTTGTTGCTGCTGGGTAATAGTGAAGCAAATAGTTTTCTAGACAACCTTGGCTGTAGAAATTAAGGTATCAATGGGCACATCTACACAAGATGCTTTACTGTGCAGTAGACCAGTCTACGGGACAGTAAGGCATCACCACGTAACCATGCGCAGCAGCTACTGCACAGTAAATGAGGTTAATGTGTGGTTTTCTATTACCAGTAAATAGAGGTAGTAGATTAATTGCGCATTAGCTACCGCACAGTACCGCTTGTATAGACACTGACTATGATTGAAGTACATAGTAGTTATAGTAAAGAAGACTTGATCTCGCTCAACTTTGTAATACTACCAGAGAAGCCCAGAAATGATGCTGTTCCCAGATGTTCACACAACCCACAGTTAAACACAGACGTTTACACCAAAAAGGGACAGTGTGTTCAATTCCTTAAATAAACTCCTGATTATTTATTGGCAGACAGAGTTCACATATGTCTGGAAGTCCCAACTTATCAGTAATGGGGTCAGTTCAAACTGCTCTAGCTGATTTGGGGGATACCTCCAAGGGAAGCCCTGTTCTTCCTTGGACTGAGCACAATGAAAGCTGAACAGTGAATGATCCATAGGCTGCAGGACTGGATTTAATTCTGGCTGGAGGCTACCCTAGAGGATATTGGAGAGTCCATATTTTGTGTAGAGAAAGATGACATGGTCCATATGGCTCTCGCTGGAATAGAGAGGGTGGTATGGGTAAAAAAAAGGTATTGAGAAAGCCAGATTTATTCTTGCGGAGTAAAGTAAGTGGATAAAGAGTGCGTGGCATGCCATTGAGAATGCCTTTTGTTCTCATAGAAAAAAGAAGAATGGAACAGAGCAGCAGTCAAAGACCTCTCCCAGCAGCCAGTACCGACTCATTGCACCATCCTTCCAGTATAATATGGATTACAAGGAAGTTGGGAAATGTATTATTATAAACAACAAAAATTTTGAGGATCAAACAGGTAACTTTTTACGTTGCGCCCTTATTTTTTTTCACACACTTTGCACTGACATTCCTTACAGAGTAGATTTTTTTTTAAACTTTCGTTGATCCAAAACTGTCTTTCAACATGAACCTTTGATGAATAATTTTAAATACTGTATATGGTTTTTTTTAACTGTTTGGGAATTTGTTATAACTGTTTCCCTTCCTACTCACTGTTTATCCTTTTTATTTAGCATCCGTGTTACAGCAGCTCCCAGTAGGTACTTTGTGTTAGACCAGGGCTGTCCAGCTTGTAGGTGGCTGGGGGCCAAACACCCCATGGGCTGCATGGCCGGGGGCTGCCCCAGGGCAAGCCACGGGCTACATGCTGCAGGGACACCCCCACTCACTGCTGCACCATTCAGGCCCATGCCCTGCAGCATGCAGGCCCAGGCCCATGCACACTCTGTGTGCTTCCCGCACCCATGCATTTCATGTAGCCCCAGGCTTACCCCCAACTACCTGGCAATGCCCCGGTGCACTTCCTCATCACCTGGGGTGAGATCAGGGAAGCCAGGGGACGGAGGGGGAGCGCAGAGACTCCAGCTAGTGCTGCAGCTACAGCAATAAGGGAAGCAGCAGCTGGGCAGGAGATACAGTTCACATTTGAAAGAGCTTACCCACTTCATAATCCACTTCTGCCCAAGACTTTTATGGGTCTTGGTAAAAACTGAACTTTATTCGTGAGCTCCAGCACAATGATAACATTTCTCAGCTATCATTTGTGCTCTGTTCACATTCCTAACAGAGGTTAAAACTGTAAAAAACAGCTCCTGCTCTGAAGACACTCTCCAAATCATCCAGAAGTGTATAGTTTTTTCCCAATACAGTCTGGAGTTCTGCATTTACACTTTTATTGTCCATAGTTGGTGTCATCATAGAAAAAAAAGCACATTGTGAGAATTCATATACACAGGATAGCAGATTACTGTACGGTGGGAGAATTGAAAATCCTCACCTTTGCTTAGCACGGTGTGAACATACTGGCAATGGATTTGTCTACCCCAAATAACTGAAATCAAGTTCTTAGTCCTAGAGGTTGGGGATTTCTGACCTCTAAGGAAAGGGGGGCTGAGAATATAGCACAAAAATTGATGTTGGCATTGTGGTCCAGGTTTTTTTAAATCTACATTATTAGTATTTTAAAGACTGTCAAAGCTGCCAGGGTCATTGTCATGGTATACTACACCAAGGGGTGATGCTTACCTGCACCCGAGGTAGTCAGGGGCAGAAGGTTGAGAAACATGCAGCACCTTGTAGGACCAGCTCCTTTTACCGTAGGATCTTGCATTAATTCATTTGATAATGAAAATCATATAGCTTGCTCTGAAGATAGAGAGGTTATTCATGAGTATTTTACAAGTTGGTTTTATATAGAAATACAGACTAGATAAAAGTACTGTAAGGTGGATACATAAATGGTTGGATCATTATACTTAATAGTCATCTGTGTCTCAATGTCTAGTTTGGAAGAAGTATCAAATGGAGTTCCTCTGGGGTCTGCCCTGGTTATTGTTTAATATCTTCATTAATGATTTGGATGATGGGATTGAGTGCATACTTAGCAAATTTGCAGATGACACCATGCTGAGTAGAGTTGAAAACACTCTGGAGGGTAGGGCGAGGATCCAGAATGACCGGGATAGACTGGAGAAATGGTCTGCAATCAATCAGGTGAGACTCAACAAGGATAACAGCAAGGTCCTTCACCTGGGACGGAATAATTGCCTGCACAAACACAGACTGAGAAATGACTGGCTAGGCTGCAGTACTGCAGAGAAGGACCTGGGGGGGTTACAGTAGACCATAAGCTGAAAATGAGCCAGAAATACGCTCTTGTAGCAACAAAAGCCAATAGTGTCTTGGGTTGTATAAATAGGTATGTCACTTCCAAATCAGGGAAAGTGATTCTTCTGTTCTGTTCAGCACTGATGAGGCCTCACCTGGAGCCGTGTGTCTAGTGTTGGGCTCCACACTTCAAGAAGGATGGGGACAGTTTGGAAAGAGCCCAGTGGAGAGCAATAACAATGATTAAAGGCCTCCGAAACACGACTTAGGAGTCAGGCTTGAAAGAACTAGGGTTATGTTTAGTCTGGGGACGAGAAGAATGAGGGCAGATTTGATAACAGTCTTCAAATATTTGAGGGACAGTTACAGAGAGGATGGAGATGGGCTATTCTCTGTGGCTGTAAGAGGTGGGACTAAGTACAATGGCCTCAAGCTTCAGCAGGGAAAATTTAGGTTGTGGATTAAGAGGAACTTTCTGACTATGAAGGTGGTCAAGCATTGGAACAGGCTTTTTCAATTTTTGAGAAGTTGTGGAATCGCCATCCTTGGACGTTTTCAAGAGCAGATTAGGCATGGTCTAGTCAGAGATGATCCTGCCTTGAGCAGAGGTCTGGACTAGATGACCTCATGAAGTCCCTTCCAGCCCTACTGCTCTATGATCCTGTGGTCCTGTATCCTTTACTAGGCAGGTCCTTTCTTGGGCAGATCAGTAAATTAACTCAGATGTTCACGGGTAACCGTCTGAGTTTATCTTCGTTGCTTTGTGAGCAGCTATATTCTTTGCTTTCTGTCAGGAATGGGTACACGCAATGGTACCGATAAAGACGCTGGAGAGCTGCAGAAATCTTTCAGAAGTTTAGGGTTTGACGTTTCTGTATACAATGATCGAACCTGCGATGAGATGGAAAGATTACTCAGACAAGGTAATGGTCCTTCCTGTTGTGATTTATCATGCAATAAAGACTTGGTATTTGAACAGTGTGTTTCCCCCTTTCATTGCGCTCTTGTCGTATTTGACTGAGAACGGCCCATTCCCACTTATCCAGCTTGCCTGGATCTTGAATCGGGGTCTGGTGCAGCCCAGCTCCTGCTCTGAAGACACTCTCCAAATCATCCAGAGGTGTATCATGTCCTTTGTCGATGATCCTGTTGCATTGAAAATATCCCCGATCAGGACTAGATAGGGGGGGTCCATTGTACAGTGAGATGAAGAAAGACGTTTGTAGCTTCCTTATTAAGGAAGTTCAAGATAGTTTTCTTTGCCTGAGAAAAAAAATTGATTTGCAGTTGCTGAGGAGAATCACAGCGATGCTGCTTGCTTTGCCTGCATCTTTTTAAGTCATGGGGAAGAGGGCCTCATCTACGGCATCGATGGACCTATGGCAATCAAGCAGCTGACCACGCTCTTCAGAGGAGACAAGTGTAAAAGTCTCATCGGCAAACCCAAATTATTTTTCATTCAGGTAATGGCTTTAAAGTAAATACTGCTGTGGGAAAGGAAATCTTACCGTTAGTTTTTATGATAGCTCTGTATGTTAACATGTCAGATCTCTTTGGATAATTCAACCAATAATAGATGGGGAATACATGGCTATGGATGATGTTTAGTTTAGTTTCTTTTTTAAAGATAATATCCTGTGAAGTTAAAAAGAGATATATACATGTGGGTATATTTTCAGGTAACTCTTGCCTCCCAACCTTTGCATGTTGCTTCTCTTCCTAGATGGTTACGTAAACTCTTCAGAGCAGATAATCGTCCTGGTAGGATGGAGACAGCTGAGTGTGCTGGCTGAAAACAGAGTTGTCCAAAGCTCTTTGTACATAGACTTTTCTACAGATTATTGCAGTTCTTTCAAGAGAAATATTTGCAATGCTACATTTTCTCTCTAAGGGCGGCCTGCAAGATTATAATGTTTTTTTGCATTATAGAGTTAATGCCATTTTGCTTCAACTTAATGACTGCCATGCTGATAAACAGTATCAAATTGACAGTCCAGGGGACATGAGGCCCATATTTATCACCTTGACATGTATATTTTGGGATGGTATCAGGAATGCAGGTTTCCCTGTGCTGTTTTCCAATTTACCCTCATCTGAAGGGTAATATTGCAAGATGATGCAACTCAAATCACCTCTTTTTTATATCAAGCTCCATTCCCCTATTTTATTCCTTATGTTTAACTTACCTGTGCAACTCTGTAAAGGGACATGTTAGAACAGGGGTGGGCAATTATTTTGGGCAGAAGGCTGTTTACTGAGTTTCAGCAAGCCATCAAGGGCCACATGACAGGCAGCCCAAATTAATATTATTTTCTATTATTAATATAATTAATATTAATTTTCTAAATTTTTTAGGGGCCCCTCGGACCAGATAGAATGGCCTGGCGGGCCGCATCCGGCCCCCGGGCCGCATTTTGCCCACCCCTGTGTTAGAATGATGTTACAGATGTTTCATCTCTATTTACAGTTCTGATGGAAAGCTGTTACTGCTAGATGGGTACTTGCTGGATCTATGACTGTCTCTTTTAATCTGGTTTCTAAAGCAACGTTATTTTTTACCCCTCAGCTGAGGGTAAATTGGAAAACAGCACAGGGATACTTGCGTTCCTGATACCATCCCCACAAAAACTTGATACTCGATTCCTCAAAACATGCCGAGAGTAGTAAAACTGGTTGTAGTTTAGTGCATTTGCTAGCATGTTAGTCTTGTCATCTCAGCCATCTGCAAAAATATTAGTACAGTACTTGAGTGCAGACAAGATAAGGCATGTTTAAATACGTGTCGCCTAGTTATGGGGAACTAAATTAGAGCAGGTAGTTATGGGAAGCAGCTAACAACTTTTCCTTATGTCTACTAAGTGCAAGGTCCTGTTTAAAATTGTGTTGATTAACTGGTACTTTGTTAAAACAAGATCTATTTCTCATTTTAGACAGACTTTTATTTTTTCTTTACCACTGTCTCAGGCATGCCGCGGTTCTGAATTTGATGAAGGGATACAGACAGACTCCGGCCCTGCAAATGACGCTCTGGAAACAGATGCTAATCCTAGATACAAGATTCCAGTTGAAGCAGATTTCTTGTTTGCCTATTCCACGGTTCCAGGTAAGGAGCTGCCAAGGCTTTTCCCTTTTAACACCTGTGGCATGAAAAGCAATTAGCAGGAATCAAATAGTTTATAATGAACCAGGAAGTCAATTGACTCCATCACCACTGCTTAAACAGAAATGCCATTGCTGCTGCTCCCCTGTTCAAGCACACATCCCAATTTTGGAAGGCTAATTTTTGAGAAAAAGATGTGTGTGGAGTGCAGATAAATAGGGTATATATTTAGGTGTGCAGCATAAACTCTTGCACTTATGTGCCCGTTTTCCCTTTGCTAAAATAAGACTAGTGTACTGAGGATTAAAGAACTAATTGTACGCTCTGCCCTGAGGATGTAAAGCATGCAACGTGAGTGCTAAGGACTAACTAGCTTCTTTCTGTGCACGGTTGCTTCATAACCTTACTAGCAAGTGCGAGTACCTTTCTCTCTGCCACTTCTGTTCACTCAGACATGTCCGTAAGGAAATAAAAGATGATCCATACACTCTTTACCTGTCTTTCCTTTGTAGGTTATTTTTCCTGGAGGAACCCAGGGAGAGGCTCCTGGTTTGTTCAGTCTTTGTGCTACATATTAAATGAGCACGGAAAACAGCTTGAGATCATGCAGATCCTCACCAGGGTTAACCACATGGTAGCCACAAGTTTTGAGTCGCAGTCTGACAACCCGCGCTTCAGTGAGAAGAAGCAGATCCCCTGTCTGGTCTCCATGCTAACTAAAGAACTGTACTTCTGAAAGCAGATTCAAGTGGACTGATGTCAGGGCACGCTTTTCTTGGGGAGAGTTGATCATACAGTCAACTTCCATTTCATTTAATAGCAAAAACAGATTTGTTTTGGTTGCTTGTACCTGTGACAGCCAATGTATCTGATTGCTGAACCCTAATCAAGGCTCTGTCGAAGGAACAAACAACTCCCACCTAGCCCGTGAGCTTACATAAATTGCCATAGCTTCATTTTTATAAACGGAGTTGTGGCGGATTCCCCTAGCTGAGGATCATCAAAGGTTTACCTCTGGTAGCTGTCCATTATACTACTTACTGTACACTCAAAGGGATACTGTCGAGCTCTCTACTATTCGATTCCTCCTCCCCTTGAAAAATTTAGAAAAAAAATTTGTGTCTAATTTTTGTCTTAATTCACTGCTGATTTTTTAAAATGTTATTTTACCTTGTGTTTATCGCTGCATCACTACAAAGTGGAACGTTTTCTATGACTTCTTCTTTTATAAGGTAGAAGAGCAGTAAAATTGTATGTAATTCTAGCAACTGGTGTTAGCACCTTGTAGGCAATCAAGGGGGAGCAAAAATTGCATAACGGTGTGAGTAAGGCAATTTGTGATTATTTAATTTTCCTAGGGATAAAATGTTAGATTCACGGATATCAATTTTTGGAGTCCAGAGAATACTTTTCTCTGGCAAATCCAAATTTGGACCTAAACATGTTGACAGTGCTAGCTAGAAAATATGGTTGATTGTTTCTTTGCTACACTTTACACCAATGCAAAAATGCCTGCTTCCTACGTCCTTTGAAAAATGGTTTTGTAAAACTTAGGAAACACTTGATCCGTCTTTTTTCTAACAGGGATAAGCTGCATTGTACTGATGTACAGATTCTTGACCAGTAACAGTTATTTCTCTTGACTGTGTCACTCCATATGTATTCTGTCCAATGCTGAATAGTTGGATTATCTAAAGATGTGTTGTTTACAAAAAGAGGAAAAAAAGTCTAGAGGAATGGTATGAATGTTGTCGATCACTTCCAAACAGTTAAACAACTCCAGAGGGTAGTAGATAAGTTTCTTTACTAAATTCCAACAAATAAATATGCCTTCAGGATCCTTTATCCCTTGTGTTAATACATTACCCCCAGGAGTCACAGCTTCACCACTGGGAAGTTCCTGGGATGAAATTAGGGACCTGGTCCTTGTGACAAAATCAAGCACAGTTATTTGTGATTTTTTTAAGCTTGAACACTAGCCTCCCTTTCTGTAGCCAACGCAAAAAAACAATGACCTGAGTTTTTGAGCTAGGTTTTTTGCTGTAATTCTCTAAACTGTAATTAAGGTGTAATGGAAAGCGGGAAAACAAGGACTCAAGTTTTGTAAAAAGTTAGCTGAGAAGAAATCTAGCGTTAATGTGGCAAATAACACTGGAATGAAACCATCAAATGTCACTGGATTGTTTAAAAAAGGGCAATATGAAAGTGTTTTGCCTTGCAAAACCACATTTAAACTCTGCAATAATAGAATTACTCATTTTTTGACTTGAACAGTTTACAGAATAGAAAATGTCTCCTTTGTTATTAAAACCAATTTTGCACCAACAGTCAATCCTAGGATGTTATCTTAAAACACTGGCTGTTGTTGTTGGATGGGAAAAAAGAAATAATGAAATAAATGTCTGTTTACTTAGGTTGGATACCTGTCCGTCCTGTAGGGCAGAGTCCGAAAGTACTGCAGAGAGGTCAACTTTCGCCAGGTATCAGAAAAGCCTTTCTAGTACTGTCATGATTTTGGCATTTGGCACTGATGTCAAGCAGTATTTGTGTTTTTCTCTTTAAAAAAAAATCTTTCATGACTATTCAGTAGCTATCCCAAAAAAGTGAGTTTTATAAATTGTTCACTTTACCTGGAAGTGGGTGAAATAATCAGCCCTTTCCTCATTAAAATATTGTACTGTTGTAGGGTTTCTGGAACACTTTTAAGATGTGTATATGATTATCAGTGCCAAGTTATCACATCTGTAAATGTATTTTCTACTTGTTATTGTGCCAAAATGAGACATACCTCTCTTTCTTCTTAAGAAATGGAAATGTTTGTATCTGTAAATTAGACAAATCTGTTGTTAAAAACTTGATGATAAGATCAGTAAAAATAATTTTTAAAAATTCCCGTATCAACTTGTATGTCATTTAAGCGATTGAAATGGAAAATAACCAGCAGAACGGATGGGTGGTCTGCTGTGGCATCATCCAAATGAGTTTTCCAGCCATACCATCAAAGCATTCCCAAAGATTTGGCTGGTCTCCATGGCTTTGACTCAGCGGGCCAGATCCGAAGCTGGAGTAAGTCAGTCTAGCTCAAGGGGACTGAACTGCAGCTCTGCTGATTTTACACTGACAGCGAACCTCACCCAATATATATCATGTTAGTCTTTACCCAACCAGCTTCATGACCAGGGAGTTAAGCTAGCTACCAGTTAGATTAATGTCCTTCTGGTGCTAGATGGATATCATTTTGTGCTTACATTCCCTAACAGGGACTCCTGACATCAGGAACCTGCTTCTATTTCATTAAGAGAAATATTCTCCTGTCAACACTCAATATTTCAATAGTTTTCCAGAAGTTCATTCATGTCACCATGGTCTGTTAGTAGCTGGTTCCCTGAGGCTTATCTCATCTCTGAAGTTCCCCTAATAACATTCTGTTGCTTAAGGGGCTTTCCCCTGCATCGGGTACAATGTAGATGCCAGAAAAATTTGTGCAACTTCCACACCCAACTGAGCAAGGATCTGTTCTGCCAGGAGTCCTGCAGGGCCAGCTAGACACACTGCTGACCAAGGGCACTTAAAAGTTTTTCAAAAAATCAAGACATTTACAAAAGTAACTTCCTTTTGAGCAGCGGTTCTATCTCCCCCTCCTTTTAGTGCCCTTAATTAAAGCTGGTTGAAAGGAATTTTTAAATTACTAAGCCAAACTTAAAATAACATGTAGTCATCAGGGGTAAGATTAACATCTGGCATAGAGGGAAGCACAAGGTCACTTGGACTAATTCATACCTGGTTGGTGTAAAGTTGGGTCACTGAATAGCTGAGCAGGGGTGCCCACGCCTCTTCAGCATGCCATGAACTTGGCCTTGATGCTAGCCAGCGTGGGACTGGTGATGAAGACCACTTTGGAGAAGGGCTTCACATCAGCTGGGTTCCTCTGAGATTAGCAAAAGCTGCTTGCCCTCCAACGCTTCTGAAGGGGAGGAAAAAAGACACGCCTCATCAGTGTTGATCTGATGTTAATCAAAACAGACAGTGACTTAAGAACATTTCAGGAATTCCCACTTATTCGAGAAAACGGCAGCTGTCCGGCTAAGGAGAAGAGCAAACCTCAAAGCGCTCCACTGGTCTCCAGTCCTCCCAGAATTAGCAACAAGTGATCGCTGACAAGCCAAGGGTCAGTTGGAAAGTAGCACTAGCAAAGCAAGCAAGAACATGCTCTTTTTTAAAAACAGGGAGAGATGAAGGCTCAGCCCTTAGTCTTATTCCAGCGAATGCAATAATACACAGATCAAAGATCGAACCCACATTTTGGGCAGATGGAAAGTTACTTTAACTTGAGGAATTGAAGGGAAGGGAGCTGAAGACAAGCTGTTTGACTCGTGGAGGGAAACCACGGCCCCAAGTGTAAGGGACCAGTTTCTGTGGATGCCACGAATGTCACTTAAAATTATGCCTGCAAATACATGTATTTGTAGAAATGATTCAGGAAAAAATAAACTCCAATCAGGGGAATTTTCCTCTGGCCAGCTGTGCTAGTGTCCTGGCTCCTTCTGAGCTGGTTGAACAGCATAAAAGCACTAATAGTGGGAGGAATAATCTGACCCAATGCCTGTGACCAAGATAGTATTGCTTGAATGATGATAGATGAGCTGTAGATAACTGTCTGCCAGGCCTTGCAATGACTGATATGACATGAGTTACCGAATACAACCTAGTTTGGGTGATGAAACAGTATAGAAAGGTACCTGCACTGGACGTTTCAGCAGAGGCCCAAGGTGGGCTTCAGCCTTAGCTTCCCTCTCATTCTTTGTGATGGTCGTCCCAGGTTGGGAAGAAAATGAAGTGACAGGGTGGGATGGGGAAAGTCTGCACAGCCACTACACTTGTTCCAGTCCAAGTGTTACACATTCAGTTTTACATTTAAATGTCACATATTTTGGCTAGTTGGCAGCTTTGCTTGCTTGTAGCTGCCTTCCCAACAGACCTTAGTTTTCCCCTACCTTAACCTGACATGTTGCTTTCTTGATTGGCATTTGTACATGAACTAGTCGTTGTTTTCCTTCTCCCCAGGAGGTATTAATGTCTGGGTCAAGTATGTGTTTTTTTCAGTGCTTGTCAGCATACATTAATCTTCCATGTTTCCTCTTTCTGACCAATCTGTCATTCCATTTGCCTGCAAAGACAAAACTTGCCATACAGTAAAAACTTGGGAATTTCCTTGCGGGTCATATTTCACAACGTTTGTATTTAGCAGAGGGTTATAAGTAGGCACTAGCACTGCAGGGCACCTGCAGGCTGTGTTGGAAAGAGGGACCGAGTAACTCTGGAAGTCCATGCAGGTGTATGTCGCCAAGACCTGAGCTTTCCTGTAAGTACTAACGTAGCTCATTTGGCTCAGCACAGTATTGTGTTTGAAGTTTAAGAATAACGTGTATCTTAATTCATTCACCGCACTTTATTTGCATTTTAACTAAAGCTGTTAGATCTTTAAAGGCTGAGGGAAATCAAATCTCTTCGTATCATGCATACAAAAAGCCTGAGGATTTATAATCATAGAATTGCCATTGTCTTTCCTAAATGAGACTCAAGCTGCTTAAAAGGTTCCTTTCTACTAAAAGAAAGAATATGATTAAATGCAATGATTAAATTATTGTTTCCAAAATATGGATTGAAGAGTGTGGGTGATTAAGAGCTATTGAAATATCACTTTTTTTTTGTCTTTCCACCTGCATATCTTGACCTTTACTCAAATACAGACAAGTCTTTTATTCGACTCCCTTTGTAGACTCAGGGAATGCTGCTTTTGTGAACATTGTAGCATTTGCCAGTTCATGAAGATTTTGTCAATCCAATTTAAAAGATTATTCAAATGCCTTCCATTGAAACAGAAAGTGTCAGTAATGTTAAAAGTAGGAGCCAGAATGCAAGTGGCTACGCAGTCATTTGTTTTTTCAGCGTGCTAACATTTTTGTGATGGGTGACAGATGAAACCCTTAGGTAGTGTGTATTCTGTCACGACATATGCAGAATCATAGACAATGAGGGTTGGAAGGGACCTCAGGAGATCACGTCCAGTGCAATGCCCTGCTCAAAGCAGGACCAGCCCCAACTAGATCATCCCAGCCAAGACTTTGTCTAGCCGGGTCTTAGAAACCTCCACAAATGTAGACTCTGCAACTTCTCTGCGTAGTTTGTTCTCACTACCCTCCAAGTGAGGAAGTTTTTCCTAACGTCTAATCTAAACTTCCTTTGCTGCAACTTGAGATCATTGCTCCTTGTTCTGTTGTGCTCCAAAGCCTTCTCAAATGCAAAAATTCAAAGGTTTCCCCTATGAAAAATAGATGCTTTATTGTTGCTTTAATGCTCAAATATGGACGCTGGAGTGGATATGGTAGTGTTTGAGATGTTGTAGCTGTGATAGTCCAGGTATTATTGAAAAGGCATGGATTTCTTGAAGTGATATCTTGACCAGATCAACTACATTGCTGGATTAAAGTCAGACGAGTTTTCTAATGCAGGAAGTGGGTTATAGGAGCTTGTAGTTAGACATTGCCAAGTGACAGGGTAACTCTGACCCATGTCAGGGGAAAAAGCCAGAATCCTACCAGTCACACATTTTATTTTGTGGGGTCAAAAGAAAACCTTAATGAAACTGGAGCAAAGAAGGCTACTTTAAATCCCTTGAGTCTGGAAGGGATCCTGAAAAGAAGCAGAGCAGGGAGTTTGGATACTTTCAAATTTTCCCAGAAGTGAGAGGCACTGTAGCAACATGCAGCAAACAAATGAGAGATGATCTGATTAGTGCTAGAGCTGATAGCCAGGTCAAAGCAAGTTATTACAAAAAATGGAGTTGCCTTCGCAGGAAACAGAGGATATTTGCAAAGCCACTGAAAACTGCTTCCCAAGTGATAGCTTGAAAGACCAGAACCGTATCTAAGTCCAAGCGCAGAAAAACAACAAACAGAAGTTTCCAGGTAACAGAGACTGGATTTATTTTTTCCTGAAATACATAAGGAATTGCACACTGTGGATTGTGTTGAGGCAGGAACGGAGTTTTTAGTCGGCTAAAAGTCCTAGAAGGCAAAAGAGCTAAAGCAATTTAAAAAAAATAAAACAAGATACAAATATTAATTTCAGGCTTCATCTCCACAGTCCTGTGATTACCCAGCCCTACCGGTTAGGTTTCCACTGTTTGGTTCTGCCAAAAAGTTATTTTAACAAACCTTTCTTAGTAATGGACTTTAAAGTACCTGGGCAAAAATCCATGCCATTGTTTCCCTGTCAGCTACCAACTGGCTGTATAATATTCAGCACATCGTTTACCTTTTCTGGGTCATGCTAAGATTTCAGCTACACCGGTGAAAGAACAGAATAAACCTAGTGAAAGAAGAGCTACTCTGAATCCAGAGGGGCATAAATGAGAACAGGAGTTGACTCCCAGATCTCCTGCAAGGTGCAAATTAATATAAACCCTACAGTATTGTGGCTAGGGTTTTAGATTGTACCCCATTTAGATTTTAAATTCTTTAGGGCAGCGACTGGCAGCCTTGAACAAGCCACAGGTGGAACAACCCAGCTCCAGTCTGACATGGCCAGGTGGCTTCATCAGTGTATGAGCAGCAAGGGGCTCAGCCTGCAACTGCAACGGGGCCAAGGAGCTGGGAGCTGTGCCTACGAGAATGCTGCTTCTTGCTCCCTGGCTGCAGCACAGGCAGAGAGGTGGGGAGAAGTGGTCACAGTGAGGATGCAGCTCCCTGTTACCTGGCCCAGGTGTGGGCAAAGGCAGAAAAAAAGCCCTCTTGCTCCATAAACTGTATCTAGTGGCTGCACAGGCTGATTTTGGGCTACAGGCTATATGTTTCCAACCCCTGCTTTAGTCAAAAATAAATACTACGCCCTCCCAATAATAAATGCATTGCTTCACATTTACAGTTGCTATGTATTAGGATTAGGACATACATAAAAGTCGATAGGCACGTCCACCAGCACCCAAGTAGTAATGTCCCTAACTGGCGGCAGCGATTTGTGATCGCTTTCTGGAATCACCAGATTTATGCTGTTTTCTAGAGCTGCCTGCTGGCATGGTGAAGTGTTACTCGGCATGAATCAGGGTGCAAGAATCTTGTCCCAAGTCTTTGTTCGCTGTTTGTTTTTCAGGTTGAAGAAGCAATCAGAATGGCTTTCAAGTATAAGAAAAACCCATCAGGTACAAAACAGAATCTAGCAAGATTGTCAAACAAAAAGTTGCAGCAGGTTTCAAAGTACTCTGGTTACTAATCACCATCTTCCACTTAGTATGTCCTAGGTGTCTGGAAGGAGACAGTAGTTTTCCTAAAGACGCTATGATAGAAATGAGAGACATTAGATGCCAGAGAAGGAATGCGCTGTGTGAGAAAAATGAGAGGGGGTCAGTTTGGCCTATGCCACATGTTAATTCTCTGAGGCTACACACACGTCACTGGGATAAAACATACAATGTGCAATCATTCAGACATCCATGTCCATTGTCCTGGGATAAATCAAAAAAAGGTTCACAGGATAGGAAGTGCTAACAGTTTATATCTCGGGACACTGCAAAGTGCATCTGACCAGTTATTCCAAGATTAGAGATTAGACACAAACGTTTGCTCATCTATGACCCCTTGCAATGGGGGTTGCAAAGCACATTAGAAAGCAAGAAGAAGATTTTAATGCCATACATTGATTAGAAATGGGGTGTTTTTGCAGTAGCTTGTCATGGAGTATGCTAGCTCATGATCATATATATTCAGATCTTTTCTTTTCCCCCAGAGTTGTTAGCCAGTATTTTCTCCATTTGACTTCCAGTCTTCATCTCATCTTGTTATTTCCTAACGCCCACTGTAGACTGTTCCATCCCTGCTGGTGTTTGTAGCTCTTCCAAATTGAATACCATCTGCAAATTTCATTAGCGTGTTGTTTATTCCTTCTTTCAGATCACTAGCGAAGATGTTAAATTAGACTAGACCTAATACAGACCCTTGCAGTACTTCACTGGATGCCTCCCCCAACTCAGTATATTGTCATTCCCCTTTGTTTATAGCTTTTGGCCAGTCAGGAACAATAACATCAAGGGACGGTGATCAGGCCCAATGTTTTATAGCTTTGCACTCATCTTCGCTAATTGAACATGCTTCATGGCCACTTAAGCACAGAAGCCCAGTGCTCAGCAACACATTTCCCATTCAAGCAGGTCCACATAAGAGATTAATTGCCATCAAATTGCATGACGGTGCCCCTCATTTCTCTTTGATTGGTAGGAAATCAAATCATGCCTTGTCACGAAGATGAAGTCTGCAAGCTCGGCTTCTTTATCAAATCACCACCTCCTCAGCTTTTCACTTCCCAGGTACAGTAAGTGCAAATTAGTCATATTCTGGAAATCCCTTGACAATTTTTGCTCCCCTGAGCTTTACTGACAGGCAAAACAAACTTTCCTCTGTGCAGAAATCCTGGAAAAATCGCTATTTCATCCTGTGTAAATCCAGCAAGTGCCACTACATCCTGAAGTACCTCAAAGGCCAGCAGATAAAGGGCTCCATTCCAATCGACCAGTACGTATCTGAAGTCTAGCACCTTTTCTTCTCACCCCTCTATACCAGAGGTGCTTGGCCCACGGGCCAGACCCAGTCCCCAGCTCCAAGTCATCCAGGCTATAGGACTCCCCATGGGTCCAAAAATTGGACTCTGCTGCCAAAGTCCCAGACATAGGAGGAGCCCCGTGGGCTTTGTGTGCTGGATCGGGTGCACCTGATCCGGGCATGCAGGGGTGGAGTGGGGCCCCAGCGCCCAATCTCAGTGTGCAGGGCCAGCACAGGGTCCAGTCCAGCTGTTCAGGGCCAGGCAGAGGCAATGCAGGCCAGCCTGCAGACTCGCCCTGTGCCATTTATCTGGTCCACAGAGCCAGAAAATTGAGCACCACTGAACCACAACCTAGAGTTGAGCGTTGGGAATAGCAAGGAATGTAAACCAAGACACAGAAACGTTTTTCCAGTGCTTTTCCCAGCTCCCCTGAAGTTGGTTGGAGTATTTCCATCAGCCCCCAACCAAGCAGCTCTTTGTAAGTGGTTATTTACATTTGAAACCTCTCCAATTGGCTACATAAGAATTGTGATTTTTGTGATTTGCTGCAATAACAACACCGTCTAATTCTCGACACACAGCTGAATTTGTTTCTTTCTAGAACAGATTTTAAAATCACCCCTCCCATTGCAATGCCGATACCATAAGCTGTTTGTCCTGTTATTCTAGTGAGATAGTTGAACATTTTTGTTCCAAAAAAAAAAGTTTTCCTCATAATAATATTTCACGTAGAGAAAGAGGGAGTTTTGTTTTGCTTGAGATTCTCTGCTCTTTCAACCAAAAAAGGCCGAAACATTTCTCAGCTTGGAGTCCTAAAAAATGAAACATTCTTGTTTCTTTTTTCCAATAGAGAACCCAATAACTCGTTTTTATTAATATTATTTTTGTAATTGTAGTTTTAAATATTCTATGGAAAATACTTTCCTCCTTCCAACCAATGCTTTATTATTAAGGCCTTTTATGTTTAAATGATCAAATCATTTTTCATCTCAAAGGCAGTTATTTAAGCAACAGCACAGAAATTACTTAGTGAGCTCTTGATCCTTATGGTTTTTACAGACAATAATCATTTCACAGTGTGCATTAATGTAGAAGATGGATGTGCTTTACACATAAATATTTCATACACATACCTAACAGGATTATAAGCATAGAGACTGGCATAAGCAATTATGAAAAGATGACAGCAATAAGGAAGATGTTTAAATGCCTGCCGGAAGAAGTGATATCCATCAGCACAGAGAGCAGGGACTACTACCTCATCGGCAAGGACAGGTATGCATGGGGAGGGCCATGAATCCGGTGCTCTTGGTATCCGGAAAAAGAAAGATTATAACCCCATCTTGTAAGGAATAGGCTGTAGGAGACAATCTGACCCTAAGGGCAATGACCCCGCGAAGGCTGATCCTGCTTTCCAGCTCCACCCTATTTGCCTCCCTTCCTGCATCTGCCTCAAGAAGAGGTTTTTGCCTGAGAAAGGGCAGCAAGATGGCAATCTCTATGCATCAGAGTGACGCAGGATGAACAATGTGCCTGAGCCCAGAAAGAAAAACAAATAGCGAGTTCTCATTCAACCACGCAGTTATTTGCATGCGCTTAGGCATTGTTTCTTTAATGCTCATTTAATGGGAAAAATTCCAGCGAGAATCACATTAATCTTACTTGTGAACACAATGCAGTGCCTCCTTTTTAACTAGCTTCCAATGCACAGCCTGAATTGTACATTATAGACATTAGGGGCTAGAAGGGACCTTGCAAGATCATTGAGTCCAGCCCCAAAGCCTCTTTTTTGTCTCTGTTTAAACGTATTTCTAAAGCTCCAAGACCATCTTGCTACGGTCTTGCAAGGTACTGAATATTCATCTGAGTCACATGGGAATAAAGCCCGATATAGGCACGTCACAGGACATTTCCACACCTTACTGAACGGGGCCTTTAAAGATAATTTTTTTTTCCACTATAGGATCTCAGTGGCCCTTAGTTCAGACTATACAGGACTTTATATAGCAGGCAGGTGGTAGTTACATGGTCCTTTGTATAGTTCAGTTGGGTTTCAGATGGGGAATCGACATGGAGCTGGGATAACAGACTCCTCCCCAAGAAATGCAAAAATATACAACTCTTGGCTCAGAAATGATACCTTTATTAGTCCAACTAGGAAATTGCAAAAAAAAATCTCCTTTTTAAAATTTCCTAGATGGTCTAATAAAAGGTATCATTTCTGAACCAACAGTTCTACATTTTTGCATTTCTTTTTGTCTCAGACCAACACGGCTGCCAAATACATCCCAGAATCCTCCTCACAGACTTGATCAGTTTGGTGAGATTTTGGCCTGCGGACCTGCTAAGTTTTTGGGCTTCGCAGTCAAATGCCTACAATTCCTTAAGATCACAGCCCTGCCGTCCACCATGCTGCTGCAAAGCGACCGCTTTAGAAGCAGCTTTTGTGAAAGATGCAGGTTTTCCCTGAAGCCAATGGAAAGCCAATGGAAAGACTCCCAGTGACTTTGGCAGGTGTTGGTGTGGGCCCTTCAAAAGCAGCACAAGAGGCATTTCGTGTTTTTCCCACGGGGGTGCTGCCACAACGATAAGTTTTTAATTGCATGATTCCAATCCACAGGGAGCAGGCGAAGGAATGGTACACCTTCATATCATCAGTCTGCATGGATGCAAAAGCAGATGGATGCCGTCCTCAGGTGACATTATATCCATTCACAAATCCACTTTTTCAAAAACAGAGCATTGTCATTTCATTGGTAACCTCTGGATATAATTTGATTGGTAACCTCTGGATATCATTTGATTGGTAACCTCTGGTTATCATTGGTAACCATTGGTTGGTTACCAGAGCAGCTTATCACTTCATTGGTGAAACGAGGGATGAAACGCACTAAAATTCTCTGTCCAAGTCCTGCAGGATTTGGCCCTTAGTGTGTCAATAAGTGCACTTCCCATTAAAACCATTTCTTAATCAACGAGGGATTCCTATTGGGCTTAAGAGGTGAGTCAGTCTTGGGCTAAACTCTAAGACTCGTATAGACACTTAAGAGCACACGTTAGCCTGCGGACCTCAGCTGCCCCTGCAGAGCCTCCTACTGCTCTTCTTTGATTTCTAGAACGAGGATCTTGCCACTGAACACACGAAAAGCCGGTCATGCTCCTTGCCACTGTCCTTCAGTGGAGCAAACTCAGAGGGGCCTATCAACAACAGTGAAAATGAGGTGAGCGGCCTTTAGTAGTCAAAGCATGTCGGTGGTGATAAATATGTTCTTAGTCTTGGGTACCTGATTGCCTCCATTCAAAAAAAAAGTCCTGAGCTCTGAGGCTGCAAACATTTAGGCCAGGAGACTGACCAACCGAGCGAGGTTCCCTTCAGTAATATTTAACATGCCTCAGCAAAGCCAAAATGAGAGCTGCGTCCCGTCTCTTAGTGGTGCTGGAGATAGGCACAAAGGGGCATGGGGTTGTGTTGACTTCCTGAGGGAGGCAGGTGCTTAAAACTCCCTTGTACCTTTGAATCCCTACCACTCAATAAACTGAAAGTGTTAGTACATTCCTGATGGGACTAAAGGTCTGTTTGTAGAAAAAAATATGAAGGGGTACCTGAGTAGCAGTGCTTAGTAAGTTGAGTCACCAAGTGCCATTAAATAGCACTGCTGGGGAGAGCTTTGCAAAACATCCTTTTGTGTTACCAACTGACCAGACAAGCAAGACTTGTGTGCATGGAGCTTATGGTTTTCTCTTATGTACAGGAGAAAGATCCTTCAGACGACAACAGGAGACCCAATTCAGATCCTTGCCCCCAGCGTCTGCCAAAACATCAGCCGCCCTCCAGCTCACCAGGAGTTCTTCCTCACCTGGTGAGAAGAAAGAGCTAGCAAGGCTAATAAATCATACATTTTGGAGGCATATTCACAGAATTACCATCCAGTCTGATCTAGCCAGAATCACTGTAATGAGAAACCAGTCCCCCACCTCCCTACAAAGTTGGTCTGGCTTTGATTGTGAAGGTTTTCTTATTTCACTCCAGGTGTTGCTCTTACACTATTACACATAAACCGGCCTACACCCATAACAGAGCAGAAGTTCAGTGAGATTGGCATACATAGACTGGTTTAAAAATGGTGGAACCCAATCTAAATTCAACCTGGATTGATGTTCACTCACACTTAATCGATTTAGTGTGATTTGAACATCTGTACTAGTATGAGACCAGGACTGAGCTCTCCTTCATTTTACATTGTTACTCCAGAAGAGATCTTCACAAATTCTTCACATTGTCTTAGATGCATTGAAGTGAACAAAGCTAGGACAATTTATGCTCATTGAGAATCTGCCCTTACATACATATCTGTGTTCCCAAATTCCTCCCAAGTTGTCTGTTTTTCTACCCTCTCTTTGGGTTTTTGTACACACAGAAATTGTACCAGTTGCATTCATTAACTTGAAATGAATTGAGCCAGTCCAACTGGTGAGCTCTTGAGTCAATTATCTTGGTTCAGCATAAACCTGGCTTACAGTTATTAGCTTGTGCCTGATACAAACCAGATTGAGAATAGTTACACAAAGTTGCACTGGTTTTAACAAAATAGGATTAAAAGCCCATGAGTTAAACAGGTTCTGCTTTGACCTCTCTTACTTCTTCTCTTTTATCTACTAATCCTTCTCAAGTTTGTGTTGTCATTGAACCAACTGCAAGGTCTCTCCTCAAACACCTCATGCTATTTTTACTCTCCTTGGTAATTATCCAGTATTTTGATGTGTCACCATGGCCCTGATTCATCTTGAATGGCATTATTCCAGCGTTGAACTGCCAAGCTGAATTAGGATCTATATAAACTGCTTCGTAGAAACCCAGCTTTGCTGCAGCCTGTCTTGTCCTTTCCATTTTCAAGAGCTAATTTAGATTGACTAGGGTTGTCAGTAAATTAGGGCTCAATCCTGGATGATGCTAAATTCTCTAAACTCATACTGAAGTCTATGGGAAGTGAAGGACCTCAGCACCTCTGCAGACTTAGCCGTGGGACACCTTTGTCCAATAAATGTAATTAGAGTTTGAACCACAGCCTGCTGAAGTCCTTTTCCATTGACGTCTGTGGGTTTTGGATCAGAAACACAGGGTCCCATCTAGCTGCCGCTGGAGCAGACTTAAGTCATTGATTCCTATGAAAATATTCCATGTTGAGTCTATGCACTAACAAATATACCCGCTTTTGTGTTGGAATCAGTGAAAACTCATGAGGCACAACAATATATTTATCACTCCTCATTTCTATTCAACACCAGCTTCTTCTTTTCACATATATGAAAGAGGGTAATTAGTTTAATTCACTTTACCTTGAAAACAGTAATATATTCTGTCGCACATGTAGTCATTATTTTATTTCATTGCTATGGAAACAAAAGATGTAAGTAGAGAGATAAAGAAAGGGTACATCTCAAACGTGGCTTGGCAAGGTATATTGGGAGGAAGCTAAATACTAATTACCATATTCTGTGTGATAATCAAATCAACAAGGCTGATCTAAAAATAGCTAATTGAGCTTTCTGACTTAAAGGTAAACTGCAAGAAGGGATTTATCTCTTGTTGGCGAGTCAAATTCTGGGGAACTTTCTCTCTCTGGTCATTATTAAATATAATTCTGTGGACAGCGAAGCAAATTGTCCAGGCTACAAGGATTCAGTCTGGGCTCTTATCAGATACTCACGTGTAAGTCCCAGCCCACTGAGTTTTGCAAGTCAACAGCTCAAATTGCTTGCTGAGTCCAATAACTCGCTCCCTATTCAGTCAAGACTCCCACTGGTTTCAGAGAAGGTGACTGAAAACAAAAAAGGTCTCCTTTTCACTGAAAGGTTTTAAATTGTTTTAACTAGCTCTAGATTTCAGTGAGAAATTTTGCCTAAGGAAGGACACGAGAGCTGCGTGTATCACATACTGGATCATATATACATGTTTGGCCCACTCAACTTGATTTTTAAATGCAGCCACAATTTTTGCACTTGCAATCATTGGCAAGGACAAACACTGGCATTTGAAAGTGTATTATACAACTATATTTTCACATCAGCTACAGTAAATGTTGTATTAAACGTACAAATATTGCACTGCAGTTGATTTTGAGAGTTTAACTGGAAGCGTAAAAAGACAACTTTGTTTGCACAATGGACAGATCCTCTTATTATTTCAGCCTTCCATGAGAAGCAAATCTCCCCACATTCCCCATAGATATTTGCTAATCCTATTACTCTTCCAAGTAAATGGAAAGAAGATGCATTAAATCTTCTGTATAGCTGATCCTCTTCAACAATGACATTTTTTTTTAGCAGAGCAATATTCCACAAAAGACCCTGGAAATTCAGCTGTCAGATTCAGATGAGAACACCAAAGAGGAGGAGGAGGTGGAGGAGAAGAAGGAAGAGGAATACTATGCCACTCCAACAAGCATTTTAGCACAGGTAAGCTACTTGATGCACTTTTACCTGTTGGGCTGAACCCTGGCTGAACTCTAAGACAATATCGGACCCTCCCAAAAAAAGTACTAGCAAGATTTTTAGAGAAAGCAAACTCTCAAATAAATGGCTAATAAGAAGTTCAGATGGATGAGGAGAAAAATGTGGGATGTACTTAGGAGACTGAAAAAATTTCATCAGAGATTTCTGATGGAAAATATCATTTTGATTAAAACAATTATTTCAAATATAAATGTTTTTATGAGAAGAACAATCTCATAAAAACAGCCCTCCCCTATGTTTTTGTTTTAGACAATTTTGTTTTGGAAAAAATTCAAACTTTTCATTTCAAAATAAATGTTCACTTTAAAACTCTTTTAAAAATATATATTTTTGTGATATCACTAATTATTCTATCCACGTCATTGTGGACTACCGCTGAGATGTCAGTACCTAACATAAAACAATACATGTAATGTGAGATTAAAAATAAATGACAGTTAGATGTAAAAATTTCATTTGAAGGTACATTTTTTTCGACTAATTTCCTAAATGAAAAGTTTTCAGAATTTCCATTTCACAGGAACTTTAGGAAATATTTGTGAGTACTCCAATTCAAAGCAAAAAACAATTTGGAAATCTCAACATTTTCCTATGAATTGAAAATTCGGAGGTTTGACCCACTCCATAGCACGTGGTTGATGGGAATGCTGCATGTAAGCTTTGGCTGCTTACACACTTTTGTTAACCGTGGTTTGTTTTAACAAGGCTGAGCTGTATCAGCCAGAATCCCTCAAATGGCACAAACATTAAACCAAGTAAAGAAGTCACAAGGCTCCTTTATGGATGAAGAAAGGCAAAGATTACCACCAATGTTTCTTTTATGCTTTTAACAGCTGACAATGAACTCAGCAGAGCCTGATCCCCAGTGTAACAGTCCAATGAAGGAGGAAAAGCTTGTCAACAGGGTGTCCTACATCTCAATGAAACCTCAGTAAGTAGCCATTCATTTTATGTCACTCTCATGAGCACACTTGAACTTGATAGCGATGCTGGCACACCTTGGGCACATGCTGGAAAGCAACTACATGACATTTTTTCAGTATTCAACACCCACAGAGCAGGGGTGGACTGGTTAGGGAGTATAGTTTCATGGTGGCATGCTCTAGCACAGTCCGACACACTGTTAACATGCTCACAGTGATCTGGTAAGAGCTTTCATTCCTACTGCTTTTAAGATAAAATCTATAAAACACATCATTTGCAGAGGTCTTTGTTGGCTGGGGAAGGAGTGGATATCAGAGTCAACTTTCAGCTCACATCCCAAATTCATACACTGGGACATCCTGACTCCGCTTATGTAGAATAGAATATAGCAGCTTTAAGAAGCTGGGCTTTTACAATGCAATATTTTAGGGCCGGATAGAGTCACATGTGCCCAAAACACAGTGGGAAGCCACTCAGTAGAGTGGGCAGGCTTGTCTAGTGGTTAAAAAAATACTGAGGAAGTGTTTACTGTCAAATGTGTCACTCTCTGGCTGCATGACCTTGTGCAAGTCACTTGTCTCAACCTACATTTTCCTTCTCTATGTTTTATTTCATAAGTGCCCTGTGTTTTAACGCGTATTAATTTGCACAGATATCATCACAGAAAGGATGTCACAGACTATTGTCCTAAAGCTCTGACTACTACATAGAAACATCACAGAGGCTGCACACAATGAGGGCCTGGATCTTCTGTGATGATGGGCTAGCACCAAAATCCTCTCTCAAGCTAGCAAATAATTCTGTTATCTGTTAACACAGTAATACTTCCTAGGACACGTAGATAGACCATTCGGATTCCTTCTAGTGGAGGATAGTAGTTATATGTTCAGCCACAAGCAAGTTAATTATAATATTGTGTGATTGCACACAGGTATGTGGCCGAAGACTAAAAAATTCTGCTCCTATTGGCTTTTGACTAATCTTCTTTCCAGGCCCCCAGCCTTTAGAAGGCCCAGCAAATAACCTGATAAGGATTTGGGCAGTTCTGCTATTATATCCACTAGGGGTCAGCCTGTGTGCCCACAGAAATCAGTATAATCCCATGCCAACCATCCGTGCTCACTTTCTTTCTTAAGCCATGTTGTTAACTGGAATGATTTCCTTTTTAATAAATAGTCTTCAAATCTTCAAAAGGATTATTTTGGTTTAATGGTCCGTTCTAGGAGGTCAGCTTATTCTATTTAGCTGTAATTTTGTCCATTGGATATTCTACAAGAACTCGTTATTCTTTGCTCCACTGACAGCTATTTGATTCAGCTTCAAACACAGCAAGAGTAACTGTGACTGGACATGCCAGCCCAGCTTGTTTTTTATTACCATTTTTATTCACTAGGTCCCCTGACAAGAGGTCCACGTGCAGAAGTGATGAATTCTTGACCCTTCCCTGGATCCTGGAAAACAACATATGTCTAAGGAGCTCCGAGGATGACAGGGACCAACCGCTTACAAAGATCAGCACCGGTATACAGCCAAGGCTGGAAAGGAAACCAAATGCATCGCCACTATCAGTAGTTCAGCTATCTATACTAATGAAGTAAGGCTGTTTTGGGTGCAAAGAAGTAACAGAACCCACTCGAAAACTAGGCAGATTAGACTCATGGGTCTTGAAGATTGCTGATTATACCCTGCTACTTTATATCCCCAGTTTAGGAAAGACATGCACCACATGCAAAGTCTAGGTGACATCGCTGTTTACATACAAAACAAAGCTGTTCCCTTGAGCAAAGCAGGCAACAGGCTTTTCTGTCTTTGCCCCAGAGCCCACCACAAGCACTCATTTCTCTCCTGGCGTTCTCCCCTGCAGATGACTGCACTTAGTCCAGGTCTGATCACTGAACAGGGCTTCCTGACCCGAGGCCCCAGTCTATCTGCTTACATTGATTTTGGATTGAAATTACTCAATAGCATCACTCATCTTTGTTCTGGTCAGTACTGTACAACCAGAAATGAAGGAAGGAAGGAACTGTGAGTTCAGAGTTCAAAACAGCCAGCTTTTGTGTTCCTCTAACAAAACAATAAAAAATATTTCAAAGACAGATTTTGGAATAAGGGAATTATGGCCACGATCACCGTTGGAAGAATTTACTGGTATTGTATTGTGTTTAATATACAGGGTTAGCAGCTTTTTATCTACTTCCTTGTTTCTTTCAAGACAATGAAAAGTGTGATCTCCAGGACAAAACAGCAGCAGAGGCTTTAAAAAGTACATGAGTGTCTTTGTTAGATTTCCTTTTGGAAAAGGAAGAAACATTGCACTGTAATAGCACTATAATAATAATCTCAGTCTTTCCCCACCATCCAGACACTGGACAAATTTCTTAATAGTCTGAACTGATGGAGTAGTATACTCTCCAACAGAAATGCTAGAAACCCCAACCCAAGAAATATTTAGTGCTAAGCTGGAAAATAGCTCTGAGGGAATAGGCCATTGGAAGTGTATTGTGTTGTAGGAAGAGTGCAGGGGCTAGGTGACTTAAGAGGTGTTTTGCATGTTTAATTTCTAGGGTTAGTACTGGCTTCACTTGACAAGCTGGCAGAATCTGACTTGTCCATACTGTTTTCTTTTACAGCCAAGTCACAGACAGGAGCCAACTGCAAGAGGTGGATATTTTCATTCCTAAGGCCGACGTCAACAATTACCTAACGCTTACTGAAGCAGCAGGACAAATATGGTGGGTACTTGTCCACTGGTTGCAAAGCACTCTATGAGCTTGGCATTTGTTGGGTTTTAGGCAGAGTATGATAGCCATTAGGAAAACATGGCCTTAAAGATTATTCTTCTAATGTCAGTATGAATGGCAAGACTGTCAGTTGCCCATTCTGCGGATGGTAAATTTGACTCACTGAGTTGTAGCCAAAGGGAAGTTTGTCTTACTAGGGACAAAAAGTAGGTCACACCATTCGCAATTTGGTATAGGTGGATACATGCTGTCATCACCTGTTTACAGATAAGGGAGCTGAAACCCAGGAAAATGAAGTGACCCACCAATGAAATGATTCCACTAAATATCACTCCCCACCTGTGGGCTTGTGCCACATGAAGAATAGAAGTTCTTGTCAGAAAAGGGTATATCCTTTGGAAATCCACATGTTCAGGTTGCTCAGAAAGAGCATGACCTAGCGGTCAGAGCCAGGATGGTGCAGTCCTGGTCCCAGTTGCCTCATTGATTCACTCTGTCTTTCAGCAAATCCCCTGAGTTTCAGCACTCCTGCTCTGTGCATAATATATTATTAACCCATCTCACATGGCCCTTTTGTGATTTAAGTAACAAATATCTGCAAGGGACTTTGAGATTTCCAAACCAAGCAGGTCTCAGAAGCGCAAAGTATTAGCATGGTGAATAAGTAAAGAGGACCTGACTGGGAGTCCCAGCAGAAAACTGCTGGCAGCTGGTTGCTCTCTGCAATTTTCCAGCACTGGGAATAATCTATTCAAATGCCTGTTTTGGGGATGAGATGTTGGGGGCTCAAAGTCATCCACTTTTCCTCAAGTTTTGTACTGCTGGGTAAGCGCAATGGAATGAATTCCTCTCCCTAGTCTCCAGTCTTAATGGCTTAGGAGAAGGGAAAGGGAGCAGGGGCTAAAGGACAGACTGTGGGGAAGGCGAGTTTAGTATTATTAATCCTTGCTGCCTGCTGTGCACAATGCTGGGACTACCACCCTCTGCTCCTTTGATGTGCCACGTTTATCAGATGCACTATGTGCACATGGAGGAAGTAGGTTTTCCTCCATGATCATAAGAAAGAGGAAACAGTACTAGGCCCCAGCTGCAGAAACTTGGAGGTTATCCTAGTGGTGACTATGTTTTGGCACAGGGTGCCAGGAGTTAGGGTCAGTTGACTCCAGATGAGGGCCTGAGACCGAAGTAAAGAGTAACCAGTTGGGGGATACTGAAAGAGCCCACCAGAATTTCACTGAGGAAGTTGTAGTCAGGATTTTGGTATGTCCTGTACCAGGATTGCCATAATTCTTTAATCCTGGTATCCAGATCCTAGGGTTTATTCTGGTTTGTCTATTTTAGTTATCAAAGAGGACCTGGGAAAAGCCACTCAGGTAAATGAAGAACTAAAATTATCAGTATTGTGGTAGTTACACTGAGAGACCATTTGACCAACAGGCTAGGAACATAAGTTACACATAAGCTGGTTCAAGTGATCAGAAACTGGTTTAAACCTGTAGCAGAGCAGAAGTTCAGTGCATATAAACCAGTTTCAAAATGCCTGAAACTAGTTTAAGATAAATCTGGTTGAATGTAATATCAGACTTAAATGATTTAGGTCAAACCGGTTTATGAAACTTCTGTCCCAAACCCCTTTCTGGTTCAAGTTAAATCAGAGTCCCCCAACATCCCAGTATGCTTTTCAGCCCTGGGCTGGGCTATGCTGTCTGCTGCAGAGAGCAAGGATGGCCCTGCTCCCCTGCTTCCTAGCCGGAGCAGTGAGACTGGCTCGCTGACTGGCACATTGCCCCCCCAGCAAACCCCTGTTGGGGTCTGGGACCAGGGCAGGGTGGTTAAACTTCCCTTCCTCTTAGTATGGAGCGGCCTGGCCCAGCCCTGCCCTGCCTACTTAGTGCTGGCTGCAACTGTGGACTACAAATCTCAGAGGCACCTGGAAGCAGAAAAAGGAAGTGATGAGCAACCCTGCAGAGTCCTACTGCTGTGAATCTGGACTGCAAATCCCAGAGACCTCAGGGGCAGCAGGAAGAAGAAGTAAACACACAGCTCATGCTGGCTACATGCCAGAGAGCTGTGCTTTAGTGGCCCTGGGCTTCTGGCTTGAGTCACTGCAGGCATATGGCTGCATTTTCTGAATGTCTGTTCATTTGCTTATTGGTTCAATCTTTGCAGCGTAGACTGACCTACAAAGACCGAATCAATTCAGCCTCAGGCTTTTTTACTGTCTGTACTTAGCCACAGTGTAAAGAACCAAATGAGCCAAGGAATCCCCATCCTTTCTGATGACCTTCATTTAAACAGGTTTGTTAAATTAAAGGTTTGGCATGGGGAGCTGCAGGTATTTGATCATCTTTAGAGCTTCCTATTAGGATGAATGAAACCATTCATCACTAATGAGGCCACATCTGGAGTACTGTGTCCAGTTTTGGGTCCCCACTACAGAAAGGATGTGGACAAATTGGGGTGAGTCCAGTAGAGGGCAATGAAAATGGTGAAGGGGCTGGGTGACATGACTTAGAAGAAGAGGCTGAGGGAACGGGGCTTATTAGTCTAGAGAAAAAAAGACTAAGCGGGGATTTAATAGCAGCCTTCAACTCCCTGCAGGGGGGTTGCAAAGAGGATGGAGCTAGACTGTTCTCAGTGGGGGCAGATGACAGAACAAGGAGCAATGGTCTCAAGTTGCAGCAAGGGAGATTTAGGTTAGATATTAGGAAAAACTTTCTCATTAGGAGGGTAGTAAAGCACTGGAACAGGGAGAGGTGGTGGAAGCTCCATCCTTGGTGGTTTTTAAGACCTGGCTTGACAAAGCTCTGGCTGGGATGATCCAGTTGGGGATGGTCCTGCTTTGAACTGGGGGTTGGACGAGATGATTTCCTGAGGTCCCTTCCAACCCTAATTTTCTATGATTCTATGATCTAGTCAGGACAAGAACCAGACCAGAAAGCAATTACTCAATGACTGTATCTTGCTTCTGGGTGACAATAGGTCCACATGCAGCATGAATCCCAATTGAAGTTAAGCAGTTCCATCACTTGGCTTTTTTTTCCTATGATAAAATAGAAATCCCTTTCATACCTTTGCTGTCTTTTCCCAATGACCCTAGCGTCTCTCACTGGAATGGCCCTCACTACTTAGGATGTATATTTCACCACGGGGATCATATAAAGTCGGTAAATGACCTGCACCCGCAGAACATGGAGGAGGTTTCCTTGTTCATCAGCAGATCCATGAGAAAGAAGGTAAGCCTTTACAATCTAATGGTGATTTTCAAGTGAGCCAAGCCAAGTGAAAAAATAAGCAATTTAGAGCTGTGGGGTTCTGAAGATGATCTCAAAAGGACTTATTCAAACAGGGTTCTGCCACACAGTCTGGGTTCAATCCATACCACATAGCAAGAGGCTCACGAGCTCACTTCTTTCCAAACAATGTGTCTGCACAACAACCTGTTGGTATGACTGCTCCATGTGCAATCACACCTGTACTTGCTGAAACTAGCTAGCATAAGCAGTGGCCAAGGCTTCAGCCTACACTAGTAGCCACAGTACAAATTCCCAGGGCCCTTTAGTATGAACTTTTGGTTGTTAGCACATGATAAAGCTTGCGGACACATCCAGATGAGCGCGGCCATGCGGTGTGTGGAGCCACAAACACATCTGCAGTGCCACGTGCTGCACAGTCCGGTGTTCTCTGCACTGCAAGGGCACGCTGCCCATGCATGCACTGCTCTGGGGGATTTTTCTGTGGGGTTTTTTGACTCCTGGATAACCAGGGGTCAAAAAAAACATGAAAAAAAAAACAGAGCAGTGCATACACGGGCAGCACACACTTCTGAGAAGTGGAGCTGGGCCACCCAGAATCGTGCTGCAGCTGCCAGCCAGGCTCTGCCTGGCAGGATCACCACTGCTGCAGCCCTAGGAGGCCCCCAGGACCCCAGGTAAGGCTGCTGGGACCAGCACCCCCACAATAACTTGCCACGTGCCAAAGCACATGTGAGACAGGCGTTCTCTGGGGACTGCTATTTGTCCCTGGGGAACCAAATGTTTGCGCTCATCTGGACGCGGCCTGTGTGTGCTGCCCCACATTTGCTGCTTTTGTTACCTGTGCTTGCTAGATTCATCTAACACAGGGATGCCAGCAGAGGCTGCAGTCACAGCCGCACTTTTCTGGGTAAGCATCTCCAAGGTCTCCCAGGAAAGCAAAACTGAGCTCAGCTGTGTTCCTTCTCATCTCCTTATCCAATATCCATGACAGTCTTTCAATGACTTCTGATCACTGTCATGTGGTTCAGATATTAGCCCTGATAATCATAATCTGGGTCATGTGACTGACCAGGAAAAAACACAATTTCTTTCCATCAACCCACGCTGTGTCATATATATACCACATATCATAAAAGCTGATCTCTCCAGAGAGACTTAATTGCTTCCCTGCCATCTATTGGCCATCGCACCAATGTAAATACATTGATGTACATACTTGTATAGTTATGGTTGCAAAGCAATTTAACATATAGCCCAGTGTTTTCATTTGCTGAAAACCTTCCAAAACATTCACCTTTAAGACTAACCTTTTCTCACACTTTGCCTATGCTTAATAGGAAATTTCTCTGGAGCAAAATCCTTTTTTGCCATTTTTGTGATCTGCACAGGTTTTATATACACGTACTTCCAAAAACCCTCTCCTGTTTTGGCACATCTGCCAATCAGATAGCTCAAAACCAGCTGAGCTCCAAAAAGTGATGTGGAAATGGCATTCAGCATGTAAAAAGACTACTGACCACATTTAAAACAGAAACATGGGTGCATGGTAATGTGATTATAAGCAATTAGAAAATGACTTTTTTTTGACTAGTGGTCTCAGGCAAGGTAGGGTGCTGCTGCTGAAATAGTTTTCACAAAGATAGTTGTTGGTGCACTGCAAAAACCACCACAGTCACTACTGGCTTAGCACCAGACATAAGAGGAAATCAGCAGTAACAGCACAGACACCAAGTAACCTACTCCACACAGCTTTGAGGATGCACCTTTCGTTCCCTGGTTCTCGGGGGTAGCAAGTGTCAGCGCTCCATTATAATGCCCACGGAGGGTCTAATTGTGAGAGATGCTAATCAATCAAGTGTAAATCACATGAAGTGGGACTTGTGTGTGTTGAGCATCTTTTGGGTAAGTCCCTTAAATTGACGGCTTCTTGAGCTAGGGATTGTCTCCTATTTCCTGTGTATTTAGTCAGCTGCTTCAAGCATGGACACACGGATTGCTAGAACAGAGGCATGATTCTATTCCCTTTTTGAACCACTCAACAGGACTCCCTGTCCAGTACTTATCGCCTTCTGTTAAAGGGCCTGGGATTTGTTTGAAGAGCCCTCACAGTACACCGCAGCAATATACAGGCTGCTCTCTTGGTGCGCATGTTCTCTGCCCAATGCGCAGACTTTTCATGCTAGTATCAGCTGACGATGCTAAGTTCACCAGATGCCAGTGAGGCTTAAGAGAACATGCACCAAGAGAAAATGTATGGTAATATTTTGTTATGTACCAAGAGAAAATACTCTGTTAACAGGGTAGTTGTATGCAGCTGGTAAGAAAAAGTCTGGTGGCACCACTAATATTGATTAGATATGAATATACTGCTAAAGCAAGTACTAAGTGATGGTGCAGTACCAAATGTGCAGTCAGAGGCAGGTGTAGACGCACCCATGTAGGCGCGCCCACTATAACAAGATGACTTTCATTTCTTTTAAGGTGAAACTTACTGTATGTCGGATCCCAGCTTCAGACATTTTCCATGTTAAAGGATGTTCATGTTCCTAAACAACAGTGCTTTTGCGTAAGTGTCAAAGACATGCTCCTTCCGATGTGTTTTTAGGGAGAGCATGTATCAATCATGTTTATTTCAATAATGCATAGGGACCAACCGAGAGCGGATCCTCTTTGTGCTAGGCATCGTACAAGCAAGGAGTCACAGGCGGTCCCTGCCCTGAAGAGATCAGTCTAAGCAGACGAGATGGATAAAGAGCAGATGGCATAAGAAAGCAGTGCCTTTATGTTCTGTACAACAGGATACTTCTGAAATCTCCCAAGTCAGAGCAGTTAGACAGCATTGTGTGCAGTTGTAAGAAGAGAGAGACAGAGAAAGAATAAAAATTTTTAAAATCCCAACACAATATGTTGGACATGTAAATGTTAGCAGGATTATCAGTGGGAATATTTGTAGCACACCTGAAAGCCAAGCCCTGGGATATAAACCTTTGTACTGCAAACCCAGTGGAAAATCAGCATGCCCACCTTTGTTTGCTTATTAGGCTATTACTGAACTCATAATCACTTAGGGGTCATGGGAAAATTGTTTCTGCAACAAAGCCATGTTATGCCTGGTTCTCACTGAGGGACAGCAGCCATAGCCCTGGAAAGGTGCTTTTGAACTACAATCATGGACAGACATCGGCAGATCCAAGACAGTTGTGTTCATTGGGAGCTGGGAACCTGATCCTACCACACTTGGCTTCATTAGCAGCGAAGCCAGATACATAAAGACTAGTGGGGATGGAGAAGGCAAGTGTGGGCCTGTTCTAAAAAGGCGATTTTGCCGACAAAGTGCTGATCAGGACTTTGCTGAGAGGACAAATGTAGTGGAGGTGACATGCAGAAGCAGGCACTCTGTAAAAAGAGTTCCTCTGAAGATTTCCCTAGGTTATTGTGCTGTTTGAAAGAGACTTTTCATTGCTGAATCACAAGAATCATCCTCAGAGATGCTTCATCTCAACACCTAGATTAACAACTAGGTCAGAAAAGTTAAGGACTGAAATGCGATGGATTCCAAACTAAACCAGGCGTGTTGGTGAAGTTGGCACTGTGACCCATTCTGGAGCTCTATAGCACTCTTCAGCTCCCAGGACTGCCAATCTCATGCCATGTTAAGTTACAAATTCAGTTTAAGATGAGAAAGAAAAAGTGTTTCCGTGTCTTTAAACATGTCACTCATACATTGGAATTTCCAGACCAAGGATTTATACCTTTCCCTGGCGAGCAAACTTTACATAAATGTTCAGGAAAAGAATACGAATTTGTGCTACTTCATTTATCATCTTGGAAATCTGCCTGATTTGCAGCTATATCCCAACAGAAATCCGTTGTTGCTGCTTGGTATGGAAACTTCTGCAGGGCTGCCCTCTACTGGATGCTAAAAGCCGGTATTGTCCTGTGCCGCAGAGCAGTGATTCGTAACCAACCTGCTGCGGCACTTGGAGTGCTATGAGATTGTCACCAGAGCGCTGGGGGAGCCACTCCGCATTAGCTTTGTTACGCGTGCAAACACCCACACGTGAATCTCCATGAAAATCCAGAAATTTCAAATAATAAGCCAAAAACACTGACCTGTTGCAGTCTTTCTGAGTTATTTGCAAGAGAAAAACTGCTCTATTTTTGTCCCCATCATCAAAAAACAGGTGAAAGCTAAGAGCTGGGATTTTCTAAGGGGTGCCTTGAGTCTAACAAGCAGTGCCTTGAGTCTACAAACACCAAGAAACACTGCCGCAGAGAGACTTGTGCTATATTCTGAAACATGACAGAGAATATTTGGATGTAATACAGACTCCTTCTATATACAACAGCTGGCTTATTCTAGCTGAAAACAGATCAGATTGATTTGCTAGGTATAGCATCACAAAGGGCCAAAATCACTACTGCAATCAGCAGGTGCCGCCGTACTGAATGTGAATGGCATACGAATATGCATTGAATATGTATAAGCTTCAGTCACTGTGAATTTGGCCCAGACAGTACCTCTGTCTGCATTTTTTTTAACTGGATGAACCAAATGTACCATTCCTATGAAAAGCAGGTACAACTCTATCAAAGTGAGTCTGGTTGCTCCCACTTATTCTAGCAATGGGTTTGCCTACAAGTACAGTTGGTATACTTCCTCTGAAATCCGGTGAGGATCTTTGTTTCTGTAAAATGTTGCTAGGCTGAAGATGGTGGCAACATCAACCAGGCAAAAAATAATGTTTATGCAATAAATTCAAACTCAGCTTCTGTTCATGAAGATGATTTCCTGCAATTGATATTTTACAGACTTCTCTTCTACTTTCTAGAGAAATGTGTTTGCTATGGGCATATTTTGGAGGGTGAGATAGAGATCATTATTTAATATTTCTATTTCAGGATCACACAGGAGCCTCCTCATCCTGACCTATGTACAGGGAGACACCTAGGGAGACATAGGTCCAATACAGAAGACATCTCTGGTGCAATGGGGACAATGAAGATAGAAGGAAATGAGTGACAGCCCCCCGAAGAACAGCAATCCAAAGTTGCTATAGGGTTCTTTCCTTTGGATTGTCTCTTTGAGTAACATAATTGAACATTTGTCTTTCGTGGCTAAGATGCCTTTTCCAGTTTTGTGGATATATCAGTTTTCAAGTGAGATCTTTCATCCCCACATTACAAAATTGCAGAAAAGAGGGCTCAAAGAGCCCCCCCCAAAAGGTGTTTAGTGCTCCACCTGGCACTACTACACAATGAGTATCCTAGGTCATTGCTGACACAAGCTTGTGCAACCTGCTCTTAAAAAACAGTGAAGGAGATTCAACTACCCTGGGAATCTTGCACTGGTGCTTAGCTATCCTTATAGCTAAAAAGTTCTTCCTAGTATCAAACCTCAATCTTTGCTGCAAATTAGGGTGATTTCTTCTTGTCCTGCCCCCAGTGGTCATGGAGAACAATTGGTCATCATCCTCTTCCCTTTCTCTTAACCGTTCCCGTTTTAGAAGACTGTTATCATGTAATCTTAATCTTCTCCCTTTAGAGACTAAAAATATCCAGTGCCTTCAACCTATGTTCAAACCTTTCCTGAAAAAGGCCATGTGCCATTGAACTGCAGCACAAAGTACATCCTTTTTCCAGTTATGGAGGAAAGAAGGAGGTAGAGATAGTGTTAAAGTAATTTCCTGCCATTCCATGGAGCAAACATTCCTAAAGGGAGACATACAAGTAGGGATGATATGAGCCATATATGGTTGTCATTGGGAAAGCCACCGCAATGGAATCTGCACACATCATTTCTGGTGAAGCAGAAAATGAACAACGCACTGTGCAACTCTCAGTTATGGACTATTATGGCAATAATGTTGCTTCTATGACAAAAATGCACTTTTGGTAGATTTGCCCAGCCAACGAGCATTTGATTGTATTTCAGAGAATTTGAATTTTATTTCTATACCTTTGCAAATAATCATCAAGGAGCTACCAAGTGATTTAGCAAGTGTTGCTTGCTTTTATGTCAGTTTGTACATAGTTTATACACAGATTGTTACATAACAGTTGATTTTATTTTTCATATGGATTGTCTTCTAAACATAAAACATAGAGGTGATAGCGATATAATAAGCTGCAGACGCCTGTGTCAAATTGCTCGTGATAAGTAAATGTACTGCATCCCTGTGAAGCTGATCATATTTCTCCAACTGCATCATCTGACCCTAATTTAGTTCCTACCCTCCCACCCCAGCACTAACTGTAATATTCCAGATTATGCTATAGCTTTAAACATCCCCACCCCCAAGTGACTTGCCACATCAATCCCCCAATGTGAAACTTCCCCCGTCGTTATACCAGCCCAAGATCCTGGATAAGCAAGTTGCAACCCTAAGCCAATAGCTGGCTACAACTCGGTATTCAATATCCCATGGTGCCTGTGAGCTACAAAGGAGTTTTATATCAATGGGCAAGTGAGACAGCTAGATTCCCAATAGGATGCCATCCTCATTTCTAGCCTGGAAGGTCCAAAGGTAATGACTTTAAACATATGGTATCTATCGGGCAGGAAATGTTATTCTTAGGTTATTTTTCAGTGGTTTACATTTATTAAATACTAATTTCCCTCTCTGCCTGAGTTCTGCACAGTGGGATTCATGATCTTTCTTGTGATCCTCCCTTTAAACTTAGAAATAGGTTATATAAAATATCATATATTGGCTGAAGTGTCTGTGCAGCTTCCTATTACACTCTGCTGTGTGATTCTCAAGCCTGTGCTGGTTTCATAGGCATTTGTGGCTCTGTTATACACACTTTTTTTATAAAGGACTTCTGATGTAATCATTTAAGGCAGGGGTGTCAAAGATATGGCCTGTGGGCTGGGTCCAGCCCATGGTGCTTCAATTGGGTTTCAGAGTTGACCCACATGCTGCAAACCAGTATGGCATCGTGCGCAGGGCCTGGGATGTGCGCAGTACAAACCGCCCGCTCCAGCCAGCCCAGGACTGAGTTGCATGTGGTGCCTGCCCCAGCCAGTCCAGAACAGCCACACGTGGCACCTGCTCCAGCTGCCTTGAGACCCATGCTGCATGCTGGAGTGGGTGCTGCATACAGACAGCACAGGTCCTGGGCCAGCTGGAGAGGACAACATGTGTGGCGCAATCCTGGCTTGGACAAAGCGAGCACCACATATGCTGGATCTGGCATGCAGGGATCCATAGACCTGACTTAGCCCATGGTCGAGCCACACACTATTCATCCAGCCTATGGAGCCAGATGAGCTTGACACCGCTGATTTAAGGCAATATATGACATAAGTTGCTGGATCAGCTCTTTGGGGATAGCCCTGGCCCAGCTACTGCAAGGAAGTTAAACACATCTCTTCTGCTTCCTAAAGTGATGACAATCCTACTGGAAATCTAAAACCTGTTCACACCACCAACTCCCTCAGCTTTACCGCATAACCCATGGGCTGGTGTCTGCTGTCATATGCCGCAACATTTTAAACATGAAGCATCTGTAAACAGCTCACCTGAGAGGACAATGCAAAGGAAGGAGACCAGACCACTCATTGATGTAATTAGTTAAACATTAATAGGCTGCGCTAACTATATACTGATTTTTCTGTCATCTAACACAATAGATGCCTGTAGGAGGTTCAAGTGACTGACAATTTCCACATTCCTGTGGCTCACTCACTTATTTTTGGCCTCAGAAATTTTTCAAAACTCCCCAGGTTTGAACTGTGACCTTTCTGCCACTGCGTCGTGATTCACCTGGAAGGAAGTCACAGTTCTGAGGAACAATCATTTCACACAACAGTGAAAACATTGCAAGAGGAGACGTCTCAACATGCATGGGCTCGTGTCGTCATTGAGATAAAAATAGTCCCATAGCCCAGGGTCCAGAACTGCCCTGTTCCTCTGACTAAGAACAGCATCTGACTGATCTGCAGGGATCCAGGTTTTCTGTTTCCCATGGGAAAACAGAGAAAATCATGGATTTCCCTATTTTATCAGAGCCCACAGCAGGCAGGCAGCAGTGGGGGAGCCGGCTCCACGCTCCTTCTACTGCAGCAGCCACTGCCTTGTGTTGGGGGCTGCGGACCTGGGACCCTAGCCCCATAGCCCTGGCAGCTGGGGGCCTCCTCCAGCAGGGCTGGGGTGCAGGGGCATGAGCAGGGTTGGAGGGGCTATGGCAGGGAGTGAGGGGCACCAGTTGGGCCAGGGGGGCTGTGGAAAGCCTTTAATTTTAATAGTGGATTTTGGAGGGAGGTTATCAGAGAATCTGCGATTTTTTTTATCAGGGAAAACCAGGATCCCTGCTGATCTGAGATGGGATGCCTTACACACAGGCTTGATAGTTTCCAGCCACTGGATGGACTTCATACTGTGTAGATGGCTAAATCCATCCCCGTCTGTGGCTCTTGATTAACAGGCATAGCAATGCAGTACCAGACCTAGACTCTTCAAAGTGACAATGATTTTAGGTGCCCCAAATTTGGATTGCTCGTCTGAGACATGTGAAAAGGGCTTGGTTTGCAGAAGGTGGGTGCTCCACACATTCTGAAAATCTAGCCCCTTTCAAGGTGATCCAAGCTGTTGCACAAAAGCCTCTGGTCTCTTCTGAAAAGCTTTCATCTTTATTTAGGGTTATATTCTTCAAGCCTTCTCTGCTCCATCTGTCTGGCTCCCCTACTTAGTCCCCTGCAGGTATTGAACTAGCAGTGCTGACTCTGGCATCATTGTCTACAGTCGCCAGTTTAGAAGGTAGGCAGGAAAGAGCCAGGCCATCCCAGGAAAAAGACAGCCTATCATTTCTAACTGTCAGGTCCCAAAGGAAAAGCAATTGATATACAGGTAAATACACCTAATTATTAAAGGGCTAGCTCCTCATCCCAGGCAGTCTAGATGTACCACCCTAGTTGCTTAAAAGGAATTAAGACCTGCTCTAAAAGGACATCTGAAAACCGCTTTACAATACAAGAATCCTCTACCAACCAGGCCAGCTTTTTGGCACATGCTCCCTCCCTTTCCATGCAAGAGTATTTTTGGACAGAGCAGAGCAGGAGCACTGCTACAGCATGCTGCCTTCCATACAACCAGGTGCAGTGTTAAGTTTCAGGGCAGTAGCCTAAAACTTGGAAAACCTACGTTTCTGCTAGAGACTTTCTATGCGACCTGAGAAAAGTCTTTATAGACAACTCAGCAGCCTAAAGTCATTGCACTGCTCTACACAGGCTGCCATCTACACTGGAAGCATTATAGCCTTAGTTATGTGGACAAGCTAATTAGTTTAGGGTGGGGGTAATTGTCACTGCCACTCAACAGGGCTAATTAGCCTGCTCCAATTCCAGTGCAGTGTATTTGAGGGTGCCACTCCCATGGATAGTAAATTTACTGTATTACAGCCACGGGATCTGTGTGCCTCAGGTCCCCATCTGCACACTATGATAGTGCTTAGATGGGTGTTGTTAGGATACATGCATTAAAGACAATGAAGCATGCAGGTACTCTGGAAATGGGGGTCATATAAACACCTGCAATGTTGTCCAAATAATCCTTTAGTTCATATGAATTACAGTAATCCTGAGGCTGTTCCAGCTTGTTGGAGGGGGCATTTTGGCCAGCCCTGGGTCTGAGGGAGGTAAAAAGATGATTAGACCCACCTGTGCCTCCCAACCCCAGCTGCACTGACTGTGACTTAGCGGAGCGAAAGTTTGATCAGAGGCTTCATATCAATTCATCTATGGGCAAGTATTTCTCCATCTTGCTCCTGTATTATACAATGACACAGACAAAGAAAAAAGGACTGAGATTCATCAGCACCTGTCTCCTGAAATGGATGAGAAATCAGTATGCCCACGTGATGCTAACAGACGATCAGTGGGACCTGCCCTAGAGAATAATGTCTTTATCCTTAGTAACCCTGCAGAAAACACATTCATCACTGCAAACAGGGCATCCTCTTCTTTGCATAAGGAATGAGTTACCCAGGATATGAGCCTCCTTCCATTTAGAGAGAGCAGTACCGCTAATATCTAAGGTATTATTTCCGGTCGGGAATTCTGCCATCGTGTCAGAGCCTTCTGTTGGCCAAAGTATAATCAGGTCAATGTACACAGCCCTTACTTCTGCCTCTGGCATCAGCTTAGGGGAGGTGTCCCAAGCCAGTCTAGGGCCATAACTACAAAACCATCATTCTTCTGCTTTCAGTATCTGACAAATATACTCCTTTTTACTTGCTGAGTTTTTTTTTTCCCAGGGAATAGCAGCCATCCCACGCGTACGTCATTCTATACCAGCACAATTCCCTTTTGCGCAGTGTTATTTTGGCCAGATAATCCCTGCATGAAACTTGGAATATATGACTGACCCTGTTCCTAGAAATGCCACTGGAATTTCAAACAGTGCCTTTGGACCTTCATCTCATTCTAATTTATTGCACCATTTTGTGAAACTGAGAAACTGGCTGAGGTTAATGAGAATCTGCATGTTATTTCCTTTTAAAAAATGTAATAAAAAATTCACCTCTGTACTCTTCAGTTATGAAGAGAGTCATCAGCCTGGAATTATGCATTACCTTCTATGACTTGCTGGCACAAATCTCCCAATATGATATCATATTAGGGCCAGAGCCTCAATAGATATAAAACCATGTTGATACATTGAAGTCAATGTACCTGTATAAATTATATCAGCTAAGGGTCTGGCCTGTTTGGGACCTCTCATTCATAGTTTCATAGTAGCTAGGGTCAGGAGGGACCTGAACAGATCATCTAGCCTGACCCCCTGCCACAGGCAGGAATGAATGCTGGGTTCACAAGACCCCTAGGATGCCTGGATGATTTTGAGAGTCAACTACAGTTGATCTCTCTGTAATACTTGAGGGCTAGTCCTAAAGGTGGAAAGTAAAAAGCTTAAGCAATCCATTTTAGCATTTAAATACTCTCATTAGAAATCTCACTAATTGCTTATATTACATTTCCATTTTTTAAAATGATATCATATTATGTTGTAGTAATAGCTCCATTCCTAGCTAGGGAGCAGAATCCTAGCATTGCATAGCACAAATGCAGACAGTCCTCATTCCAAAGAGTTTGCAATCTAAGGGGCAGCTATTTATTCTTAGACTCTTCTTGAACAAAGATGATGAACTGCATGGATATGGTTCAAAGTTTAAGCATAAAAGATTCTTCCTGGACAGAGGTACAAACCTTAGACTACCCCGCTCAATCCAGCTTCTTTCCTTAGTTGTGACCATGGTATGGAGATGGGATACTAAGCCCCTGAAAACAAAGTGACAAAAGTCAGGTTCACAGTTCCACAATGCACAACAGTGCAGATTACCCTCCAGTGAGCCGATGGCCATTTGGAGACGCGTACAAAGAGTGCAGCAGACAGAAGAAAAACTGTACTTCAAGGCTGAAGCAAGCATGGATTTCACCCAACACACTGTGCTTGCCATGCACAGATGGACCCAGATGCTGTCTGCAGCCAAGAAAAGGGCTGCAACTCCTCAAAAGCAGAACAGCTGTCAAAACACAAGAACATCATTTTCGTGGAATCAAACCAATTCACAAGTGTTTGCTGCCATCATGAACTTCAAGAGAAGCATAGCCATTTTCTCTTCTCCTGTATTTGAGTTTTTAAGTAAATGTTCTCCTTTTGCCCACACACACCTCTAACCTAATGCATGTTTACATCCCTCTCTGTTTCACGTAAGAGAATAAGAGCCTCCTACTACTACCAGCTATAGGCATTACTCTTTTACCATAAGTGGTATTGTGTTGTTAGTATTGACACTCCTGAATTGATCAGCCATTGAGAAGTGAGTCATTATACTTCCAGATAAGTAAGGTCAGAATACTGCATTTGTCATTTGTCATTAGACCAACACGGCTACAACCTACACCCCTGCAGCATTTGTCATTTGGTATTTTTCAGTATTCTTGCAACTCTGTGAAGGATTATGGACCATCCATTATTTTATCTCATTGGCAAAGTCCATCTCCTGCTTTTGAGATGTTATTTTGCCTCTGAGCAAATGTTCCTGCATTCTCTTTTCTAAAAATAAAAGTGTGAGCCAAGAGTCCAGCAGTTCTGAGAAACCCCACAATAGCAAATCATTGTCTGTGAATCCACAAGGAAAAAAACTTGGGGAGGAAAATGATTTATGATTCGAGGGGTTGCCATAAGGCAAAAAGGGGGAAGAAGCACTTTAAAATGTACAGCAATCGCCTGCAAAACTAGAATTTTGCTGAAATTACATTTTTGCTATTTTAATTGATTTGGGGGAGAAAATCAGCTAAAACTATTCCTAGCAACAGACAAGTGGTAGCACCTGCTTTTAGAGACCAGCTGATGCATCAAAATAATTCAGAATAAATGTGTGCAGATTCCCTTGATAGAAAATGAATAGTTGCTTAAGTCAACAACTCTATGATGTTGGCAACTGGAAAGCAGTTTAATTCTTATTTAATTTTTATTTTTGCATATCGCTTATTTGTTGCTGATGAAGACTGTGGAGTTAAAACAGCCCAAGAATACTTGGACCTACATCAAGGAGAGAGAAGGATAATGTAACTGAATGTGACCACATAGAGGTGAATTAAAAACCAACTCCTGTATAGAAGGCCAATTGGACAGTATTTAGCCCATGAAAACTGAGATTAAATAATTTCTTGGTTCTTACTCTATTTCTGGGCATTGATCCTTTAATACATTGGTGCTGCCAGGATGGGGCTCACATGATGAGTATTTTGACAAAGACAACCATCACAAGGGGCCTTACATAGCCATGCAAGGTAGTAAGGGGTCAGTGTTTATGGGAGCAAGAGCAACTCCCATGAGACAATTCCTACTGCCTTATGCAGATGGGCAGGAGCAGCAAATGGGCAGTTCCTTGGCTCCACCTCTCACAGTGTCTGCACTGTGCTGGTACTGAGGAGGAGGTAATCTCTGGATCACATTATGGTCTCTCATCTCCTCCTGGGCCATTATACCTATGCACTGACTTCTTCCTACTCACAGGCAAAAATGTAGAAAAAAAAAATAACAGTCCCTGCAGTGGGATTCCTCAGCACATAGTTCAAGGGGGTGTACCACTGCTGTATTTCTGTATCTAATTCTTGAAATGCTGTGATTACTCCCATCGGCTTTGATGCGGGTTTTTTTTAAACAGCCATGTACACCTCCCATGCTGTGTAAACAACCACTTGTTTATAGTTCATACTATGAAACTATGAAGAGCCGGACCCAAAGTCTGCTAAAATCAATAGTGTAATCCCTGTTGACTTCAGTAAGCGTTGGATCATGCTGCTTTCTTAGACATTCATCCCTGCCAGATTGTGGTTTCTCAGGGCCTGAACAACTAGCCTCCTAAGCTCGTGGAAATCGGCCTTTCTGAAGTCGAGGACTTCCGTATTGCTCCCTGACTTGCCAGCTTTTCCGTGAATATAGAAAGTGATCAACTCATGGTCACTGTCTCCCAGGTTCCCCTCAATTCTCAGTTCTCTGACTAGATCATCCCCTTTGACCAGTACCAGGTCCAGCAGCACCTTGCCCCTTGTCGATCCATAGACTTCTTGAGACAAATAAAGCTCATCAATACTTGTGAGCAAGTATTGCAACTGATTGGATTTGGCAGAGTGCTCTTCCCATGAGATATCCAGGTAGTTAAAGTCGCCCATGACAACCATGGACCGAGAGCGTGCAGCCTCAGTCAGTTCCCTGGAGAACTCATGGTCAAGTTCTTGCTCTTGATTAGGAAGTCTGTAGTAGACGCCTACCGTTATATCCCCTGCTCTATGTTCCCCGCTTATTCTTACCCAGAGGGTCTCAAGTCACCCTCCTTGGTTGCCAATCTCCACCTGTAGAGAAGTGTATTGCTCTTTCACATAGAGAGCTACACCCTGGCCCTGTCTTGCAACACAATCTCTCCTGTACAGGGTATAGCCATTTATACCTGTGGTCTAGTCATAGGTGGAGTCCCACCAGGTCTCCATTATCCCTACGAGATCATAATCATTACTCCAGCTCCTCCTGTTTGCTGCCCAGGCTCCTGGCATTTGTGTAAAGGCAAGTGAGCTTGCCATTGGTGGCCCTAGGTTTCCCTGTGCTCCTGGAAGAGCCCCATCCCTGGGGTAGGGTAGGAGTTTGTTTCCTTGTACAGCCTGACCTGATGGTTTGGTAGCTGATGCTTGATGGGCTTGCACCAGAGACTATCTGCCCTTCCCCTGGCAAACTTAAGTTTAAAACCCGGTCAAGCAGATCAGGCGTTCTGGCTGAGAAGTGCTTCTTCCCCGTGTGAGTGGGGTGGAGGCCATCCCTTCCCAATAACTCGCTGGCTGTCTTTCTGAAGTGCGGGCCATGGTCGTAGAAGCTGAAGACTTCTGGATGGCACCAACACCGCAGTCTCCTGTTTACTTCCTGAATTCTTCTCACCCTCCTATGCCCATGACCCATAACAGGAAGGATCGAGGAGAAAACCACCTGCGCTCCCAACCCTTTGAGGCCCGCTCCTAAAGTCTAGTCAGTCATGACCCAGCTGGGATTGCTCCGAGCCGTGTCATTTGTGCCCACATGGATAAGGAGCTTAGGGTAGTGGTCAGAGGGCCAGATAAGTTTTGGGATCCTCTCAGCTACATCCCGGATATGGGCCCCTGGGAGACAGCAGACGTCACGGGCTGAGGGGTCAGGGCGGCAGATTGCTCCCTCAGTCGCCCGCAAGAGGTAGTCTCCCACAACAACCACCTGCATTTCTTCCTAGGCGTGGTTGCAGGATGCCTTTCTGCTTCAGGTATAGGAGCGGGTGGTTCTGTTGGCTCATCTGCGGCTGCTGAAAGTCGATGAAAGTTGTAGCTGAAAAAAGTGAGAAGCACCATACCAGAAAATGAGATGCTCTTAATATCTGCTAACTTTGGATGGGAAGTCGATGTTCACTCCATTCTGTTGCTGTGTAAATGTTGAAATGGACCTAAATTGATTAGTCATTACATTTCTCTGCTGGAGCAATTCTCAACCTTTTCAAATCTTCATTGGCTTAAGCAAGCTGTGTTGTCACTATAATAATTATAGATGCATCTTAAGTCCCTTTGCTTGCATCTACACATGCTTTAATATGCATTTACTTATTGTAGTTCGCATTAAAGCATTACTAAAAAAATAGCGGGAGTCTATATACGAGTGTGGAAGGCTGCTCCAATGGTCTGGAATTCCAGCAAATCAGAGGAGACTCAATTAATCGAGCCGCCTCTTGCATCTCCGGTATCAGTGTCCCCACATTTAAAAATGGCAGTGTTGGCACTTGAACTAAAGCTTGCCATTTTTAAGCATGGAGATGCTGATACACAAAACGGAGCAGCACTGTAATTAAAGTGGTTCTGATAGCCACTTTCAGAATTGCTTTAATTAAAGTGCCCCTCCTCAACCCCCAGAGAATGTGTAACATCATTTAGCTAATGTGCATTAAAATAAGATAATGCGCATTAAGCATCACTTAAAAACCGTGCTTTCATTAACGTGCGTTAAGACAGGCTAATGCGTATTTTCCTAGTACCGCACCAGGCACTTTTACATATGTCCCGGAGGTGCAGGGAGGGCAGCACTTTAATTACACCAGCTCTGAGAGTACCAATAGCTGTGTACCCAGAGCTGGTGTGGCAGACGCTGGCCCGGGCTGCTGAATGACGCCAGAGGCAGGGACCATGGCAGGACAGGTTCCTGGCACCCTAAGGGGGCCTCCCCCACTGACACCTCATCGTGGCTGCAGTGGAGGCTCTGGCAGGCCAATCATGCTGGAATACATGGCATGGCTCTGGCCAGGGTCTTGGGGCACAAGGATGTCATCCAGCTGCTGCATAAGGGGCATGGACCTGTGGGCAGCCCCTGATCCATGGCTATGGTTGATGATGCTGACCCACCGTGCCTGCAGGGCCTTGACCTTTACATGGCACTGGCACCCCACTGACTGTGCCTGTGCTCCTTCACGTAGCTCGACAGGCCTTCGTAAATGTGGGCATTGGAGCGCCCACTCCAAGAAAATTGGCTCAGGACCGTGGCTTCACCTCACAGGACCATGAAATCTGCAGTCTCCTCCTGGGACCAGTTCTGCCCCTGGGAGGAGGTGTGTGCCCTTGGGGATGATGCCAGCCTGGCTCCTTGATGGCCCTCAGGGGCTGTGCATGAGAGTCCAGGTGCAGCTGCCTGCAGTGCCCAGCACAAGGGCATGGCATGGGACAGGCAGGCAGGCAGTGGGGCTGGGCCAGGAGACAACGCCAGGGTCCAGACAGGCTGCTGTGGCTGGCCTGGGGCTACTGCTGTGGGACCCAGTGGCCAGAGGCTGGTTGCAGATAGCACAGCTCCACCAGCATCACCGCAGCATTTTAAGGGGAAGGCTGGGGCAGGCAAAGAGCTGCTTCAAGCCCTATGGCCCTAGGGCTAGCCTGAGGGTGGTCCCCTCGTGGCAAGGCTGACCGGAAGCAAATCTGCTGCACGTGTGCTACCATGCAATAACTACAGCGCAGGTAGCAAATTAACTGTGCAGTAGACTAACTGACTACACAGTAAGTGTCTGCACATGTAAACGGTGATGCTTTACCTTGCAGTCAGTTAGTCTACTGTGCAGTAAAGCATCTCACGTAGACGTGGCCTCTGTCGGATCTCATTAACGCACCAAGGTCAGTGCTCACACAAGGCTAGTATTAGTAAGTGCCACTGAAAAGCCTTGGGGAACCAGTCTTTGCAAAGAAGGTGACTTTCACTCCAGATTCCTTTTGGTACTTAAAGTTCAGATGTACTACATTTAAAAGACAGCTTGTTTTTGTACAGAGCACTAATAGTACATGGTGATTGACAGAAGGCTTGATGCTTAATATAAGTAAAGTCAAAATGCTTAATATAAATATATACTGGATAAAAAAAACCACAAAGACAGAAATGCAGAGGCAGGTGTATAGGGGATTCACTTGAAGTTTCATTCCAAGGTAATGAAATGAGGCAATGTAAGGTAATGAGGTAGCAAATATCCATTGCTCCTTTGAATGGGAGCTTCATCTATTTCCACTCCCCAAATTTTTTTTAATCCCTTTTGTTACTGGACTTGACAGGAGGGTGCCACATAATTCTCTAGTCCTTTGCCAGACTACTGTAGACAATATCACTGCTTTTCCTCTGGTTGCTTAGGTAGTATGGTGATCAGCGTTATAAAAATGTCTATAATTAAATCAAGTGGACAATCAATGATCTGTTATCCCACGCTCTCTCTCTGTCCTTTTGTAACATCCACCTATTTTCTCTCATCATTTCTGCCTTGGTATTAAGCAAGCTTTGCAAGGATTATGTTGCCATTACAGTGAGCGTGGTCCATAGTAGTCAGAGACGCACTCTGTATTCCAGGTCCATAGGTGTTGCTGAAGAGTAGTAATCGCAGTTAGACAGGTCCTCTCAGGTGCACCTCAGCTAAACTGGGCTTTAATAATTATGGGCAGAAGAGACAGAAAGTAGGATATAGAAAGACTGGAAGCGAAGAAGAGGAAGTGAGATTGCTGTCAGTGGACTTCCTGTGCCCAATACCTGCAGGTCGCAGGTAAGTTCTAAAGTCACCATAGAGAGGTGGGCAAGGACGCAAGTGCCAGCAGGTTGACCTCATACCCTGATCCACCAGATATTAAATATAGGAGTTTTTAATGTAGATAACTAGTAAATATGGGCTTGATGATGACCTTAAGCTTCGCCCTGATTAGCCGTGTAGATACAGCCACATGGACATCTAGAGAAAACCCATCTGTGACTTTGGAGAAGCCGGAAAGTCCGGCTGTTGGTTGGCCATTGCTTGAGGAAAGAGCCGGGAGGGAGAAGGCGGCGGAGAATTTCCTGAAAATATGGCTTAATAGAATATTTTTTCATCTTGAGCATAAGCTAGTTTTTCCTATGTTTAACGTTGAAACACTTCTCCCTATAGTTTCTAGCTGTGTTCTATACTCATCATAATGAAGGCAGAACAGATGGGAATTGATTTATCAATTGACATTGCCTCTTCAGACACCACAGGGGAGGATGACAGTGTTGGCAAATATTGTATTAACAGCCAGAGCGAGATGGATTCTCTAGGCAGGGTACCTCATCAAGAGTTGTCTGAGCGGAGTACAAAAGATAGATATTCATCTGAATTTCTCCTATTGATCCCTATGCCCAGATGCTCATACGTGGCCTTAAAAAACAGGCTTCAGGATGAAACATGACCAATTGTTTATCTGTCTCTAGGCAAGTAAAGTGGTTACCTCAGCTGTGTACCCTCCTAGGAGCAAGTGAGGCTATAAATCTAGCAGTCGATGAAGTCTTAGGTAGAAAAATTGAGAACAATAATACATAGTTCTTACAGAGAGGTTTTCTTCTGTAAATCTCAGGGCTTTACAAGGAAGCTTAAAATCATTTTACAGAAGGGGAAACTGAGGCATGGACTAGGAACTGATGTCCACGGTCACTCAGCAGGTCAGTAGCTAAGCTGGGAATTAAAACTAGTCTTCTGTGTCTCAGTCCATTGCCCTAACTGTTAGACAATACATTGCGATCATTATATTCAATCATGTTCTTGCTGCACCTCTCAGTCAATGTGTTTTACAGTTGAAAAGATGAGGGTCACATTCTGCCCATTCTTCTCTAGCTATAGAAAAAACAAGTGCGAGCCTGCTTCCCTGCAGAGTGGAAAGGATCGAAAGAAAGAAGCATGTTTATGGCTTTGGGATCTTTTCAGCTCAAAAACCAAGACAGGTTCCTAATGCATGCAAGTCAGCAACAGTTTAGGAGCAACCAAGCATGTTGTTATTTTACAGATAATTAAGCCTAATGCAATAGACAAACACTAAGATCCCACAAATTACTGCTAATGCCAGACATTGCACTAGAGCCCCCACCCCTGCATTCAGTCTGCAGTGCTGCTGGTCAGAACTGCACATGTAAAAGCTCCTGCTAGGAGTTGACAAAGGAACAGAACAATTTAAAAATGAGAATGAATAAGTTCTTACATCCCACCACACAGATCCTCCAAATCACTGCTTTCACTCCATGCAGACAAGCTCGTGGGTGGCTGGAAAGGACAGGTGGGGGCAGGAATCAGTATGTGCAGCACCTGGTTGTCAAATGCAGCCTCATTTCAGTCCTTTAAGTAACTCACTCACACTCCATACTCCCCCAGCTCTGCTCTGCGCACTCAGCACAAAACTTCCCCATCTCAGGCTTATGAGGGAATGGCAAATCCCCAGCACAATCAAACAGCTCAAATACAGAACCACGGCTATGCTTTATCCATCTGGGTGCAGATGTCAGGAAGCTTTTAAGAGTATAATCAGATGGTTAAGTGCTAGCTTCCACCACCTTCACTCACGCTGTACATACTCTACAAAGTCTCAGTTATTTCAGTGCTAGGGAGGCATCTGGCTACTTTGGAAATCTCCTGAGTGCCTATTTACATCTTCAGGTACCAAATTACTTTAAAAAAAATGGCTCTAAGAGCCTTCTGCTGAGAGAGATCATGGGTAGTACAGGATGTTTGGGGGCCTTTGAGGACTCAGCCCAACGGCCACTTTAGCATCAGACAATCCCATTGCCTCCATTTCCTCGTGTTAGAATGAGGAAACTCCCAAAGAACCATTGCTTCTTGGATGGTTTATTAAGGAAGTCTTTCTGCATTTTCTTCAGCCCTTTACTTTTCAAGCCTTGCATTCTGTTGCCATGCATTTTCTCTCTGGGTTTTTGCCCCTGTCTGCAGGTAGCTCCAGCCAGGTTATTCCCAGTCCAGTGCCTGCCTGAGTTTTTTTTATTTCCTGTTATCCATAGACCAGATGATCTGGAATCCTTTGCCTCCAACCCATCAATACTTTCCCAAAGCAGCTGCTTAGTCAAAGGTACTCATCTCACAGGACCACTACAAGTAGCCTTAAGGTACAGTACAGACAGAGTAATAATTGTATTGCTACCAAAAGAACCTGTTATGATTAAACTGTTACATCTGCGTGATTCTTTAGCAATACAACGGTAGCAAAACCACTCCAACTTTAACCACACCCACATCAAAGTTGATGTGATTTAGCTCACATTTATCTTTACAAGCATCTTTACAGGATTCTTTAGATGTAACAGTTGCAGGGTTACACATTTCCAAGCAGTAACTCTCCATTTCTTTTTAAAGCAGCTGCAAACATACTTTTATCCATATCCGTAGACTTTGATTCTGGTTCAGCATGAGTAAAGCCTCCGAGTATGAATCCTTCTTGTTAATTCTGTATCTGGATTTGCCACTGATTCACTCTGCAATCCATGTGATTAGGTCTACATTGTAGACTGCAGTATAGCATAAAGATACCCAAAGTAGCTCTAAAGTTGCTCAGATACTACTTAGAAGCAGTCTAATTGTGTTTGCACAGAGAGCTGCACAGTCTAATCTGCCTGGACCAAAAGCAGGACATATTAGCTCCTGCTAAACTCCATGCTGCTTCAGGTACTCAGACCAACTCTCCTTTATGCGGCAGTCTGCAATGCAGAAATACTCAGTTGCAGATCCCTTGTACAATTCTTTTCTTGCATCCATAGCATCTGTACTAGATGTAAAAATGGGGGAAAGAAAGAAAGCTATATTCAAATGCTAAAAAGGAAAAACTTTTTTTTAACTATTTGTTTTATGCAAGTGCTTATTAGAAACTGGCATAAACAAGTCACTATCAGCTTTGTGATACTGCAGTGCATGCTAATCTGACAGAGTGGAAAAGCCTCCTCGGTGCCAAAGTACTCATCGGAAACTCAGATAACAAAGTGCCATTATGTAACAGCGGGTAAAGGTTCATGGGCTCACAGAGGGTAGAAATGGAAAAGGCATTTTAGGCCATCTGGCCCATCCCTCTGCCATTAGAGGACATGTTCCCTACAACAGGCTTTCTTTAGAGAAGCACTTGTACATTATTCAAGCATTAAGGCTTCCATCACTGCACTGCAAGAACACGATGCATTCCAATGTCGTTTATAGTTGAATTGTCCTCTTGAAAAAAGGATGGTCTTATGATTTACAGACTGACCAGAGATTAGGGGTCCAGTTGCTGACTGTGTGAGACAATCTCTTTGCCTTCGTTACCTTTATAAAATGGGGATGATAAAGAGAAGGAAGTACTTGTCTTGTTTGCTTATGAAAGACAAATACTAAAGGCAGAGCCTCTCTCCTATTTTGTGTTATGCATAACTGGGCCCTAATCTCAGATGGGTCTCTGGGCACTATAATAATTAGTATTCAAATTTAGGTTTTTTTCCCCTAATTCAGCCCATTAATCTCAGGTTATGCCCCACTCTAAATAGCCTTTCCAGTGCCTTAGTAACTTCTTACTGTTCTGCGAACTCTTTCCAATTTGTTTCTATCATTCTAGGGCTCAAAACTAAAGGTCAACGTTCCAGATGCAAACCCCTTAATCGGAACCAGTTGACAAAATTTCAGAACAAGAACTCCAATTCCTAATTCCTAACATGACAAATTGAAAGTGATCTCAATTAATTTCATTCACTTGTGTCACATTTTCCCCTCACTCACTAATATTGGTTATAAGAACACTGCCCAGTTGGAGGGGTGAACATAACACAAGCAGTTCCAAATTGCATCACTCTACATCCATGGTAAACAAGCATAAAGCCTAGAAATGTAAAATAACACCCCCCCCCCATACAAGAATCCATTATTTGTTTTGATTCTAAAATTAAATCCAGCTGTTTCCGCACCACTGGGAATGCGAAGTTAAGTTGAAAACGTTTTGTGCTGAATTGTTCATACTTCCTGATTTATCACTCACCTGCTCTTTGTCAGAAAACCACTGCTAAAAATTGTTCAATAGACACAAAATAAATATGCCAAGACCATAATTGCACTTTGGTTTGCCATAGTAACACATCTCTTATATAACCCAAGTAAACATTCTTCAGATCCAAAAGACAGAGTTTTGGCTGAAAACCAGCCTCAGACAGTTTAAACAGTTGAAGTGTTCAAAAACATTTATCAATCTATGCAATATCCTTAAAAAGTCATACTATATTAACTACTGATTTAACTATATAGCGCTGATCTAAAATCCAGACAGTTGAGCAAGACAGATATGAGGGAAAAGACATGTTTTTCCCCAGGTTGAAGGGGTTTCTATTCAGATGCACAAGAGTGAAACTGCCGATTGCTATTTTGTGTCCATATTTGCAGAAGTATGTGGTACCGAGCAGATCCCTTCAATCGGCCGAGGGTAGATTGTCACTGTTCCTATTTAGCATTACTTTTAAATTGCTCCTTCCTGATATGCTGTTTCATGACTGCTGGATCACCATGCATGGATGTGCATAAATATCACTGTTTCCCCATATCACAGCAAACGATAAAGACTTTGTCTGACTCTGCAGAATAGGATTATTCTGTCTCCCTTCCCACCATCCCTTCCAAACAATGCTGGTTTTAGCTCATTTATCCACCTATGATGATATGCAATCAGAGCAGTGAGTCTGATGGTTAATACAATGCTACGTAGGCGGCAGTCAGCTTTAAAAATCATTTTAGGTACAAAGAATTAGGGCTGTGCGAAGCTTCGGGTGCTGATTTGATTTGGAGGAGTTTCGGCCCAATTGGGTGGCTGAATCTCCAATCCAAATCGAATCAGGGGACCAATTAAAAGGTCCGAATCGATTTGAAGCTCTCCAAATCGATTTGGAAAAGATGTGCAGAACTTCGGTGATTTGGGTAGTCCCCACTAGCTGCAGCAGGGAGCCGGACCTGAACTCCGTGCTCGTAAGTAGGGGGTGGGGGAGGGAAGGTGGAGGGGACCATGGGGAGACCCCTGCCAGGCCCCGTCCCTTGCCTGCTCCCCCAGCCCCCT
>NW_005842046.1:2694452-2701958 GCF_000455745.1 Alligator sinensis
GGGTCCTCCCAGGCAGGGGGGCGATCCCCGCTGTCCCCCACTGCCCCACACTGCATGGGTCCCCCCCTCTGCCACAAGCCCCCCAACCCCTACCCACTGTCCCAGCTCCACCCCCCGTGGCTGCCCCGCCCCACCCGCCACAGGCTGCAGCAGCCTCGACGCTTTGGTGGGCTTGTGGTAGAGCCCCCCTTCCATGGCACAGGGTAGTGGGGGGCAGTGGAGATTTTCTCCTGCCTGGCAGCAGCTGGTGAGCGTGGGCTTTTTTTTTTTCTTCAAAGAGCCAGGAGCTGGGGCAGGCAGGGCAGTCATTGAGAGCGGGTAGGGGATGGGGCCTCTGTGATTCAGAGATTTGGCTGCAGCTGAATCGATTTGGGACAGCGATTCGAATCACCAAATCAATTCACTGTCCCCCGAACTGTGCGAATCCGAAGCAAATACTAGCCGCTTCGCACGAGCCTACAGAGAATGGCTTATGATCCCCTCTTTGGTTGTTCCGTCTCTGCCTTGACTGTCATCACCAGACAAGCTGGAGGAGTATCCTAGAGCAGGACCACTTTGCTTAGCAGAAACTTAATATTCTCCCTGCTAACATCCAATAACCTGTCCTGGCTGCTAACTTCAGGGATAAACCCTCATAGTCCTGTTTCCATAACAGTAGTGTTCCTTCATGCTCCTAAGTTCCAGTTAGTTTTACCTGCATCTACCCAGGTCGTCTTCAGAGAGGTCTTAGCAGAACTTCCCAACTACCGAGTACAGGGTGCAATCCTTCTCGTTACATTACTTCATTTTGATCCTAAAGTCCTCAACCATTTCATTCCATGGCTTGCTTTGTGAGCAAGAAAGAGGTTTGCGTTCCTGCTGCTTGTTCCACTGCAGCCAAAAATCAGTCTTCATGAGGTGCCCTTTGCCTAAAGCGTAGTTTGATGCATGGTAGCAACAAGAATTTGGAACTAAAATCAGCTGCATCACACATTTCTGCTCTTCATAAGATTTAATCTGCCGTGATTAGGAAACCTTGCATGAGAACAATCTAGAAAAGGAAATGGAAAAGATAGGGCCCCGTTACAAACCTTTCCACAAAATTCTTGCTTAAATGGTTTTCCACTGCTGCTTATATGTTCTGCTTGGTAATCTAAGCAGCCACTTCCCGTTATTAATCTTCTTTCTTTACAATGAAGTGAATGAAAAGATTAGTCTGGCTTCACAACAGCCATTTTTTCCAGGAGGCAGCAGCCAAGAGAGTGGGAGAAATGTGAAGGTGGATGAAATGTTGAAGAGTTGAGGAACATACACGAGAAAGGTTGGCAGGGGTGGAAATATAAAGCAGAAATACAGAAGAACGGAAGCAGCTAGAGGGCTGCTGTGCAAATACCTAACAGGACAGTACGGAAATGAAAACAGACCGATACATACTGACGAGAAAGGAATCCAGTACAAAAACCATCCCACTCCTGCTTTGTAGATTGAAGAGCGACTATCAGCATCTGCTCCAAATCTGGACAGAATTAACTGGCTGAAAAGCTACAAGTGGGTCAGACCAGCTCTTGCCAATGTCAACGCATGTTTTCCAAGATATATCAACTTTGCTGTTTGTTTCAAGGACTGTTCCTTTTTTAAATCCTTTATTCTGGGCAACAAAAGCCATTCAAAACCCAAACAAGACAATTCTGATTGTGTGCTGTACCCTAAAGAACTGGAAAAAGGCAACACCTGTTGCAAACAGATTATTTATACTGAAAACTTTAAAGTAAATGTTAAAGGAAGTTTAATGTGGTTCATTATTAAACAGAATAAGTGATAAGCAACTACCATGGAAGGCTGCAAGCTTACTAAGTGTGTGGTGTTTATGCATGTGGATGTTGTAGGGATGTGAGAACAGGAGGACAATGCAGCTGTGAGTTTTCCTGAGAAAGCTTTTCCTAATATCTAACCTAAACTTTCCTTGCTGCAACTTGAGCCCATTGTCCTCTGTCGAACCACCCTGCAAGGGGTTGGAGGCTGCTATTAAATCCCCTCCATCTTCTCTTCTCCAAACTAAATAAGCCCAGGTCCCCCAGCCTCTCCTCGTAAGTCATGTGTCCCGGTTCCCATACCATTTTTGTTGCCCTCCGCTGGACTCTTCTCTAATCTGACCCCATCCTTTCTGTGGGGGGGGGGCCCAAAACCAATCACAATACTCCAGATGTGGCCTCACTGGTGCAGAATAGAGGGGAATAATCACTTCCCACAGTCTGCTGGCAACACTTCTAATAATGCAGCCCAGGATGCTGTTAACTTTCTAGGCAACAAGGGTGCACTGTTGACTCATAGTCAGCTTATTGTCCACTGTAACCTCCAGGTCTTTTTCTGCAGAGCTGCAGCTTAGCCAGTATGTCCCCAGCCTGTACTGGGGCATGGGGTTGTTCCATCCTAAGTGCAGGACTTTTCACTTCTCTTTATTAAGCCTCATGAGTTTTCTTTTGGCCCAATCCTCCAATTTGTCTAGCTCTGAATTCTAGCCCTACCCTCCAGCATATGTACTGCTCCCCACAGCTTGGTGTCATCTGCAAACTTGCTAAGGGTGCACTCTATCCAAGCAAGGTCCCAAGTCAACGTGTCAGTTCAGTTGCAGATTTGCACTACGCCTTGCTTAGGTTCTGAGAGAGCAGGGGGCACAGCGAGAGAACAAGTGCACGATGGGGATTCTGGGATAGTGGAACAAATGCTCAAGAGTGGTTTCTAGCCAATACAAATTAGGCTACAGAGCGGCTTTAATTGCATTTTCCCCAGCATTGGGATGGAACATAAAAGCAACCTTTTTGCACCCCCTGCCCCAGTGCCGAATCCAGCTTGTCATGATCCAGTGACTGACCCCAAATGTAGATTTTGGGATCTGCCATATTAAATAGCTTGTATGATGAAGGAAATTCTCATAACATATTGATATTAATCATGCATTTTTGGCACTAGTTAAAGCAAAAACTTCAGACTGTTGAACTGCTTAATAAAGATGAAATTACTTGTTACTTGACATTTCAATGCAAGTATAAATGAAATTGCTTATCATTGAAAAACGTGTAGTTGATTTTTACAGGGGGATATTATTTTTTTTCAAGAAGGTAGAAATGCAAATACAGTAAAACTATTTCTGAATCGCTTATCTCACTGATAATAGTAAGCGTCCAGTTATATTTGCGTAGCTTATAGAAATGCTTCCTTCAGTAAAATAGTGTTAAAGAGGCTTCAGATTATCCACTCTTTTTGTGGACTGTGGACTCTTTATGCACTCTTTAATTTTTATATCTTCTTGAAGCCTGGACTCAAATCCCAGAACGAAACTTTGTTTACACATTTAAGTCTAATATTAAACTGAAGTATGTAGTTGCAAGCTGTCAATTTTTCTAACACTACAAAGGACTCAGTAAAAGAGCACTACTGAAAAAAACTTACATCACTATAGCCACTATTTGCACTTGACCTCCTGCTTTGGGGAAATAAAAAGACCAGCTTCTATTAGATCAGTGATTCTGATCTGCTATGGCACTCTGGAGTGCCTTAAAATCAAGGGTGCTGTAGGACACTATGTAATGTTAGCACTGTTAGGTGTGTAGACATGAACCCAGAGGCCGCATTCAGATGAGCACAGCTGTGCAGTATGTGGCACTGCAGGTACATCTGTGGTGCCACATACCGCACATTCAGCTGTTCTCTGTGCTGCCATGGAGCAGCATGGGGGGGCGGGGAGAAGAGAAGAGGATTTGGTCAAAACGAAAAAACCAAGCCCCCTCCCTCCTCCCCCCCAAAAAAACACCCTGCGCAAAAAATAAGTGGAGCAGTGCACACAGGGGCAGCGTGCACCGCACAAAAACAGAGCCATGCTCTGGCTGCCGGCCAGGTTCTGAGCAGCAGGATCACTGCTGCTGCATCCCCTGGAGGTCTCCAGGATCCCAGATAAGACTGCTGGCCCCAGCCTCTCCTACCCCCCACATGGGGTAATCTGCCGCATGCCAGAGGGCATGGGGCAGAGTCATTCTACAGGGGAAACTAGCAGCAGCACAAGGTGTGCTGTCACTAGTTGTCACCAGAGAACCAAATGTCCATGCTTGTGTGGACATGGCCAGAGATTTCAAATAGGAATTAAATAGCATTAAAAAAATTCTTACCTGTTGTGGTTTGCTGGAGTTCTCTGCAATAGAAGAATCACTCTACTATTTTTCTGTATTCATAAAATAGGTAAAAAGTAATAGCTGGCATTTTCTGGATGGTGCTTAACAAGTCTAACAAGGGGTGCTTCAAGCATAAATGAGTGGTGCTTTGAGTCTAAAAAGGTTGAGAACCACTGTTATTAGACTTAGGAATTGAACATGCAAATGTTAAAGTAACTTTAAGTGGTGGATAAGTTTCTTTGACTTCAAAATGAACTGTTCCCCTGCTTAATGCATGAGCTGAAACATTTGCATGACTGTGGCAAGTAGGTAATCCTACATGCCCAGTACACAAGTAACACACAATAGCTTCAACAAGCATTCCATGTGCAAGGCAGTTTGTTGGATTACTCTTGCAACATATAGTCGTATCTACTTCATCCTACTGTAAAAAATAAAATGCAACAGGCTTAATTTCTGTTCTTTATTTAAAATAATTAAAAAATTTTCTTGTATGCAATATAAAAGATAGAAAGGTAAGAATCTCTTTTTTTAAAATGAGATATTCTCCAAAATACCCATTTATACTCTGCTGTAGTACTACAAACCAATCCTCTATTCATTATGTAAATTTGGTATGTACACACGTGAAATCCTTAGTGTTACAACACTCAGTTTTGCCTAATTAAACAAGTTGCTTTGCACCCTGAGTTTATGTAAACCTAGTTCTCCTAAACTTAGTATCATCTCCTCTTCCATTGCTGTCATTTCCTAAAAAATACTTCATCTTGAAATAGAAATTACAGAAAATTAATTCATTTAAAAGATCTGGAAATCTCACTTCTGTTCAAACTTTCTCCTGTACCATTTGTTCTACATTTTATAGGCCAGTGCCATACATCTGTTATACATTAGATCAATAGGAGGCAGATAGCTTCAATCAAAAAAACACAAACCCATGAGAATAATCATGGTTCACTTCTTTTTCTGCCATTTCTTAGAATGACCACATTCATGTACAGGGCAGAGGAAAGGGATAAGACCTAGGTCACCACGCAGCAAAGGATTAGAGCATAGCTAAGCATCTGAATAATTCTAGTGAAGCCAACTCAAATACTCAGGTGTTAAATTTAGGCAACTGCTTAAGCAGTTTTCTGAAGTATTTTTCCAAATAACCTGAAGCATATATTTGACATTGTTTGAAATGTAAGCTACAAAAAATAAATTAACAGTTACCTAAGAGAACTAGGCACCTTTATCTTGCTGCTGCCTTTATGGGAGGAATGGCAGCTTGTTTCTGCTTTAACCAAGCTTAGGGGAAAAAGACGGTTAGATGGAATTCCTGGAAAGTTCAATCTCTTTCCAAGCATGTCCCCTGTGAAACGCACATTCTTTCTTCTTTCTAATTACATCCAGCAGCCTCAGTCATCCAGTCTTTAAAATGCTTCTGCATTGAATTTCTGGCTCTCCAGTCACCAATATTTACAGTGGGGATGATTTTCTGTGGTTTCAGCCACTGGACAAATCGTTTCATTTCTACGTAGCTGCTGTGCTCGCTGTAAGGAATCCCTGAAACAAAACAATTGCAGAGGTACTTCAGTCAGTCTGCTTAACCTGAAATCTTATTAAAGATTCTGAAGCCAAAAATAATTTTAAATTAAAGTTTACACTAAGGAACAAGTTCAGGCTTCATTATTGTAAGAATTACCTACAATGTCTGTCATCAGTGCAAGCCAAGTGAAACTACGTAGCTCGTTAAGTGGTGAGAGGAGAGATTTTCTAGGAAATTAAATTTCATTTACAGATTTATTTCAGAAACTGCACCAGTAAGAACTGGTAGGAAGTAGGTTGAAACCAATGGAAGCTTTCCAGCAGATGCAGGGCGTCTCATGGTTTTACAAGGAGTGGAATCTTGGCTTTACTGAAGCCCAAGCTGCTTCCATTGACTTCAATGGGACCAAGCTTTTAAAGTCAGCTGTTTTATTGAAACAAGGCTATAAGAAGGAAACTACCTAAAATCTGTATTTACAGTGTTTTAGATTTGATGACTGGTGGATTGTTGGCCAGATTTATCTGCTCAGCTTCTCCGATGGGTGATAACAATTACTGGTTATGATGAGTAGTAAGAGATGAATGAAATGTCCAAAAAACAATCCACTAGAATTAAATTATTGAACCATTTATATTATTTGTACCATATATCGTGATCCTTCCCCTTATCTGAGGTCTGATCTCTACTAGCGAGTGGCAGGAATCCGAATAAGTCCATCCAGTAGGTTTGAAAGCCAAAATTTGGTCAAAATTCTCAGAGAACTTGTCCAAATGATTTTGCAAGCCCTGTAAACAGAAGAAAGCATAGGAAGAAGTTTATTAAAAGGACCACCACCACAATGATTCAAACCTAAAAAAAGTTTGGGTTTGGTGATGGAGAGACCTGAAATTACGAAATGTTACATACTTGTAATCTAAAAGATCTACTTTCTTTTTCTTTTAAAATACAGGCTGTCTATAAATTACTGTGTTCCTTTGAATAGAAAGGACAACTTTTAAAACAAAACATTTCTTCAAAAAGTGGTCTGGGTCCAAAACGTAAGTTTGGATAAGCTCTTATAAGCATTATAGATGCGTCTTTATTTGTTTCTTCAATTCAGCCAAAATATTTGGGTGCATCTTAAATTCAAGAACATCTTAAATTTTAAGGGGTATGCCAGTAATGGTAAATACTTTTCACTTGGCTAGATCCTAGAATCTCGCATGCTTTTCAAATGCAAAAAAAAAAAAAAATTAACTCTTTATTACAGATGAGAACACTGAACCAGAGGAAATTAAGCGGTCAATCTGAAGTAGCAAAGGAAGTCAGTACTTGAGCTGGGTAGAGCTTGGGCCTTGTGCCTAGGTACAGAAGTTACAGATACACTGGTTTAAGTGATCAGAAATTGTTTTAAACCTGTAACAGAAGTTCAGTGCACCTAAACCAGTTTCAAACTGCCCGAAACTGATTTAAGATAAACCTGATTGTTTGTAGCATCAGACTTAACTGGTTTATGGAACTTCTGTCCCAGACCCCTTCCTAGTTTAGGTTAAACCAGTCCCCCAGCATCCCAGCATGCTTTTCAGCCCTGGGCTGGGCTGTGCCGTCTCCTCCAGACAGCAGGGCTGGTCCTGCCCCTCGGCTCTCTAGCTAGAGCAGGGGCAGGGCCATGGCCAGATACCAGCCCTGCACAGCCCCCTAAGGCTAAGCAAGCAGGGAGGGGGTTTATTTCTCCCTCCCTCCCTTTCCCCCGGGGACCGTAGCTGGCTCTGCCTGGCCAGGACGGAGCAGCCCCTCAGGATAACCCCCCACCCTTGCTGCTACAGCGGCAGAAGCAGAGGCACGGCCAGA
>NW_005842047.1:0-6251 GCF_000455745.1 Alligator sinensis
GGCAAATCAGCCTGTGTGGGGCCCTGCCTCCGGATGTGAGGAAGCTGGCAGTGTGTTTGGCAGTGGGGGGGCAGGTGCCAAGCAGCCAGAGGTGGCAGATTTGGTGGCTGGGGTGGGGGTGAGTAGCCGGATGTGAAACTGGCAGCAGTGTGGAGTCACTGCTCCGTGGGGTCCCCCCAAAGTGCAGGGCCCGGGGCGGTTGCCATGATCGGTCCCACCCCCCACTTAGGGACGGCCCTGAGTGCAGAAATTCCTAATGTTCATAGGAGGCTCTTAGTGGGGAAGCATCCTACTAAAACAAGAACTTGAATGTATTTTATTATGTATATCAACATTCAAGAAGTGGCTATGTCACTGCACCTTTGCAGTTCCTTTTCTTTAAGAATTGGAAGCTGGAAAGTCAATATCAAACATGTAGGCTGAAATTATCCTGTGGCTGTGGTGCAAATGCTTTGATGTGCTGATCTAAATTAATTTGGGCTGAATAGTGTTAGTTCCAAAATATTTTCTTAATACCTGTCACTTGGCTCTTTATGCAAATATAAAATTGAAACAAATCAAATCATCTTATTTGGAGGAGAATAGAAGTGAGAGAGAAAATCTCCCTCCAGACTGCTGATCAGACATCGTTGCTTCTGACTGTATTTATTTAGAATGCGAGCTGAACGTGGAATGAAAAATTATATTGCATCCTCCTGAAATGACTGTAATGTACTTCAGAATAATGTTTTCCCTTAGCTTCCTCCCTTTGAATGCCAGAATATGTGCACGCTCCTTGCTAACCAAGTTGAAATCAAAGTGCTGTAGAGGAAAGGAATATAGGCATGACTACTCCTATATAATGGTGTTGCCCTTGATGACAGTCAAGCAAAACCCCTGTTCTTTCAATTTTATAATGATCAGGGATAACATGGAACACTGTGGCAGTGATGGCATTATAAACAGGGGGCATAGATAGTAACACTTTATTAAAATTAATTTAATGACTTCTTTTTCTTGCTTGATCTACTAGATCAAAAAAAATACCAGGATACTACTTTCAGATTTGTCCAGGACCTTTATTTTCCTTATTCCTTTAGGAAAATGATATTCTTTATTTAAAACAAAAAATATTTTCATTGCTGCACCTGCCCCCTAATTCCCCTGTCAAGATTTATAGGTCCAAAACGACCATTTTCTATTTAAAAAAGGGTTCCTTGATAGTAGATCATTATTATAAAATGTTATAATGTTCTAAACATGAGATCTTCAGTAGCCTGGAGAACTTTACCATTCAGAGAGGAGGGTAAAGTAATCATGTAATTTTTACAAAGTGTAATTTTTTAACGATAAAAGACAATAGCTTGCATGTGCTTTGGGAGTCTGTTGTGTGGTTACTTCTAAAATGATGTTGCTTTTAATATGGTATGCTTTATGAAAAATAGGCAGGCACTTTTAATTCACTAAAACTGGATATTTTAGGAAAAGTCATGCCTAATAAACACATATTATCAAATATGCTGTGTATAAGTCATAGACGTGGCAGCAAACTCAAAAAGTATTATTTGACTGTGTTTTATGTTGAAAACCAAACATCAAAGTAAGATAGCTAATATAATGCAATGTTTATTACTTCACTGATTTTTTTTTTTATTGACATCTGAATTAATTGTTTAAAGGTTTTAATGATAAGCATTCATAAGACTATTATTTTCCCAGCACTCATGTATTGCTCCCACTACTGATCATGGGACTGATGTATGTGAATTGAGGAAAAAGAATATACCCTAGAGATCAAACTTATAAACAGAGCTTAAGAATGGAAAAAAACCCTTATCTTAAATCTCACACAGACCATAAAGAATGATTTTTTTCTCTTATCTTTCATCCTGTTTCAGCTTATGAAAGAAAAGCTTCCTCAATTTGCCAATACCAAGTTAGATGATAGGCTTGTCATTTCTGTAACAGACATAGTGTTTTGTAGTGTCTTATCTCTAGATTTGTTCAAGAAATCACAGACTCTTTGAACTTTGAATTTCCATGTGTCGAACAGGCACACCTTTCCCTTTTTTCTCTCTGTCACTCTGCCTGCACCCCACCCCAAGAAAATGCCTTCTGCTTGGTGTGATTAAAGCTGTGTTTATAGTGGAGAGAATAAATCGCCCATGTTTTGCAAGCAGAGTCTTTCTAAAAGGGAAAGTTGTGGGGAGTGTTTTATAAAAGCTGTCCCTTTCCCTGTCTGCCAGCAAAGGAACCTTGAAAGAGTTATTTCTTTGCCTGTTGAGGACAAGAATTTATACGGCAGAAAAGCTTTAAATTTGCCTAAATGTCTTTGTGGTTATAATATAGGAAGTGATGATGCTGAGAGGGAGACTGTGGATTCACTTAGAAAACTTGAGGCTTTTGTTGCTTTCAGATCTTTACAATATAAATTTATCAAGAAGTTTGAATCATGAAGGAGATCACACAAGTATGACACACTATTTTCTCACATACAACATGTACCTTCCCTTCCCCCCCAAAATCAGCTGCTGGATATCGGGGGAGCAGGGTTAAGCCAGGAAATACAGCACTAGCAGTTTTTGCAGAAGGAACCTCTACCAAAGGAAAGAGGAAGTGATGCTGCACTTGCTATGCAAAGGGTAGCACAGTAAGCACGTGGGGCTCCTTAAGCACTGGCTGTGGATAATAGGAGCCTTTTCACCTCTGGTAGAGGCTTGAGCTGTAGTTGCTGCTCCTGGTTCAACTCTGCTGTATTTCTAAAGCTGGACTGAGTATGGGGCTGGGTGGGCCCTCAGATGACATGGGTGCTGCTGGCTGCCTACTCGGCTTACTTTAAGAAGAGTAGAGGTGGTGGGCATTTTGACTTGGCCAGCAGCTACTAGGGGATTAACAGTAGCCAGACTGTTTTGCTTCCCTCTGCCCCCTATTTTGTTATCCAGCATCCTCCGTTCCTGGGGAATGCCAGATAACAGAGCTTTTACTGTACTGAAGATCTTGACTCATGAGCATATGCTTGGTACTGACTGAAAAATCTGGTACTGAAATGCAGTGCTGAAACCTGGAAATGCAGCCAGAAGGAGCCGTACATGATACTGAAGCTCCCAGTCTAGGCTCCAGACACTCAAGTGTTTTGCAGTAGTGGGCATTTAGTATTTGATTAGTGGTATCAAGAGATCTTGTGGTATGTGATTAATCTGAGTCTCTGTCTCTCTCTTCTGGCAAGATGTCTACTCACATTGGTTTCTTTGCCTTTATTGATCCTGGATAGCCTTGTTCCCTCCTGGGTACTAGAGTGATCTGTAGCTTTAATGGAAGGGGCAGCCTGCTTCTTTTCCTTTGGTTTGAAGGATCTGGGGATTATTCATCATGTTCCTTCCATGTTAAGCATGAATCCATTTTTGTAGTAATGTGGAAAGAAGGAAGCTGGAGAGCCCATCCTTATAGTGGGGAGCATAGAGGTATTGCCTGCTGGGTCTGTCAGAAACTTCTGAGGAGGCTGGCTGTTATGGGGATCCCAGTGGAAACAGAGTAAGATAAGATTCTCAAAATTCTTGAAATTTTTACATCTCTGGTAGGTTGTAAACAGCCAAGGACCTTTGGCAAATACTTGCAATTGTGCCTTCCACTTTCCAAAAAGAGGACTGCTGTTACTTGAAGTTTTCAAGTACTTTTATAAGCATTCAACAGCTGCCCTCAAGGAGAGGTTGAAGCCACGTGGACCACCTAAAATGACCTCATGGCAGCAAGGACCTAAACAACTTGAACCTTTTTCTTAGGGACTTGCGCACTGCAAACAATTGCAAATACAATTACTTAATTTGAGACTAGTGATAATCCCAGTTTGTAGAGAGATTCCCACCCGAACACAGGGCGGCATCTACACATGTGCTTTTACTGTGGAGTTGACTAATTAGCACTGCAGTAAAGCATTGCCGTCTACATGCACAGTGCTATTAGGCTGGAGTAAACTAATTCACTCTGCCATAGGATATGATTGCATGACACAAATACTGTCCTATGGTAGGATTATTTATATCACGGCAACACGTGTGTAGATCGTGACCAGGGCTGGCTGGGGCATGAGGGTGCTACGATGTGGGGGCTGCCTGCTGGCTAGCCCTGCACTGTAGCACGTTTATGCCCCAGCCCTGCTGCAGCATGTTGAGTTGGGCTAGAGCAGCCCTGGGGTGGCCAGCTGGCCCCCAATGGGTCCCCTGCCAGCCAGGGCTGTGCCACCCTGGCTCAACATGCTGTGGTTCCAGGTGCATATGTAAATGCTATGCCTGGGAGCAATAAACTCTGGCATAAACTGCACTTGAATTTATTCATGTGCATTAATTGCTCATGTAGATGTGCCCAGGGAGAAGTGTTTCATGAAAGATACCTGGTGACATCTTGCTGCAAGCTGCCCCCTCAGTACCCCTCAGACACAGTGGCTTAAGGTAACGTGACCACAAAAAAAAACCGTGCAGGCCCTCTTGATTGTAGTCTGTGGAATACTGAAAGTTGTATCATCTGCAAACAACATGGCCTTTGAGGAGACACTCCAGGGCCTTTGAGGAGACCCTCTTTCCCCTTGTTCCTCTGCTATTCATTTGTTACACATGCTTTACATCTCCTGCCAGCAGCTTTGAGAGTGCAGTTGAACTCCTTGCACAGCCAGAAGATCCAACTTCCTTCTTCTTTTGGAAGCTTTAACTTTGGTTTTCAGGATAGGTGGAAATGCAGTCTTAGGGCCTGGAGATTGAAGACAAGGAATCCTCTTACCAGTTCCCTCTTTTCCCTTTTTGGGGTCCCCCTCATGAGATGTTCCTCAGGATGCAACTCCTACAATTTGGGGAAGTGAAGAAATGCTTGTGACATTGTAAGGCAGGGGATTCAACTCTCGTCTCCTGATTCCAAAACCAAAGGAGGGATGGTGTCCCATAACTACCTTCTCACACAGTATGTTCATCTGTTGATTCCAGTTCAGCATGGTGAGGTAGAGGGGCTTTCAAATCTAGACATGCAAGAGGCATACTTTCATAATCACCGTTCACTTGGCTCACAAGAATTACCTCAGATACACTCAGTACAGAATTCTCTTCTTTTGGTTTCTTTTGGTATCCTTTAGGCTTTTGGGTGATAGTGGTAGCTTTCTAGAGGAAATGAAGGATTTATCCCTATCAGTTTTTCAGTGAGGTGTGGGGTCAGCCTCTTCATTAGGTGAATTAATCAATCTGCATAATCCTTGGGTGTCTTTGCTGCCATAAAAATCAAGAGTCAATAAGGCAAAATCAATTCTCACCTCTACCCAGAGGACAAAGCATATGTGGGTAGATTTGATCTTCCTAGCAGAAAAGGCCTACCTTCTGCAGTCAATTTCAGTCTCACATGAGAGCATTAGTCAGAATTTTCCTGAAACGTAATGGCTTCTTGAAATTATTGGCTATGTGACAGATTGCCAGACTTGCAGTAGTACAAGGGTGATTGAGACAAGTGTGTCTATTTGGCAGACATCATATCTAGGAACCTACTAAATTTGTGATTTCCTGGATTTCATGGTTTCTGTGAAACCATTTAGCAAAATCTGTGACTGCAAAATCAACTTAAAAAAAATTAACAAAAATTAAATGCTGGCTTCCCAGTGGGAGCCAGCAGTCCTCGCTGCCTCCTAGCTTGCCTGGGAAAGGAAGGCTCCAGCTGGTGGGGCAGCATGAAGGGCAGCCAGCAACCAAATGGTGGCTGCCCCCTTGTCCCTCCTCCCCTCAGGGCCTCTTCACCAATCAGAGGCAAGGGGCAGGGCCACCAGGAAATGCCTGTGAAGTTGGCTTTTCATGCCACAACCAAGCCACAAAAAGTCCTTTATCTCGTTGCAAATGAATTAGGTCTCTAATTATATATGATGTTTGTTGTAGTTAGCCAGATAGTTCTGCCCTCCCCAAGACTGGTGGGAAGACGCTCACAATAGAGGTGCACCGATATATTGGTGCCGTATTGGATCGGCACCGATAAAAGGAAAATTAACATTATCGGCTATTGGCTTCTTATTACCAGTTTAGCCAATAATGTCACTGATAAATATAATACGCCTTTTGGCCAGGGCCCCTGGACACTGTGTGCATGCATACAGCTGCAGCATGCACGTGGCCAGGAATGCAGCTGAGCAGCGTGGAGAGCAGTGCCCTGCAAGTAAGTCTGTGGAGGGGAAGGGGCATGGGGGAGGAAAAGGGTCAGGGGGCAGGTCAAGGCCCCCACAGTGAGGGAGGGACTGGGGCAGGGGCTGGGGC
>NW_005842047.1:6405-8818 GCF_000455745.1 Alligator sinensis
GGCCTGCTGTGGACTCCGGGCTCTCGGCCCTGCTTCCTTTGCCCCAGGAGCTGTGTCCCCTGCCCGCCCCATAGCAGTGGTGGTGGTGAGTTGTACCTGCTGCTGGTGGGTGGGCAGGGGATGCGCAGCTAGCACGTGACTCCTGGGGCAAAGGCAGCAGGGCGGAGAGCCTCAATCCCACAGCAGGCAGCCTGCCTCTGCCCTCACTCCACTTGGCTCTGCTCTTAAAAGAGTCCCCATGCTTAAAAATAGCGGTGGTGGCACTCAAACTAACGCTCTTTTGACAAGCTTTAGTTCAAGCACCTCCACTGCTATTTTTAAATGCAAGGACACTGATCCCCTGGATGAGCTGCCTGCAGCTCCATCCTGCTCTCCACCCCCAGTCCCTGCCTTTGCCCCACTCCCTCCCTTACCGTGGGGGCCTCGATCTGCCCCCCCTCCCCATGTCTCTTCCCCTCCACAGACTTACCTGCAGGGAGCTGCTCTCCACGCTGCCTGGCTGTGCTCCTGTAAATCGGTTATCAGATTGGTATCAGCTGATATGCCTGGTGAATAATCAGCTATTGGTATCAGCCAAGAAAATCTTTATTGGTGCGCCGCTACTCAGCACAAATGTATCAAGGTGCCTTTTTCTCCTCACCTATTCTCAATGTGATACTAGTAATGGATGGAAAAGTGCATGTGAGCTATGTTTGGAGCCATGGTTTCTTTTCTCCCCAAGAGGCAAATCTTCACAAAAAAAGTTATTGAATTGAGAGCTGTTTGTTGATGTGCCTGTCCTTTTCTGCCAGTGCTTCTAGGTGTTGGACTATAAGTACTTACTGACAACACCGTCGTGATGTTCTGTATCAATGATAAGAGGGTCCTGCTGTGGCAGAAAGCCATTCACCTTTGGGACCAAGTGAAACCTGTTGTTCTTCATATAGCTGTTCTGGGGGAGATGTAAAAATGCCTGTTGCATCCCTCCATTCACAGCGGATGCTGGATGGCTAACATCTGTTAGCAGAGCTTGCTCCTTGGCAGTTCAAAACACTCTAGCTTCTTGCAGAAATGGCTCTACTGCACTTGCTTCTGCTTCTACATGGAGAGATTCTTTAGCTGAATTATAGGAAATGCTCCACCCTCCCCTTGGGACGTCTTCCTAATTGCCTTTAGGTACCTATGCTTGCTATTAGTTACATTTAAGTGTATCTGGCTCAGTACTGCATTTATAAGTCCACACTGTAGTCTTTGATTCTGCCATACCTAGATTTTTAAAGTGGCTTATTTATACTTTTCTACCTGTCAGAGAAGTACTGAAGGTACTGTCCAATGGGACTTCAACTTTAAGAGGTTTAATGGCTCTTTTCTTTGAGCTGCAGGTATCCTTTTTTTACACCGGTTGTTTATGAAGATCACCTATGAAGACCATTTAGTGACCATTACCTTGGCTAGATGAATCGGACAGATTCAGGCCTTTCTGGTGTAGTTCCTTGCATTGTCTTCCACTAGGACAAAGTGTCTTTATAACAACCCCACATACTGTTTTTCCATATAGTGGCTTTTGGCTTTCATCTTTATTAATATTAATTAGTGGGGGTGGGGAGGAGATAAGCAAATAGTATGAGAAATTCATACTTGGGAGATGAGAGGTACCTGTCCATCTGGAAGATACATTATTCATAGATTCATAGATGTAGGGTCGGAAGGGACCTAAGTAGATCATCAAGTCTGACCTCCTGCCCTGGGCAGGAGAGAATACTGGGCTCATGATCCCAGCTAGGTAATTGTCAAGCCTCCTCTTAAAGACCCCCAAGGTAGGAGCCAGCACCACTTCCCTTGGAAGTTGGTCCCAGATCCTAGCCGCCCTGACTGTGAAATAGTGTCTTCTAATGTTCAGCCTGAACCTACTCTCAAAGAACTTACGTCTGTTATTCCTTGTTACTCCGGGAGGTGCACGGGTGAACAGAGTCGCTCCCATTCCCCGCTGGTCCACCCTGGTAAGTTTGTAGACGGCCGCCACGTCCCTTCTCAACCTTCTCTTGTGAAGGCTGAACAGGTTCAGGCCCCATAGCCTCTCCTCATAGGGTCTGCCCTGCTGTCCCTGGATCATGCGAGGGACCTTCCTCTGGACCCTCTCAATGCTGGCCACATCCCTCTTAAAGTGCGGCGCGCAGAGCTGGACGCAGTACTCCAACTGTGGCCTGACCCGTGTTGCATAGAGGGGGAGGATCATCTCCTTGGACCTGCTCGTGATGCATCTGTGGATGCATGACAAGGTGTGGTTGACCTTACTGACCGCGTCCTCACATTGGTGACCCATGTTCATTTTGGAATTGATAATGACTCCAAGATCTGTTTCTGCCACTGTGTTTTCGAGAAGGGAGTTCCCCTGCCTGTAGGTATGCTGCTGGTTCTTACTGCCCAAGTGCAG
>NW_005842047.1:9053-43650 GCF_000455745.1 Alligator sinensis
AAAGAGTGTCAAAGGCCTTCCTGAAGTCCAGAAAGACTACATCCACTGTGACACCTCCATCCAATGATTTTGTGACCTGATCGTAGAAGGCCACCAGGTTGGTCTGACAAGACCTGCCCCTAATGAACCCTTGCTGGTTGCCCCTGATCATCGTCCCCCCTGCCGGTCCTTCCCAGATGTGCTCCTGGATAATCTTCTCAAAGAGCTTCCTCAGGATCGAAGTAAGACTAACGGTCCTGTAGTTGCCTGGGTCCTCCCTCTTCCCTTTTTGAAAATGGGGACCTCATTGGCCCTCTTCCAGTCATCTGGCACCTGGCCAGAGCACCACGAGTGCTTGTAAAGCTGTGCCAGGGGCCCCTCGATAACCCCTGCTAATTCCCTCAGTGCCCTGGGGTGGAGAGCATCTGGACCTGCTGATTTGAACATGTCCAGCCCTTCCAGAAGTTCCCTAACTCGGTCCTCCCCGACCCTAGGCCTGTCAGAGTTTCTCCTGAGTCCATCCTGAATCTCAGTGGGGGAGTCCTGATCCCTGCACAAAAAAATAGAGGCAAAGAAATTGTTAAAAAGGTCTGCCTTTTCCTCTGGTGCAACCCCCAGATTGCCTAGCGTATCCCGCAGGGGCCCCATGTTACACGGTGCTTTCTTCATTCTCCCTATGTATTTAAAAAAGGACTTTTTGTTGTCCTTGATCCTTGATGCTAGCCCTAGTTCCATATCTGCCTTAGCTTTCCTAACAGCCCCCCTACAAGCCCGAGCGATGGAGGTATACTCCTCTTTGGCGATAGCCCTTCCCTTCCACTGGGTGCACGCCTCTTTTTTGGCTTTCAGGTGTTCTTGAATGCTTTTGGTGAGCCTGGGGGGCTTTTGAGCACTCTTGCCCCCTTTGATTCTCGTTGGGACTGTCACCCCTTGGGCACGGAGGATTGTCTCCTTAAGGAACGACCACTCATCTTGGACACCCAGTTCCCCAACTCTCTAGGACCCCATGAATTCAAGATTGTTTGTTTTCAGAATATGCTGACAGAATGAAGGGAGCAACTCATCTCCATTAGTTGAAGTGGGTTTGGGCCAGTTAGGCTTAATTCCACCAGCAGCTTCTGCTACATGTTGGCAAGATATCCATTTAAAAAATGCGTAAAGCTGCTGCCTGTCATTCACTTTACATCTCCATTTAGCACTGCCTCATTGGCCCAGATCCAGCATCCACTTCAGCAGACTGTTCACTAGTCGTTAATCTGGTATGCTGTGAGCATCCCCCTTTAGGATGCGGCTGCATGTGAGTTACCAGAAGTAGACCCATGTAACCAGTCACTCACCATAACACTTGCTTATCAAACTGTATCTGTAGTTGAGATGTGTTATTGCTTATTGAACAACACTCCTCCCCTGCTAGGGACAATTTGGAATCTGTTTTCCTGAAAGAACAGGAGAGCGGCTGCAGTTGCCATGCCACATGTCCAGGTGTGGATCGAATGGACATTGCTACTCAAAAAGGATTCTGGTGTCATGCACCTTGGGTGTATGTATGCTGAAAATGGGGTACATGTAGGCAGTGAATCCCCCAGAATTATGGCTACTGTAGAATAAGTAATGATTTTGGGTTATTACTGTTTGCAAAAGTGTATTTTGATGAAGATACAAATTTTAATTTTGGGTATCAAGGATCTTCAGTTTTTCATCATTGTGCCGTTTTGGCCAAATGAAAAGGAGTTAGGGATTATATATCAGATGACTGAAATTAAACTGAAAAAACAGTGATCCAATAGAGGTAGTTATGTTTTGTTTTGCTTTTGTATGTACTTGTGCTAAAACATGTCAGGCACTTTATAGGCTTATAAGAAAACATTAAAAAGGGATGAAGGAGAAACTGAAGGAGATTTCAGATTCTGTTAATTGCAATACACCAGTTCAGCTCCTTGTTCACCAACTTTGACCTGCTAATATGTGTTCAGGATTGTTTCTACATTTCCATGAGTTGTTTATGTACTCAATCAAGACTTTGGACTTCCATAAAAATAGTTTCCAGTGATGAGGAATAGGAAAAAACTGGTATATTTAGATCTCTATCTGCAACTGGACTTGGTACAACTTGCAATATATTACATTCTCTTCAGAGAAAACAAATGCATTATGGTAATTTGTAGTATTTCCCTGTCAACCTCCTACCTCCTCTGAAAATATCTTTATATTTAGAAAAAAAATCCTGGCTTCAAAACTGGAATTATTTTTTATTACATTCTTGCTACAGAGGTTATAATAAACATGAAAGACTATTATAACTAGGGACCTACTTAAAATGTGGTTTTGCAATTTTTGCAGAAACCATGGAAAACGGCAATCTCTGTGATTGCTGCAAAAATGGCATTGCCCCCGATTTCCCAGGAAATCAAGCAAAAAACCCCACCTTAATAAAAAGAAAATGCTAACTCCCCAGTGAGAGCCAGTGGTCTTTACTGCCATTGAGGCCCAGCTATATAGCCTGCCTGGGAGGGGAAGGTGCTGGCTGACAGGGTGGCATGAAGGGCAGCTGCCAAGATGGTGGCTGCCCCCTCATGCCTTTCTACCAGTCAGCGCCCAGGGGCAGGCCTTCACAAAAGGCAGTCAGCAGTCAAGATGGCAGCTGCCCCCTTCTTTCCCCTGGTAGCTCTCCACCAATCGGTGCCAAGGGGTGGGGCTGCCATGAAATGACAGCGACATTAGCTTTTTGGGCTGTGACCAAGCAAAAATTGGTTTCTCTTGTTGCGAATTAGGTAGGTCCCCAGTTATAACTCATGTAGTCACTGTCGTCCTGTGATAATTTAAGCAACACATTTTATCATGCTTTTTGCAACTACACACGAGAAATTACGTGTAGATGTCTTTTAAAAATAATATAACCATATATAACTAGATAAACCATCAATATGGTTTACTGATTTTCATGACTATTAAAGGGAAATGTTTCTAATGGTTTTTAAGGGGTCATAAAAAGCTACTATGTTCTTAAAAATAGTCAGAGAAGATAGGGTATAAAAGGGTTATCTATCAGCAGATGTTCCAAAAAGGATGAAAACTTGTGAAAGGTATTTTATATTTAATTCTATAATATCGATGACCTTTATAATATCATTGTTCATATAATACAGGCAAGTAGTTTATTTCAAGTTCACATTGTATGTTACTTGGATGTAGATGATGGATACGGTACCATTATTTAAAATAATGAATCATTAATTTTACTGTACTTTTGGCTCTCACTAATACATGATGATAATATACAACACAAATTAGTAGTTAGAATATTTCTTTTTCTTCCTGACTATTTTGTTTCAAACCTTCATGCGGGCCACAAGCAGACCAAAACTGTGTAGCCCTTACACATATGTGATCCTGTTGATACTATTTAGACCATACAGGTTAGCCCATAGAGTTGAGTAAGATGTTTGACTCCTCCCGGAAAACTTCTGATTATCAATCGGAATACAAATTGACTAACTGCATTTTCTTTCATATCACATTCCTTCAATTAAGATAAAGCAATCAGGGCTAATAGTAGAAGTGATATCTTTTATTAGACCAACAAGATTTTTGCAAAAAAAAAAAAGCTTTAATTGCAAGCTTTTGGGCACAAACACCCTTCATCAGAGATCAGAGAAAAGATTGTAAAAGTTCTCTTGGTCAGAAATGAAAGTTCATATTTCATAGTATTTCACAGGTGAGTCAATAGATGGAATATTCCTCTGGGCAGACAGTACTTACCTGGTAAGGAGTCTCTTTGATCTCTTGTGAGGCTGTGTGATGTAAATTCCCTTGAACAAAGGCAGGAGCATTATATGCACTTTTTTGGGGGGAGAGCAGAATGACTGTGGAGCCCGGAGCCTAGCAGAGCTCCTGGCAGCAATTCCAATATTCCCATGCCTTCATACAGGTGCAGAAATCAGCTTCCTTGCTTAAAATACACACCCCGAGTTTGGGGAAAAAACGTGTGGTGGTATGCAAGAAACTGGTATATTTACATGTATTTCCTAATTCCTTTCCTAATTTTGGCACTTAAGTAAAACTTAAAAAAGAAATCAGTGTAATAATTTGTATAGCACTCTTGAAGCAAATGCAAATTTGATAACCTAGTTGCTAATCTGAAAAGAAACCTGTGCACAGTAGCATCTTTCTTTTTTATTTTTGTGTTAAACTTGTTTTTACTCAATATTCATGTCATTTTTATCTGTGGGTACTAAATCATGCTGTATGTAGGAAGCATATAGGTCTAAGACAATATAGAATAAAAAGGTGTACAGGGAGAGAAAGGAGAAGATTTAGAAACATTTCTTTAATGCAAGGTGTATACCTTTGGCCTAGTATAAAGAAAGTTGCACTGACATAATTAAAGGTGTGATTTTGTTTAAAACAAATTTAGTTAAACAAGTGCACCTTTGTATATAGGTGCTCCTCTGTTGCTTTTGTAAACTACCAGGAACAAATGAAACCAGTAGGAGTCAGATTTAAATAATATATGTGTTCTTACAGGAATTTAGTTTAATTTTAGTGTAAATTTAAATTTGTTTTTTCTTAAACCATTTAAAATTAAGCAGGTATAATTCCTGTCTGGGGAAAAGCCGTCACTGGTTCTGTTATAATGTTAAAATCAGTTTTGAGTCACTGTATTAGTTAAGCATAAACAAAGCAAGAGAACCGCTCAAAATATGAAATGACATAAGAAAAACAGATAATTACTGTATGGTAATTTTCAGCTTATTAAATGAAGGGCATCATAGTCTGACAATAAGAATCTTACAGTATGACACAAGAGGAAGTAGTGGAAGAATCAGTGACATGTTAGAATGTAGTCTGTTTTCAATTTAGCTTTTCAGTGCGTATGTGTGAAGAATGAAGGTTAAAATTTCCTCTTAATTGCTATCAGCTATTTTGATGCAAAGAACTGTTAAGAGTCTGTTTCCTCTAGAGCCGGGGTTAAGGGCTAAATCCTAATTGACCTCTAAAATGCTTGCACTTAGACATTGTGCTTCTTAAAATGGATGCACCTTGCCCCAGAAAGTTGATCCTAACAAAAGGTTAGGCCTCTAGGTATCCTGTATGGTGAATGGGGTGATCCAGATCACTTAGTCACTAGAAGACAGGGGCCTTCAGGTAGCCAACAGGAAATGCCAGATGGTGTTGAGTCTGAACTCCACTCAGTGATTAGAGCAGGGGTGGGCAAAATGTGGGCTGCTAGGCCATTCTATTCGGCCCACGGGGCCCCTAAAAAATGTAGAAAATTAATATTTATCTGCCCCTGGCTACCTGTCATGTGGCCCTCAATGGCTTGTCAAAACTCAGTAAACAGCCCTCTGCCCAAAATAATTGCCCGCCTCTGGATTAGAGGCATGTGGTCTGTTTTTGTCCAACTTCTGTAATGTTGGCACTGCTTGCGTAGAAGGGATGTGCCTACATTCCTGAACAATAGTTTAGGTGGTACTAGCAGTCACCTTTTGCTGGTGGGCACTTTCCATTCCACTTCTTTCATCATGAAAGTTTCTACTTTAACAGAAATGTACCTCTCTCTCTCTCTCTCTCTCACACACACACACGCACACGCACACACACACACACGCGCACACACACACACACACAAGATGAGGTGTATTTCTATAGATACAGGAAGTTCACCACTGGTTTTAAAGACCAGAGTTCATGATGTTCTGCATAAAACTTAAGAATTCAGTAATTGTTATGTTCAAACAACATTTTTTTCAGCTGCACTATTAAGAAGATTAGGCCCTTGTTTTTTTCCAGTGTTTCATGCTGGCGCCAGTGTGTACTATCCAGCCCTAGCCTCTTTCATTATATTATCCCTTGAGGTTATCACATCTTGAAGTTTTACATCATTTACACAATAGTGTAAATATTTAACGCATGCTAAGGAATGTTGGAGACAATGCCAAAGCTGCTGTGCATCAAATAGTATAGGAGAAAGGTGAAGCTCATTTTGGTTTTTCTCCTGCTTTCCCTAGCGCCCCACCCCCAGGTTGGAGAGCTATGCCATTCAGACTGATGGATTTCTTTAGGGCATTGCATGCTATGCTTATGGACCATGCTTAGATGCATGAGTAATATGGAGGGTAAGAAACTGAAGGGCAACTTTTATGTGCACCAGATTGCTCTGACAGAATCATGGGCAGATATAGGCTTTTAAAAACGGGGATGCAGATGGTTTAGTGCAGGGGTGTTCAACCTCTCGCCCATAGGCTAAATGCCACCCATGGAGCCAAAGGTATCTGGTTCTCTGGATTGGAAAATATGGTGGCAGGGGAGCAGTGGCAGTAAATATGGCCATTCTCCCCTGCTGCAAAATTCTCAAGCCCCAAGCACTATGGAGCAGGAGTGGGCCAGGTCATGCCCCCTACTCTCACCCCCACATTGGGATGAGGCTGGGCCATGCTTTTCCCCCCAGGGCTGGGTGGCCTGTGAAGGCCAGATTGAGGCTAGCTGAAACCCCCTTCCCCCTCCTTTGGGGTCTGGGAAAAGCCACTGTCCCCTGCAGCGCTGGGTTGGAGCTGGGCCTCGCCTCCCCCTCTGAGGGCTGGGCCATGCCCCCCCACCCTGCCGTGGGGCCAGGTTGGTGCTGGGCCACTCCCCTTTCCACACAGGGCTGGGCCATATCCCCTCATTTCCCACCTGTGGGCCAAATTAGAGTTAGGATAATCCCTGTCCTCCCTCCATGTGGCTGGACGGCACCCTGCCATGACGGACCCATGCCAGATTGGGACCATCAGCTGCATCTGGCTGGCAGATGGCCTGGGAACTGGCCTGCCAGCTAAAAGATTGCACACCAGTGGTGTAGTGCATCATCACATGCAACACAACACCCATTTTTATCCAGGTAAAAAGACACTAGAAGCTTTACTAATATGTTAGGTGCCTAGGGCTATATTATTCATAGCATCCTAGGAAATTAGGATTGGAAGGGACCTCAGGAAGTCATGTAGTTCAACTTCCTGCTCAAAGCAGGACCATCCCCAACTAGATTGTTCTAGCCAGGGCTTTGTTCAGCCAGGCCTTAAAAACCTCCAAGGATGGAGATTCCACCACCTCTCTAGGTAACCCCTTCCAATGCTTCACCACCCTCCTAGTGAGAGAGTTTTTTTCTAATATCCAACCTAAACTTTCCTTGCTGCAACTTGAGACCATTGCCCCTTGTTCTGTCATCTGCCACCACTGAGAACAGTCCAGCTTCATCCTCTTTGGAACCCTGCTTCAGGTAGTTGAAGGCTGCTATTAAATCCCTCCTCAGTCTTCTCTTCTGTAGATTAAATAAACCCAGTTGCCTCAGCCTCTCGTAATAAGTCGTGTGCCCCAGCTTCCTAACCATTTTTGTTGTCCTCTGCTGGACTCTCTCTGACTTGTCCACATCTTTTCTATAGTGGGGGGCACAAAACTGGACACTGTACTTTAGGTGTGGCCTCACCAGTGCCAAATAGAGGGAATACTGACTTTCTTCGATTTGCTAGCAACACTCCTACTAATGTAGCCCAGTATGCTGTTAGCCTTCTTGGCAACAAGGACACACTGATGACTTATATCCAGCTTATTGTCCACTGTAATCTCCAGACCCTTTTCTGCAGAGCTGCTGCTTTCTTGGAGCGGCGCATGGGATTCTTCCGTCTTAAGTGCAGGACTTTGCACTTGTCCTTGTTGAACCTCTTGAGATTTCTCTTGGCCCAATCCTCAATTTTGTATAGGTCACTCTGAATCCTAGCCCTACCTTCCAGTGCAGTGTTTCCTAACCAATGTGCCATGGTACACTGGTGTGTTGTCAGGCATGTCCAGGTGTGCCACGGTATTTTGGGCTGGAGCCAGTCCCTTTGCTTGATGCTGCTGCTGCTGCGGACACAGACAGATGGGAGTGTGGCTCCAGCTCAAAATGCTGTCCGGTTAGCCGTGCCGCCCCCTGCCCTGCTCTGTGTCCGGTGTGCCACAGTGCTTTTTTATTTAGGTAAGCATGCCATGGGCCGAAAAAGGTTGGGAAACGCTGCTCCAGTATATCTACTATTCCCCCCGTTTTGTGTCATCCGTAAACTTGCTTAGGGTGCAATCCATCCCATTTTGGAGATTGTTAATGAAGATATTGAACAAAACTGGCCCCAGGACTGACTGATCAGTTTAAGATCAAAGCAAAAACACAAACAATTTTATTGGAATGTATATTAATTTGCTATACCATATATCATGTATTAAAAACAGAGCAAACAGGCAAAAATAATGAAAAAGTTTCTTTGGTCTTGTCTTTAGAATTAAATCTACATCTTTCAGATTCATAAAACAAAATCTATCCTCCTTGAGCATGTTAACAACTTAAATGAAAGTTATTTCCACGGCTGAGTTAATATTTCCACATGTGAGTTAATGTTTTTGGCTAGTTAAAAACAGTATGCAGGGCTGTGAAATGGGAGCTACATTATCAGGGCAGCAGAATTGCAAAACAAAAAGGTAGTTTGATCAGTGTAAGGTCAGGACCATTAAAAAGGGTAGAGGGTTGTTAACAACTGTGGAATGAAGAGTTTAGAAGGAGAAGGATTCAGGTCAATTAGGGAGCAAATCCAGGTGAATTTGGGAAGTGGGTGCAACAGAATAGAATGCAGTTTAACAAAGATAAGTGCCATGTGTTGCACCTAGGGAGGAAGAATCATCAACACACCTGTAGCCTGGGAGGTACCACTCTAAGTAGCACAACTGCGGAAAGGAGTCTCGGAGTCGTAGTTGACTCCAAAATGAACATGAATCACCAATGTGATGAAGCAATAAGTAAAGCTAACTGCACTCTTTCTTGCACAAGTAGGTGCATCACAAACAGGTCTAGGGAGGTGATACTTCCCCTCTATGCGGCATTGGTCAGGCCGCAGCTGGAGTACTGCGTCCAGTTTTGGGGGCCGCACTTCAAGAGGGATGTAGATAATCTGGAAAGGGCTCAGAGGAGGGCCACCTGTCTGGTTAAAGGCCTACAGGAAAAAGCCTAAGAGGACCAATTTGAGGGACCTGAAACTCTTCAGCCTCTGCAAGACAAAGCTGAGAGGTGATCTTGTGACCATCTACAAGCTCATCGGGGTGGGGAGGGGACAGCAGGAAATAGGGGATACAATGTTTACCATGGCACCCATTGGAGTAGCTAGAAACAATGGCCACAAACTGAAGGAGAGCAAATTTAGATTGACCATCAGGAAAAAATTCTTTACAGTGAGGGTTGCCAAAATATGGAATATGCTTCCAAGGAAGGTAGTGCTGTCCTCTTCCTTGGAGGTATTTAAGAGGAGATTGGACAAGCACCTAGCTAGGGTCATCTGAACCCGACACCTGGCTGGGGTCATCTGACCCCAGTACTCTTTCCTGCCCAGGGCAGGGGGTCGGACTCGATGATCTAAAAGGTCCCTTCTGACCCTAACAATCTATAACATCTATGAAATTATAATGAGTCACAATGTCAAGTGACTCTCTCCGTGCTGCCTGAATAGAAATGCGTCTGCCACTTCCCGGTACCTGGTTTTAAACTTCGTGTGGAGCTGGAATCAAAGGGTGGTGTCACTGCACCACGTCACCCTGTAGATATGCCACTGTCTTTAATTATTTATTAAGGCCCTGCTCGAGTTAACTGAAGTTTACCTGTTTTGAAGTGAGGCATCAGTTAGTTTTCCCCCCCTATTCCCTGCTGTATGAGGAAGGGACTGACTGCTCAGAAGCAATAGTAACATTTCCCAATGCTGTGCCTCTCTAAGCAACTTGCAGACGTCACTGTTCAAAGGGTTGAGGTGAAGCACTCACCAGTGGTGATGTGGAGATTGGAGAGAGGAGATTCTCGGTGCTTGAATTTTATTTTTTCCTTTGTAAGTCAGACTTGCTTATCTTCTTATAGCTAAAACAAAAAAGGAAACACCAAAATTCCAGTTTTAATTTCCAGAGAATTTTAAACTGTACAAAGATAGTGTATATTTTGTGCAGGAACAAAGTTGAGCTGTGGGGGCTTAGTCTTCCTTGACTTCATCCAAACCTGCCAAATCTTCCATAAGTAGATCATATGCAGGCATACAAATACCAAAATATTAAGTATTTTAATATGTCTCTTTAGTTTTATAGGCCTGGAAAATGCACTCATCTTCACCTCAGAAACATTTCATTTTGAGTAACATACTGCTTTGTGCTGAGCCAAGAGGATTTTTTTCTGTTAATTTTTGTGAAATAAAAATACACATTTGTCTGTAAATTCAAATTCTAAATTCTTACCTTGGTTGTGTTCATAGTTAGTTGCTTGAAGGTGGATACAACACAGCTTTGTACCTTATTTAACTTACTTAGTCAAGGAGTCCACAGTGCATCACCATTTGAATAATTTGGTATTAAAATAAAATTGGTATTTATTATGTGCTTTTTGAAATACATGCAATAAATACATATTTTTTATATTATTAATATTATTACCTTAAATTAAAAAAGACAAAGACATATACTGATGGTGAAAAAAGACAAATTTGAGTTTGTCTATGATGGTAGTTAGAGCAACAGTTCAACTATACATAATGATTATGCGGTGCAAAGAAAGTAAAAACAAAAAAATACTATATCCTTTGTCGAAAGATACTTCAGCAAATGTAGGAGGCTAGATTCAGTAATGGGTGAGAGGCACTTCAGTTTAACAGATGGGCTCATTAAGCAAGTGAAACAGCAAATTAACAAAAATCTTGATGCCTTTTTATTTTTGAAAGGTCAAATGATCCAGGAAAAATAGTTGTCAGATATGCTTGAGAAGCCAGTTAATGAATTAGGAAAATAGCTTTATGTGCACCTGGAGCAAACTATAGAGCAAGATTTCAAAATCAAAAGCAAATATCCCAGCAAGAATTAGAAAAGCAGCTGTCAGAGATTGTGGGGGGTGGGGGAGACCCATAGCCACAAGTAGAAACTCTGAAGAATGTTAGTTTCTTTCAGGCACTGGGTAACTTTTAAAATTAAATACCCAGTGTGTGTATGACATTTCTGTAGCTGTGTACTTATGAGTTCATCTATCTTTTAGGGCACATAAGTCAGACCCAGTGGAAGCTGCGTTAGTGATGATAAAAGATACGGGTGTCTAAGTTGAGTGGGATATATTTATTTCAAAGAAAAGCGTGCTGTCTAGGATTTTCTCATCTAAAGATTCAGTTCCTCTGAGAAGCAATTGAGGCTCTTGAAGGCTTTTGTTTTAGTGAAAACTATGATTGAAGGGGCAAGCCTTCTGAGAAAGTCTTGTATAACTTGTATTACAAAATGTAAAGGTTAACTTCAAAGTTAAATTGAAAACTGAACTACTCAAACATTCAACCTTTATTCCATTGTCACATTTTTTTTCATGGACAAACATCAAACAAAAACTTCACTAATGTACACACATCTGTCAATATATATTACTCTAGTTGAGGTTTTGTATTTGAGTGGTTTAGAAGAATTGGGTATACGTATATTGCAGTTGTAAGCTGGAACTGTTAGTTATCTTTCGTTTGCTGCAAGGTAAGAATGAATGCATGGGCAGTTGCACAGAATAGGCCACATGCTATAAATCCCTGTTCTTGTTTACCCCAGGTAACTTGTCTGTGCACAGCATAGCTTTAAACAAAGCATTGGGTTGTTTTGTTACCTTGCAGATTGTAGAGGAAGTAAAAGCATGCTGTGAGCAGCTTGGAGTTATAGAAACAAGACAAATGGATAAAAGACTTAAAATTGTTTTGGTATTTGAACGTCATTGTATATTTTACTGTTAAGATTTTATGCAGTAACTGAAACAAAGGGCATTGGTACATGTGCTCCAGAGTGGGGAGGGGGTGCTTTAATTAGAGTGCCTCAGAGAACTGCTCTAATTAAAGCACCCACAGCGTCATGTATTCAGTGTCCTGCAGTTCAAAACGGTGGCGGGGGCACTTGAACTAAAGCTTTTTCAATGAGTTTTAGTTCAAGCATCCCTGCCACCATTTTGAAGCCTGGGGACACTGAATAGACATGATGTGGAGTCTGCTAGAGCATGTTAATTAGCATGTTCCAGCAGACTCAGTTAATCTAGTCTCAGCTGATGCGCTAATTAGCACGCATTGGAGCAGATGTTCAGCATGTGTATAGGGTGCTCAAATACAGCAAGTGCAATTTGCCTAACCTGTATCTGTTAGACCCATTATGTATTTGAAAGCTTAACTTTTAACATTTTTACGATTTGTCATTTTTAATTACTAACTTCATAAAGAAATTTTATAACAACATTTTTTCATCTGAAAGCCACTTGAGGTTCTCTAAAGTGCTATAGGAAACCAGAGAAGCTAGTGCAACAATGAGACCTGGACCACAAGTGGAACAAAGTTAGCAATGTCTATTATTTGTCAACATATTTAATAGCAATTTTAAATTATTATTTGATTAGTGCAATGGTTCCTGTATGACATATGATCATTTGGTTTATTTAATGTTTCATGTTTGCATTGAAATAGTTTGTGTATACTTTCCAACCTAATTTGCTTTCCAGTAGGATGGAGGATCTCTCTACAAATGTAAATTTCCAAATTAACTTACTTTCTGGTACACTGTTTGCACAGCATGATTCTTGGTGGACTAAATGAAGGAAATAATTATTGTGGTAATACCATGACAGCAGCCTACCCATTATCAAGTGGCAAGTTAGCTGTGATGCTTAAGGGTGATGGAAGGGTTATGTTCTGAGCATGGCACTGTGTTGAAGCTCCAGCTATCAGAATGGAGATATCTGCAGATAAAACATCTGTAGAAGAAATTGTCTTTTAAAGTCTACACATTTTTCGTCACATGTAAGTAGGAGTGGGTGATTTCTCTGTGTGCACATCTACTTGAGAAGAGACTCTGCTTCTATGGTTATGCTGGTGTAATTGTGTTGTTTGAGCTCACCAGTGAAGATGCAGAGTATGCCAACAGAAAGAGTATTTTCTGCTGGCATAGCAATTCCACCTCTGAATGACATTGTGAAGCTGATAAAAAATACCCTTTTGTTGACATCAGAAGTTTTTCTGATAGCTATGCTGTCAAGCAATGTGAACTTTTTTTCATATGCCTAGCTGGTATAGTTATGCTGGCAAAATGGTATAGGGTAGACCTGGTTCTCTCTGTCTCAGGGTGAGAGACTAGTGAGGAACCTCCACAAGCAAATTATTTCTCTCCCTCCCATACATTTCCAAGGGGCATGTTGAGTATAATGAGGGGTGTCTTGAGTTTAAAGAGATTGAAAACCACCTGGAGGCTATAAGGGGCTGGGAACGGGCCCATAGAATAACAGTTCTGAATTTGGAGACAGTCATGATTCTGCCATGAGAACATATGTCAGAACGTATGTCAGATACATGGGTAAAAATACAGTGTCTTGTCTATCACTTTAGTGGAATAAATAACATGACTTCAATATGGATACCATGTCCTAGTGTAGTGTAGGAAACTGAGGTCAAAATTAGGAGACACCTTCAGCATGGCTTCAACCACTTATTTCTGGGGTTGGTGGAACAGTAGGTAGGATGCACTCGGTATTTGCAGGAGTGCCAGGAAAGTGCTGTAATCCATAACCCTGAAAAACTACTAGGTAAAGAAGGAAAAATGTAACTTTTAAAAGGAATTAAATACAGAATTTAAAAGACTTTTTATTCCTAGTTATTAGAATATGCAAAATGGTGACTTGTTTTGCAACAGTCAAAAAACCCTATGTACAGGTAGGTTTCCTAAAGGGTTTTAAAACTAAATTATCACCTGCAGCTGCCTTAAGTAGCAGAGTTAATTCCAACCCACCCTCTGATTTTCTGCAGAAGAAGTTGAAGAAGAGTCTGAAACTGCAAATGAACCTGATCTGACTGATAAACAGAAACATCAGTTGAAACACCGAGAACTCTTTCTTTCGCGCCAGTATGAGTCCCTTCCTGCAACACACATCAGGTAAGAAACTTTCTTCATAAGCTACAGATTGTGGGAGTACCCGGTTAATCGCACTAAAAGCTATTTGCATGCTCCCTCAGTGGACTGCAAAAGGGAGCAATTGCTGCCACTCTCAGCTGGTCTGTATTCCCACCCATTAATTCCATCATTCCTAGATTCTTCGTGGCTTTTCTTTCAAAGGAAAAAGAGTCTAACCAAGGGTCATGAACAAATGAAGCTGCGACCTGCTGATCAAAACAATAGTTGCTGCTAGAGTGCAGGGGCACTGCAATTTATATTCCTCTTCTGGGAAGTAGTTTTAATTTTTTATTTTTTTTTTGGCACTGCCAGGGTCTGCCTGTTCTACTCCAACAACAGGTAGTTCAGGGAAAAAAATCAAAGCCTTGATGGTCAGGATTGCCTATAAGACAATGCAAACATTTTAAAAATAAAATGACTTTGGGCTGTTTGTTTAAATTTAAAAGAAGCAGTGGTTGGATCTTCGTCCATCATATTCTCAGAGGTCGTTTTAAAATCTAAGCTATTTTTAAAACTTGTATCTTAGGGGTTTAAATTTGACTCATTAATGTGCTTTTACCTATCCCTCCACATATCTTAAATTCCTCTGCTGAGACAAGCTGGGTAAAACTGAGAAGACAGTTGTAGTTGATTTCCCTCTGGTAAACAATAGAGGCATGGCTGTCTTTTCCCGCTAGTGCAAGGAACTATTTGGAAGAAGTGAGAGAAAAAGATGAGTAGAATTGCCTTTTACTTCTGCTTTTGATTTTGCTTTAGTATTTGAATATTTTTTAGGCAGTGCCATTAGCCAAATTACATACGTTGCCATACCTCCCATCACTCTGCCCTTCAATACTAACAATCTAAAGTTATATGCAGTTTCAGATGGTTTAATGTGCACTGCATTTGTTTTATATTGGCTCTCAAATTTCTAGTTAGTTTTTTAAATGATGTAGCTTATTCTTTGCTTTTGTGATACCTATTTCCCTTCCATGGCTTCAGTTTACATTTTTTTCTTAACTGTGCTGTATAGTGGCACAATGAAGAGGGAGAACGATATCTTCCCTTCCCCCAGTGTGTCTTTAGGAGTCACCTTAGGCCCAGGATTGGAAACTCAGGAAATGCATTATACAAGAAAATCACAGTCACTTTGGCATTGCTATGGAACACAGATAAGGGGGTTTGCGTGTTTCTGCTGTTTTCCTAACAGGTTGGACTTCTTTTTAAGCATAACTTTATCTCTGAATTTTCTTGATTTATAATGCTTGGTTTGTTTGTGAAATAATTATAATATTGATGTATCTTTTTTTGCTCTTAAATTTTCTGAAATGTACCTTTTATCTAAATTCTGCTCTAACCATTTTTGAGACATACGTTATGCCTAATTTTTTTCCTTCTTAAAATGCAAATGATTTTTAGGAACAGATTTGGACAATTACAAGCTTTGGACCCTGATCTCAGTGATACCAAGGGTCTGTGTACAATGTTGTTTGCCTTGGATTAAGTGTAAATTTAAGTTGTAGTCAAGGTAGAGGAGTTAGCAGTAACATAAAACCAGTATAAGCAAAGGGAGAATCAGGCCCATAGAGTTTTTTATTTTTTCTGTATCTGCCTGGTCTTAGATTAATTCCTGTCTTTCTTTTACTCTCTACTTTTTAGGTTTGAACAAGTGAATATAGTTCAGTTCCCTTCGGTGAGTCAGGATCTAAGGCAGTGATTCTCAATCAGGGTGCCATGGCACCCTGGGGTGCTTTGAGTCACTTTCAGTAGTGCTGAGGAGTGCCATGTAATGTTAGCACTTCTACTCTGCTTACAGATGAAAAAAATACAAGAAGAAAAAACAGTGCTTTACTTTAAACTCCGTGCACTCCTGGGCTGAGCCCATCACATGCCCAGAAGGGGCATCACATTAATTGGACCCAGCTCACCCAACGTCTGTATGGATTGGGTGCTTTAGTAGGGTTTTTTGGGGGCTTTTATCTAACAAGCTATTAGATAAAAGTGAATCAGCTATTATATAAAAGTGCCAAAAAGCCCCACTGAAGTACCTGATCTATACAGACGTTGTGGAGCTGGGTCAAACTAATGCACTGCTTCTTCTGGTAAAGCGCATTTCCCCCCTCCCCCACCACATCTGTCAGTGCCCTTAGATGTGCAAGCATGATTCACAAGATAAACCCAAAGATTTTAAATAAGAATCCATAGTGTAAAAAATATTCTGACCTATCATTGACATTGTGGCTAAGTACATACAGTCAAAAAGCCTAAGTCTGAATCACTTCAATATTTGCAGGTTTCTTTAAGCTGTGTAGATTGAACCAGTAATGAAGTTGAACTGATGTTCACTTTTGAATCTGGAAAGGCAGCCAGATGCCTTCAGTGGGCCAGACCAGTAGCTGCGGGGTGCTAGAGCATGCCTCCCAGCCTGCTGGCCAGTGCGCACCCAAATGCAGCCGAGTGGGGCCCATCCCTGTTTGGCTGCTCAGCACATGCCCCCCAAGCTCTTGCTGTTTCCCCACAGAGGGGAGTAGTTCCTCCAGCCCAGCTAGTGCTGGGCATCAGCCCATGTGGGAGATCCCCATGCCTCACTGGGGGTTCCCCTGCTTGGGCAGGGTCCCCTGAGCTTTGCCAGAGAGGGAATTTTCCGCTCCCAGCCCTCAGCAGTCTCATACTGGCTTAGCGCCCCCTCCCCCACATATGTGTGTGTGTGGTGGGGGGGCAGTGCTTCCATCATCCCACATGGAGAGATCCTTGCGGCTCAGCAGGGGATTCTTCTACCCTGGGCAGGGTCCCCCGAAGCTTGCTACTGGTGCAGAGGGGACTTTCCCCTCTCCCATCCCTCACCATGGTTTGCTGCTGGCTTGGCCCCGCTTCCTCCAATTTGGGGCTGAGCTGGTGCCTGCATCAGTCCACATGGAGGGATCCCTGAGCCTCAGCCCAGGATGCCTTGTGCCTCCCTCCCTCTTCCTGCTCTCCCGCAGCGTGGGCAGGCTAACCTTGGCCCAAGCTGTCTGCTTCAGCTGAACAGGGCCAGCCACACCCTTAGGCTGTCACAGAGCAGAGGCAGCAAAGCATCTGTTCTGCAGCCCTGGTCCTGCCTGCACCCTGGTGGGGCGGGGGGCACTGCCCTCCTCCCCAGCCCCACCCCAGATCCCTGGTGTGCCAGGGTTCCCCCTGGGCTCACGCAACTCACTGACATACAGGTGGTGAGGGGGAGAAGCAGTCTCTCCAGCCTGGGGTGGCCCAGATCCTGTGCCTCAGTGGGATTTGCCTGGCCCTAGCCAGGGTCCCCTGATCCCTGCTGCCTGTGCAGAGAAGGAATTCCCACCTCCCACTCCCTAGCATTGTCTGTTGCTGGTTTGGCTGTGGGTAGGAGCAACTTGTCCGTTACTCCCTCCAGGCCCCCTGTGCACCTGCAGGGGCAGGGCTAAGCTGGCACTGGACTGAGCTGAAGGGTAGGAGGGAGGGGGAAATTCCTGCTCTTCAGGCAGGGATCAGGGGACCCTGCCTGAGGTGGAGAACCCCTGCTGAGGTGCTGGGATCCCCGCCATGTGGGTTGATGCTGGATGCCGGCTCGGCCCTGGGCTGGAGGAACTATTTCCACTGCACCTGTAGGGGTGGGGCTAAGTCAGTGCCAGACTCTGCTGGGGGGTAGGAAGGGCGAATGTCCCCTTTGCACTGGCAGGAGGGCTCAGGAGATCCTGTCTGGGGGTGGGGAAACCCCATTGAGGCACAGGACCTGGCTATCCCCCCGCCGCCCCTCTTCCCTCCCGTGTGTCAGTGAGTTGCATGAGCCCAAGGAGAAACCCTTGCACACCAGGGATCTGGGGCAGTCAGGGCTCGATTGGTGGGCTCTGTTGCCCTGCCTTCCTCCCCTCTTCCTGCCCCAGCAGGGTGCAGGCAGGAACAGGGCTGGGGCTGGGGCTGGGGCTGGCCCTGCTTGGCTGGAGCAGACAGTTTGGGCCAAGGCTAGTCTACCCACCTTGCAGGTGAGGGGGTGAAGGGAGGTTTTGGGGAGGCACAAAGCATCCTGGGATGCTGGGGGACTGTGAATTAACTTGAATCTGGAGGGGATCTGGGACAGAAGGTCCATAGACTGGTTTAATCTAAATCGGTTAAGTTTGATACTACATTCATCCAGGTTGATCTTAAACTGGTTTTGACCATTTTGAAACTGGTTTGTGCGCACTGAACTTCTGTTGTGTTACAGATTTAAATCAGTTTCTGATCACTTAAACCAGTTTATGTGTAATGTCTGTCCTTAGTGAAAGAGTTCTGTGCTGCAAAAGACTGGCTCTCTCATTTTTTCAGTAGTCAAAAAATGAGTGAAAACTAAGAGCTGGCATTTTCCAAGGAGTGCCTTGAGTTGACAACCACTGGTCTAGGGATCCTGAAGAGATTTACTTACGGAAGGACTAGCCATTTAGGTAGTCTGTTAAACTTAGCTTGTCTGTTAAACAAGACGTATCTTGGACTAACTCAGCCCTTTCATTCTTTCTGTGGTCCTAAACTCTAGTATGAGTCTGGTAATGTTGTGAACCTCAGGGCACTGGAAAAGGTGCAGTTATTTCTAGCTGCCTGTTGGTTTAGACTAGTTAACCATGTCCGACTATTTATTTATTAAGTGCTCAGCATGCTTTTAATACAGTGTAGGAAGATGTTTAGATATCTATCCCTTTTTCAAACTGGCTATTTTTCAGTAGCCAACTATAATTGTGTGAATGAATATGTCCTGTTTTCCCTATGTGGAATGGATTGGCTTAGATTAACTTTATACTGAAAAGAAAATTTGCTCTGTAGAATTGGGACATATGCAATGTTTTATTATGTTCCGGTAAGTTATAGATACTGTATTACAGCAGTTTTGGTCAGAGCATTGCTGATGCTGTAAATACTGTAATGAAATTTAGAAAGGTGGGAAGTAACTTAATTGTTTTTTGTTTTGTTGCTTTATTGGTAACTTGTTCCCAAGGTTTGTATAAGTTTCTCTAATAATTTTAGTCTATTCATTCACAGCATTGAAATTAGTCTTTTCTGCTATAGTTCCTATTCAAGCTCATATTTGAAGAAGGTAGTGAATACATGCGGTAACTTCTGTTGAATGTCATGGGTGTATTGTTAACTGAATAAACACTGGATTTTTCCAGTGTGCTCTTCTGTTTGTTCCTTTATGTAACACTACTCCTTTTCATTGCTTTTTTTTTGTAATGTGATGCTCCTATGCTTACTGATAACAGTGCTAACTCTGCTACAGTAATGGTTGAGAAGCCTGCATTATTTAAAGTACGGGTATCAAACTCACCTTGTGCCCTGGGCATGATCCGTCCACACCATAGGGCTTCTTGTAGGGTGCATCCAGCCTGGGCATATGGTATTGACAGCAGCTCTGGCATGGAGCACACAACTTAGTTATGGCTCCTGTTGCATGCCCGGGCAAGCTGTAGATGCTGCTGTTGCTCCTGCATGCCTCATGACTGGATGGAAGCTCTGGCACAGGACATGTGGTGGTGGTGGCAGCTCTAGCATGGGATGGCAGCAGGGCTGGTGGCCAAGGAGGTGGGCTGCAGCATTTGCTACTGGTGATGTGGCTAGAGGGTGACCAGAGCTGTCTTGCTTGCCCTTCGGCCACTAATTGCTATGTCCACTAGGGTGGAAGGGCCCCAGGTTCTGTAGCAGGCCACTCCTCTGGGCTGTGCTCTCCCCAGCTTCTGGTGGCTTGCTGGCAGCTTGGCAGGCTAGATAGATTGGCTTCCTGGGCCACATTTGATCCTTGGGCTATACATTTGACACCCTTGATTTAAAGGTTGGCTCTTTACAGTGTGCAAATATCTGCCTACTTGTAGTGAATGGAAAGAAAGGCACAGGCAGGGGGCAAGCTGCTTGACTTCTCTACATCATCTGCCCTCCAATGCCTGCCCCCTGCAGCAGTAGGGAGCACGAATTAAAGATGAATCTCCAATAATTAGATTTAATACATAGAAAGTTGTAACAAATTATACATTGTCCATGCAAATAATCTAATTATTGAAGGGATTGTCTTAAATTCAGGGTCGTCTTAGATTTGGGTAAATATGATATATTCGCTAATGACTTAAGTAGTGCTTATTGGGATGGAAAGTGGAAGATGAGCTTTAAATGTCAAGATGTCATATGTTGTGGGAAAATGGTGGGGGTGGGGGCAGAAAAAGAGCGAGATTCCAGTCTTTTTTCACATGCTGAAAGCTGCTGTAACCACCATGGAATAAAACTACCAGGCTCTTGGGACAATAGCCCATGACTGCGATTTTTCTCACTGGTCCTGTCAGTGATTAGATAGTCTGAATATTTCTGAGCACAGTCGTTACCCTTAACCTTCTGTAGCAGGGAAAGAGCAGATAAGCATAGCGAAGCATGTTGCCCAGTGAAGTGAGCCAACTTTAACCTGGTTTCTGTTCCTTGACTGAGCTACAAATCGCTCTCAGCACCTCAGCTTCCTTGTCTGTTAAAACAGTATAATTCTGTTTACCTTCTTTGTAAAATGCTTTGAGATCTACTCATGATACATTATATTTAATATCACATAGGTTTGCAGTTGAGACAGCACTATGGTTAGGTTATAAAATTACATACATGCATGTACACGTGTGGGTGTGCATCTGTATGTATGCGTGTATACGTACAGTGTTTATGTTTACTGTGCTTTCCTGTCTTGCAAAGTAAAATCTAGTTAATTCATCACTCCAAGAGGATTGTAATTCAGACTGATTATCTATGAGTGACTAATTGACTGTAGGTAACCATTTTCAACTTCTTGCGAGATGTCTTTATATTCATAGATCAAGACACAGTAAAGAATGATTTTTTTTCTTTTATAGTGAAGGAAAAGATGTATTAAAAAACATTGGGTTCAGATTGCACACAATCTGGATTCATCAAATGAAAACCATATGATTATATAGATAAAGGTTTAATGTACAGTTTTGTACTACAAAAATTCAGTGCTTGCTGTGCAAGAACTATAAGATTGTGATGCATAACAATAATCAGTCAAAAATGTTTGCGTTGCCAAAACAAAGGATAAATCTGCAAATTGGAATGTGTTGTCTTGAGCCAAAAAAAAGCTGAAGAGTATCCAATGCTTTGCTAGTTATCAGCTGGCTGGGCAAGTACTGTGGAGAGCAGAGGTCAGTACCTTTTATGCCAACTAAGTATCAGGAGCAAATTCCACTGTGATGTGTCTGTATATCTGTTTGCAAATGACTAATGCAGTTTAACACATTATGAATTAATTAGCCAAAGTGTGTTGCCTAAAAATCATTAGGACTGGTAAGGATTTAGTGCATTGACTAGTAAGATGAGCTGTCCCAGGGACTTAATTAACCAAATTTTAGTGCGTGTATAATAATGTATACCTATCACAGTTGTGTTCCAAGTGCAAACCTATGTAAAAGCTACTGCTGTCTTCTGTACTTTAGTAATGGTCTGATCGCTGAATACTAGGAAATGAAGTTAAGGTAGGCCCAGATATCGCTTTAACCCTGCCCAGCACTCCCACATCATATATATTCACTTTCTAGTGAACAATATTAAAAAAATAGGACGTTACAACTAACACAAATCTGATGTCTTGTTTTGACTAAGGCAAAATGTGTTTATGCATGCTGTGCTGAATCAGTAATACCTGCACCTGTTTACTTTTTAACACTTAACTTGCTCCCCAGAACAGCCCCACGCGTGTTACATTTTACTCTTTCTTCCCTTTAAAAACCCGTTCGCTAATGCATCCCCAGGACCATCTGACATTTTATCCATTGCTGAAACAGAGTACATTTGTTGAGGATGGAGTCTGTCCTCAGTCCTTACAATCCCCGTGGTAAGATGATGCATGGGGTATTGCTTTCTGTTAGAGCTTTCAGAGCTTCATACTGAAAGTGGACATACTTGATTCCATGAGGCTCATGTGCACCTCTCTCCCTTTATTCGCAGAAGGGGGTGGCGCAGACATTCATGGGGGAATGTCCTTCTGGTCTCCAGTTAGAACTGCAGCTCTGCCACACTTCTATAAATAATTTTCAGAATTATTTTTTTTTTGGTGGCGGGGGGAGAGAAATTGTTAGTGTTTTATAGCTTCTGTGATGGAAAGTTTCAAATGGATGAATATATGTAGAAAAGTTGTCAAGTTAGTTATCTTCTATAACTAATGTGGAGGAGGACGTGCCACTTTTTTATATTTGTTTTCCCTTTAATGGTCCCAGGAATTGAGAGGGAATCTGGGAATTCTGTGTATGTTAAAGTTTCCCTAGCGGATTGTATTAATCTCTCAGACCAGTTATAATTGCTTTTTAAGCCAAAGTATTTTAGAAGGTTGTAAAGTGATATTTTTAGGGAACTTTTGTTATTGTTGTCAACTTATACAACACTGTGCATAATGCCTTTTCATTTAGCTTTTGTTTGTTCTGTACTTCGTAATAAGTGTCTAGTTTAGTTATAGTGATTTGCTGTAATGTTTATCTGGCTTGCATACTTTCTGTCTGTAGCTAGCAAAGCTAAAATAAAGTTTGCCTCTTCTGAGTTGTCTAGTACAACAATTAAAAAAATAATTTTATGAGCCATAATGTAGCAAGAATTGTGTGGAGCCGAATAGTCTGCATGTGGTTTGGGAACAGAGAAATGTGTTTATGATTTTTTTTTAAGAGCATTCATAAGACCAAAATTTCAATCAAACAGTTTGCCAGCCTGAATTTAATGAAGTATCTTTATTGCAAAATTTTTGTTAATTGTTTGATCAATGTAGTTGTGTGTATTTTGTGTGGGAAAATCAATTTTGATGGAATAGCAGTAATGATTATTTTCTTAATCGCAGCTATGACAAATAACCAAGACAGTATTGAAAAGAGATCAGGCAAGTTTGAGATACCAGTTGAAGGGTTTGAATGGAAGTTTTTTAAACTTACCCCATTTAGGACTGAAAACAAGCTGTTTTTTCTTGCTTTGTCCCAAATATTAGAATTTCATAAATTATAAAACCATGAAATTATTATGATGTTTTTTCTTATGCATAATACAGGCCATAGAAGTGACGGTAGTGATTCTTGGATAAATCCCAGCAATTTATGGTTGACTGGGAACCTGTCTTTTAAGCCATCCAATCTTAATTGAAAGTCTCCAAAATATGGAAAATTAACCATATCCCTTTGTAATCCATTCCAGTGGTTATTTACACTAATTCAGTCTCTGGGGGTTATAAAGAATTATGGGATTTCAGTCAGCAAGTATCTTTCTTCTGTATAATGGGGATCACTGCAAGGGAACTGTTGCATGTTCTTGTTCCACCTCATACTAGCTAAAAGTCATTGCTCCTGGAAAATTGCTTGAATGCTGGACTGATGCTGTGGAGTCACTATAGCTTTCAAGTATTATGCAGTTCCTATATAATTTTTTTCTGGTTGTTTGCATGCAACTGATATATAACCATTCATTCATCTTAAAACGGTCATTCTCAACCAGGGTGATGTAAGATTCTTTAAAGGGTGATGCAGGGTGCCACATACGAATCACTAGATCAACCCGTAGATTTGAAATAGGAATCTATAGCGTCAGAAAACATTCGGACTGCTTGGGGTCTTTCTGAGTTCTTTGCAACACAAGAATTGCTATATTCTTTTTCTGTAATATAAAAGCAAGTGAAAGCTAAGAGTTGGCATTTTCTGTGGGGTGCCTTGAGTCTAAAAAGACTGAGAACTATTGCCTTTAAAGATAAGGTGAAGCTTTTGTGCTGGTGAAATGCATTGGTTTAACCTTGAATTAATTCCTCCATTAACCTACAGTAGAGCAGTAGACTTCCTGCATGTATGGACCTCAACCTTGTTGTTGAGGTAGCAAGAATTGGGGGGGAAGGGTCTTCTCTTAGTAAGAGGGAGTATTTAGTCTCCAGTCTTTGTTCTCTGAAGAGTTTTATAGATGTACATATTCTACCTACATACACATACTTTGCTCTCACTGTATATCTCTAAAATTTAACTTGGTGTGATGTGAAACATCCTCTACTCCAGTGACCTATGAACACTAGGATATATTAGATCTTAACTTTTATTACAAACTGCATGGCAAAACCAGTTATACTCTTTTTTTGTGTGTGTGTGTGTGGTAATTTTCATCTTCTAATGTTGCCTTGCCTTCTGTCTCCATTGTGCTCAGTATTGCACATTGTGGTTCCTCACTTGCCTCAGGAATTGTGCTTGTAAACACAATGTGCCTTGCTTTTTAAGACTTACTGTCTTCTGGCTTTTGGGTAGACTAAAATAACTGGTTAGTGCCATTCTGTATGCGCATCAGACAGTGCCTCATATCTATAACTTAGCATATACAAACATATGGAAGCTATACATTACACACAGCTATGTGATAAACTTTAGAAATATCATAAATTATGCTCTCATAAATGTCTGACTTTTATTTTCTTGCTCAGTAATTCATCACCTCAGGATTTATTCTTCTATCTGGAACCCCATAATTTCTTCTAACAATCATTTTGCAAGGTCCTGTTATTCCTAAATGGAAGAGGAAGTGGAATTCCCTCCTGCTAAGAAGAAAAATTTTGACCTGATGTTCAATCTGGGCAGCTATAGCTGGCATTTTGCTTCCCTTGTGTTATCTTGTGCTTCCCAGTTTTGGCACTTGCATCAAGGTGTGAAAAGGTCCAGCATCTAAAGTTTAAAACGATGACTTTTTTTTTAGACAGAAAAGTATTGTAACTCATCTGAGCTATAGCAGCCTGTCCTGACTTGTTTACAACGGTCAGCTTCAGTTTTTGTGTAGGGTGTATTCCAGTGGTCAATTATTTCAGCTGGAAAGCTGCTTAACAAGTTTTGGTGAGCTGTCAAGGGCTGCAGGGGTAGCTCCCTCCTTGACCGCCCCCTGGTTGCCCTCTTGGGACCAGATGTCCCGCCCCTAACACCTGACCTTGGCCACCAGAAGTCCTTCCCTTTGCCCTAGAAGTACTCCTTTTGGGGGAAGGAGGTTGCCATCTTCAAACCAGAAAAGAAACAAATCATATACTTAAAACATCAAACAACTACTATAACTTATTTTAATTTTATTTAAATGTTTTCCCCTGATTTATGTGTGTTTGTGTAGTTTATCTAGAGGCAATTGCATAATAGCTCAAAATACACTGTTACTCTTGTATATTGTGTATGGGGAGGGTAAGGGAGTGTATGCAGGGGTTGTGTGGTTGGGGAGTGGGTTTGAGGGTGTGGGGAGGTGGGTGGGGGCGTGGAGTGTGGGGTGAGGGTATAGGCTGCATTTTGCCCTCCATGGTATATTCTCTTGGCTGGGTCTATAACTTTTAGAGCAAATGAGCAATGGCACAGCTGAGAATTTCATCTGTGGTTAAATACAAGAAGAATCTGAAAAAAAGTTTAAAAAATGTTCTGAGTTATTGCATTTTTTTTTCCTTTAAAACATATGCATAAGGTTTGATGTAGACCAGTGGTCTCCAACCTTTTTATGGTGAAGATCACTTTTTGTAAGTAAAGGGCACCCCAGGATCTCTCCCCCTGTGCCTCCTCCTTGCCCCTACCGCCTCCTGGACAAGTTGTCTGGGCTCTGACCCCATTCTCCCAGCCCAGCCCAGGCGGCAGGAGGTGTGGCTCAGCCCAGCCACATGCGTCCTGCTGCTCCTGATCGTGGAGCCTCTGATAGACTGAGAGAGACTGTCAGAGGCTCCACAATCTACCAGTCGAATGAGATCGACTGGTTGGTGACCACGGGTGTAAACTGTTTTTTGGGGGGGGTTTATTGGCATTTACTTGGGATCATCTGCATTATTTAGTAGTGGTATGATCTTCCACATCTCTTGCTAACATGTCTGGTACCTTATTCCTTATGTTTTATTTATGTAAATGTGCATTGTTGCTCCATTATTGAATGGTAGCAATGTTAGGTTTTTGGATTGGGTGGGTGTGTCATTGTAGGAGAGGTCATGCAGAAGGTAAGGCAGGATGTCACTTCAGAGCCTAAGATAGGTGAAGATCTTGGCTTTCGCTGTCCACAACATGATTTGAGTTCCCCACAGTGGTTCATCTGGGCATGTTTTTAGGATTCTGAAATCTATTTTTCATTATGCCTGAGGTATGGGGTGTGTAACCTGTATCCAAGTGACAGTTATACTGCAAGTTTCATTGCCTTGGGGGAATCCAATTTTTATTAAGCCAAAAGGGGAATGAACTCTGAAAATATTTAAGTTTACTTGTTCATGTGTAGAATACATCTACATCACACTAGGAAACTCATGTGGAAGGGAATGGTATGCTGGAAGTAAATGTTACCTTTTCCACTTTTATGATTTGATACTGTGTGTTAGGTTTCTTATTAATTTCTTGCTGTAATTTTTGTTTGTGTACCTGCTGTCCCATGAGATCCTAGTTAAAATAAGATTTGCATCTCATTGGCTGTTTTACTCACGCATTTAAAAAAAAGAAGTAGCTTGCAAGAATAATAGGACAGGAGTTAACTGGACAAGACATAGTTGTAAAAGTAGAGGACTTTACTGAAACAGTAAAGGCTTTAAAAGGCCAAAGTTGTTACTGTTTTAATTAAATCAAGCATTTTTTTTTTAATTTTAAGAAGTTAGTTTTCTTTAATTTTTTATTTTTATTTTTTGCCCCCCCCCCCCCACACACACATTGTGATGTTGGCAAAATGCAGGGCCATTGTTCTCCTTTAATTTTCCATAGCATATATAACTTAGGGTACACTTTTGAAGTTACTTTTGCTATGAAGACCTAAAAAATATGTTTATAGCTTGTCAATGTAAAATAGAAGAATAGTGACTAGAAATTTACTTTTATTGATTGGGAAGCTCTCCTTTTTTCATTTAAGAATAAGATTTACATACAGTTTCTGGAAGCAAAATTAAGTCCCTGAATTCCTCTGGGTTGATTAAGAGATTAGAAGTCAGGCAAGGCTAACAAATTAGATTTGAAATTAAGGTTTCTTAAGCTCTGTATGGCTAATAATTTGTTATGTACCTTAAGCAGACCTCTCAGTTGAAATTCATCAAATCAGTGGTGCTGTGTAGTTTAAGGTTACAACTAGACAAAGGCAAAGGGGAGTTTCACATCTAACTAGTGTTTCATTAACATGGGCCAAAGGGAGAGAAATCTTAGACTGTTCTTTTGTTGTGTATTGGTAGGTAATTCCATTCAAATCCTATTCCTGATCAGAAAAGAAAAGCAGCTGGATCACAGTGTTTTAATTTCAAGTAGAACGAGGAATTTGTATAACCCAAAAGTATATTTGCAGTACAGTTTCATTATAGTTTCATTGTGTAATTTAACTTGCCATAGGTATACACAGAGTTCTCTTCTTACAGTTATAGAGGAAAAAAATAATAGAAAATTAGATGGAAGAACTATGCATACAGTTGCTGTTTTTATGCAATAATCAAGTTTTTCATTTAGTTTAGGTAGTGCATATCCTTTTTTAAAGATTCTTTTCCACGAATTGTTAAACATATTAGAAATTCGTACAAAAGTGTACAAAACAAGTTTAAGCAACTGTTGTTCAGCTGGGGTAATACAAAGGATACATTTTATATTTAATCATTGGTAAAAGCAGTATCTCCTGTATTGTGTTCACTTATCAATTGACTCAGTCTCATTATAGTGATAGTTAACTGCATTTATCCAAAGATCTGAAAACACTAATGAATTAAACTTAGAAAGGAAGCAGAGTATTATTTTTACATATGGAAAAACTACAGCAAGCCCTGTCTACAGCGTCATAATTAATTAGTGGGACGTCTGAAAACAGAATTTTCCTCTTCTGACGTTGATTTCTGTCACCTAACTTTAAAACACATCTCCTTCCCATCTCCACTATTTTAAATATCAATTGTGTAGTGAGTGGCTAGATTAACTGTAAGATTATGGATGTGCATACATTTTAGAGCTCTTTCTAAAGAGGAATGTATCAAAAGAAGAAGCTCGAGAGAGTCCAAAGGAGGGCCACGCACATGATTAGAGGCCTACAGGCTAGGTCATACGAGGAGAGGCTGAAAGACTTGCAACTGTTCAGCCCGGAGAAGGGAAGACTCGGAGGGGATTTGGTGGCAGCCTATAAGTATATCAAGGGTGTACATCAGGGCCTGGGGGAGCATTTGTTCACCAAGGCCCCTCAGCAGAAGACAAGAAATAATAGGCACAAGCTGATTGTCTAGCCTGAAGTGATCCTCATAAGGAAAAACTTCTTTACAAGTCGGGTGCTGAGGGTTTGGAACAGGCTCCCCACAGAGGTGGTACAGTCACCCACCCTAGCGACCTTTAGGAAGTGTCTTGATGCCCATCTTGCTGGTGTCATCGGATCCCAGCAGTCTTTCCTGCCCAAGTGCAGGGGGGCTTGACCCGATGATCTATAAAGTCCCTTCCAGCCCCTAACAACTATGAAATGATGAAACCGTGAAAAGGAAGGCAACTGATATTCTAACAGTCACACCTGGACAAAGTGGGAGTGAAACGAATGTAGCCAAACTTCTCCAACTTTAACCCTGGATGGAGCTGTGTTTAAACTGGAATTCTTTTGCTAGGGTTGTCCACACACAGCTGCTGCAGAGTCTGGAGCAAAATTCCTTCTCCCATTTTGAAATGGCTCCAAACGTATGTATGCACATACCCTGAGCTTTTAAGTTCAAGGAGGAAAAGATGGAGACAAACTGAAAGCATTTTTCTCTACACAATGAAGGTTTCAAATATGTACAAGAAGAGGCTAAAAGACCTGGACCTGTATTGAAAAAAGAAAGTTGAAGGGGATACATCTGTAAACATAAGAGTAAACACTGCGGTGGGGAAGGAGGGGAGGGAAGAAAGGAAGAGAGAGAGGAGTTCTTTAAGAGTAGAGACTGTTTCTCTAGGCTAAGTACAGACAGTCAAAAAGCCTAAGGCTGAATCGATTCAATCTTCACAGGTTAGTCTAAGATGCTTAGATTGAACTGATAAGCAAGTGAATAGACATTCACTTTTGATTCAGGAAATGCACCCACATGCATGCAGTGGACCAGGCCAGAAGCTGGGGGTGGGAGGGTACTAGAGCATACCTCCCTCCTTGGCTGGACCAGACAGCTTGGGCCAAGGCTAGCCCCGGGGGAGGTACAAAGCACCCTAGGATGCTGACAGACTGTGAATTAACTTGTATCTGGAGGTGATCTTGGACAGAAGTTCAATAAACCAATTTAATTTAAATCAGTTAAGCCTGATACTATATCTATCCAGGTTTATCTTAAACCAGTTTTGGCCATTTTGAAAGCAGTTTATGTGCACTGAACTTCTGTTGTGTTGCAGGTTTGAATCAGTTCCCGATCACTTATACCGGTTTATTTGTAACTTCTGTCCTTATGCCTGATTATCCTAGTGATTTTCCTCCGCTCCTGTTCCACTTTGATTTTATGTTATTAGGGTTACCATATTTCCAGTACCAAAAAAGAGGACACCTCTGGGCAGAAAGGGAGAGGAGGGAGGGAGGGGACAGTGATATGCCCGTGCCCTGCCTCTGCCCTTCGCTCCCAAGGCCCTGCAACCCAGCACTGCCAGTGCCCTGCATTCCCGACCCGCAACCTCCTGCCCTCCACCCCCAGCCCTGCTGGTGCCCTGGACTCTTGACCCGCAGCCCCCTGCTCCCCTAGCTCTGCTGGTGCCCTTCGCTCATAGGCAGCAGAAGGAGGGGCCTAACAGGGCTTAGCCCCCCCAGATATGGGGCAGCAGCAAGGCTGCAAGGCAACCTGGCCATGGGCTTCCTGTGGCTGCAAAATGGATGGGGAAGGAGTGGAGCTGGGGCTGGGGGAGCGGCAGGTGCTGCACGGCTGGGGCAGGGTGGGGCATGGGACTGCACTGGGGGGTGTGGCTCCTGCTGCTACACGCACCCTGGCATGGCATGGGGGGGGTGTGCCCCCAGATCTGCGTGGGGGAGGGCAGGCTGCCACTGCCAGCTGGGGCCAGGACAGCGCTGGGCTCTTCACAGTGGGGGGCTGTGGTGGGCTGTGCTGTGCTGTGCTCAGGGCAGGCAGGGGTGGGGCTGCAGCCACCCCAAAATTTGTCATAGCCCCCCAACCCTCCCTCCTAGTGCCGCTACCTCCTGCCCCAAATGCAGCATAGCCCAGCCTTTGGCCCCAGCTCTCAGCGGCAGCCCACCCCACCCCACCCCACCCCACACAGATCCAGGGGTGCGCATCTTCCATACTCTCCAAGGGTGCGTGTAGTGGTGGGAGCTGTTCCCCCTCCCAGTGCTGGGTGCCCCCCAGACAAACTGCTTGTGACTCCATCCCACGCCCCTCCCCGGGTGTGCAGGGCTGCCCCAGCCCAGCCCCACTCCCTCCCCACCATGGCCCTTTCCCCTCCCCCTGCCCCTTCACCACAGATTTACCTGCTGCAAGGGTGCGCATGTGCTCAGCCCCTCCAATAATTTTTTCTCCCTCTGCCTATGCACCCCTAGCCCTGCTGTCCACACAATGTGCATGAGCACACACACAATCTGTCTCTCTTACCTGGGAGTTTGCTGGGGCCTGCACACAGACCATGTGATCCCTGACAGCCAATCACCTTGCCCGCTGCTCCTAGCACCAAGCAGCCAGCCTGGGAAAGCGGAGGCAAAGGAAAAACCCAGACATTTGCTCACATTTCAAAAACCTGCCCAGACATGAGAGCAGGGGTCCAAAAGAGGACATGTCCGGGAAAACGTGGATGTATGGCAACCCTAGGTACTTGAACATGCATGACCAAATAGTGCATACTATAAGAGTCTTAGCAGTGGTGTATGAAATGGCTCTATTATTTCCTAGGATTCCCCAGAGTTTTCAGGGCAGGTAAACTGCCTAGTTTTAAGGTGAAGCTTGCTACATTTTTAAAAATTAACATGGCATGCTTTACATGAGAGCAGGGGATTGGATTTGGGGAGGTCACTTTTTGTCCTGTGTTCCTGTAATTTTATATGAATGCCAAAAGTGTCTTGTGCAAATCTCGTCCATGAACCACAGGGTCTACATGACAGCAGCTGCCCTTATTTTGAGGGGATTGAAGTAGTTTTTCATAGCTAATGGGCATGTACAACTCTATAGGTTGGGCTTACCTCCTGGATACACTCCAAGATGCTGTGTTTTTGTGGAGGGATTTTTAAATCAGTCACATTTTCCCTTAAGAGGGATCCTGCTGATCTGAACAGACTAGAAAACCTTTGTATTCCTTTCCCTGCCTCTTTTTCCTCTTGAGCATTCTTTGGTATTGGGTTATTGTCTCATCTGGGCTAGGGACAGAAGTTGCACATAAACTGGTTTAAGTGATCAGAAACTAGTTTAAACCTGTTCACTGCACACAAACCAGTTTAAAAAATGGCTGAAACTGGTTTAAGATAAACCTGATTGAATGTATTATCAGCCTTAACTGATTTGGATCAAACCGGTTTATGAAACTTCTGTCCCAGACCCCTTCCTGGTTAAGTTCAAGCATCCCGGCACACTTCACAGCCCTGGGCTGTGCTGGGCTGTGCTGTCTATTCCAGCTGAGAAGGGTTGGGGGGGTGGGAAGCAGGGACTGCTTTCCCTCCCTCTGCCCCCCCCTCGAGGCAAACCCTAGTTGGGGTCTGGGGCCAAGGGTGGTTAAGCCGCCCAAATACAGAGCTACCGTACCCTGCTAAACTTACTGCTGGCTGTGACTGTGGACTTACAAATCCCAGAAGTACCTGAAAGCAGGAAGAGAAAGTGATGAGCAACCGTGCAGAGTCCTGCTGCTATGATTCTGGACTGCAAATCCCAGAGACCTCAGGGGCAACAGGATGAAGAAGCAAACACACAGCCTATGCTGGCTATGTGCTTGAGAGCTGTTCTCTAGCGCCCCCGTGTTTCTGACCTGAGCCACTGCAGGTATGTGGCTACATTTCCTGAATCAAAAGTAAATATCTGTCCAGTTGTTTCTCAGTTTAATCTCTGCAGCTTCGAGTAACCTATAAAGACTGAATCATTTCAGCCTCAAGATTTTTGATGTCTGTACTTAGCCTTAGGGTTCCAGATCCTTCTCCTGGACTTCACTTCTCCTTGTCAGTCTTCTTCTGTAGCATATGGAGTCTTCTCTCTGACCTATATAGCTAGCTTCTTGCAACTTTAGCTGACTTGCAGTTAGGTTTTTCTTCTCCTCCTTGCCCTTTTAGTTTTCCTCTCAGTTTCTGTTTTTTAAAGGCCTGCAATATCCTGTGTTTCTTTATTGTTCTTCTCAGAATTTTCCCTTACTCTAAAACTAGCTCTTTTCATTTTCCCCAGAATAACTGGAATCTTCAAGCTCTGGCATCTTTTTTAGTATGCTTGTTGTCCTGGTAGACACAGTCATTTAAATATTAATGACCTCTTTTGTTAATGCTGCAGCTTCTTTCAGAAAGGGAGTGTATACTGTGTGAGGTGGCCCATCGAGTCCATTGAGGATTAAAGGCTTGTCTGCAGAAATTGTTGTTCCTGAAAACTCTCTCTCTTATTCTGGAACAAGCATTCCAGAGTGCAAGTGTCCACTCATGGAGTTGTTCAGAAATAGGTGTTGTGCTCTCAGTTCACACCTCTGCATTGCTCCTGTTAACTTTTTAGCATAGCAAGCCCTATAGAAATCATAAAATGGATCTGAAATTACAACCTATACACAAACTATGGAAGAATGAAATTAATCATTAACAGAAATCAGTAGTGTTGTACTTGCTTATATCAATAATTACATTTTGCATGTATAACTTGCTGTATGTAGAATGCTCACCATAAAGTTGAACACTGCAGTTCTTTCTAATTTTTTAACATGAATAATAAATCAGAAAATAGCCTTTTTTGATGATTTTCTTTGTTATATTATTTTTCATTTGGAATCTCTGTGCTTGACAATTTTGTCCTTGGTTTTAACAGAGGAAACTAACATGAACAGTAATTCTGAGATTTGAGCCAAATTGTAGTATACAGTAAGTACTGGAAAGATACAAAAGGAATTTGGTTAAACAAGTCTTCGTCTTTATTTCTTAATTTCATTCCTTTTCTGTGTTTTCAAAGTTAAAATGAATCTAGACCATTATCTGAGGATTTGAACTGCCCTGTGTTTCCCTTTACTCAGCAGTACCTGCTGTGCTGTATCTCCTGGGGTCTGCTTCATTAAAGTCAGGAGGTGTTCAGTGATTTCAGCTAAGTACTGAGCTAAAATAGATTAAGTGGCCTTGATCATACAAAGCCTGGCCTTGCATTTTAAAAAATCAATGCGAGCAGCATCAGACATAGAGAGAGAAGAAACTTTGGTTGGAGAGGGAGTATGGAAAAACATTTAGGGGCATGGCTCAAATTGTAAAGCAGGGTTGTGATTGTTTTCCAGCAGTCATGTGTGTACTGCTTGTATTTTGTAGGTTAAAGAATAACTGCAGTGAGGACAGAGAGAAATGCACAACCTTGAACCTTGAGAGAGCACAATGCAAATTTTATTAGAAAAATAAAAAATTAGGTTTTAGTCCCTTTTAAATTATCAGTTACCAAACGTTTGTTAAATGTAACTGTACCCATATAATGGCCAGTTTCATTAAAATATCTTGTCTCTGTGCTTGTCACCTTTTCCCCCTCTTGCATCCATTTATTCAGACTTCCTACTGTGTTGTAAAGATTTTTCCAAGGGTCTTGCGAATATTGCTTATTCAGTTTGACCGATGAGGGAGGAAACCAGGTGCTCTGTATCACTAGTTTAGCTGCCTAAAAGTGGGGGACAGGATTAGGTCACAAATTTCAGGAGGTAATTAATGAATCAGAAATGTTTCAGTTTCATTAATCATGTTTTTGGCCAAGAAGATGTTAGTTAGGTTTCAAAATCTATATTATAGTAGACAGCTTCTTTAGCTAGTTGACGAAAAATTAGTGACAAGTATTCCTACAGGACTGATGTGAGGTCAGGGAACTCAAGTAATGAAGAGACGTGTTGTTTGGGTAAGAGCCAATTTGAGGGGTCTTCTGGTTGAATGTATTGTTCTGCCACTGTAAATCCAAAGGATGAGGAGGAATTTCTGTTATGACTTGTCTATAGTAGGACGCCTCCACCAGTATAGCTATGGAGGATAGCTGTGCACAGCTGTGGTGGCAGATGCTGTGCATAGCTATGCTGGAAGAAGCTCTCAAAGGAAATGCAACATGAAGAGCAGAAGGAGTTTTTCTATCAGTGTAGGAACACCACTTCCCCAAGTTATATTAGCTAATCCAGCAAGGTGTCTGTGAGTGTGCGTGCATGTGCACACTTTTTTTCCCTAAGCCTTTTATCCAATGTAGCTATGCCACAAAACTTTGAAACGCAGATCATATATTACTATTAAATCTGAAGTCGGGCAGAAAGCAGAGTAGAGATGCACCTTATAGATTGACTGTTGTATAGGGTAAACTGCTAGTGGTTACCCTAGGCCATGTACAGACATTCGAAAAGCCAGAGGAGAATGGATCTTAATTGGGCGTTTTCTCTAAGTGGCCTAGTTTAGACTGGGAGTAAACGGTGTACATGTTTACCCTTTTGGGGGGTGGCAGGACTGCTCCAGCATGCTGTGTGGGCTCCCTATCTGCCAGAGACTTCTGAGCACCTGGGCCACCCCAGAATGGCTGCTGGGCATGGGCAAGTATGCACCCAACCCTCTGCCATGTCACTGTGGACTCTTT
>NW_005842047.1:43660-51711 GCF_000455745.1 Alligator sinensis
TGCACTGCACCCTGATGCTTCCAGAGGAGCCCCAGAGCAAGTGCTCTCCCATGTGAATTGCATGCATCTTTGTGTCCTGGCCTCCGTGTCCTGGCTGCACCTTGCCATGGCACCCTGCTGCCCATGCTCAAGCATGGAGAACCAGGAGCTGTGGCATGTCCTGCTTGTTACCCTGTGCAACTGTTGCCTGTAGGGCTGCAAGACATTGTGTGCACCCATCCAGACCTACTGCACCCTGCGTCCGCCAAGCTTCCTGGACTGGGCTACCTTCTTCCATGTGGCTGAAGAGGACAAGGCCATCCAGGACACCATGGATGTTGGGGTACTTCATCTCCAGACCATCATGTGCCAGTTCTGGGCCCATGCCACCAGCAGTGACTGGTGGGAATAGATTGTCCTGAGCACCTGGGAGGATGAACAGAGGCTCCAGATCTTCTGAGTGCACTGAGCCACTTTCATGGACATTGTTGCCTAGCTAAACCCCCACCTCATGTACCAGGATGTCAGCATACAGCCACTCCTCACTTTGGAGAAGTGTGTGGCCATTGACATCATGAAGTTGGTTACCCTCAGTAGTCTTCACTGTCGCCATCCAGTTCAGCTTGGGCAAGTCCATGGCCAGAGAGACTGTCTGGGAGGTGTGCCTGGTTATCCAAAATGTCCTGGCTAACTGCTTTATCTGCCTCGTTAACCCACAGGAGGTTGTTGCCAGCTTCTGCTGCATGGGCTTTCCCAGCTGCATGGGGGCTTTGGATGGCACTCACATCCCAAACCTCTGCCTGTTCATCAACCACAAAAGCTACTTCTCCATTGTCCTACAGAGCATTGTTGACCACCAGGGCCACTTTACCCACATATTAACTGGCTGGGTGGGCAGTGCCCGTGATGCCCACATCTTTTCCAACTCCTGGCTCCCTGAGATGGTGAAGAGCAGGCACTATGCTCCTGAAGTCCCCAGCTTTGTAATTGGTGTCTTTGTCATCCCTCCCCTCATTGAGTACCTGGCTTTCCCCCTCCTGCTCTGGCTCATGAAGCCCTACACAGTACTCTGGCCAGCTGGGAGGAAGTTCATCTTATCTGTGTAGCTGAAATGGCCCAGAGAAATGGGGCAGGGAAGTGTGAATGAGGCAGATTTATGTTCCCACAGAATGGGAGATGGACTGCTAACTGCCCAAGGCCTGGCACCTTGGCTGTGGACCAGGAAAGGAGGGAGGGAAGGGGAGGAGGCGGCTGGTCTGCCCAGTGCTGAAACAAACCTCTTTAGCAGCCTGGGGCCCTGCACTTTGAGCAGTCAGAACAGGACAATTCGCTGTCCCCCTATGTCCCTCCATCCTTGCATTGGCTCCTGCCCCCACTCTTGTGGGCTTCTTGGTCACGAAAACCTGGGAGAGGGCTGTGACATGGGGATGGCCTGTAGTGGCCACAGGTCCTGATCCTAGGCACCCGGTTGTCCCGTCATCACAGGGCCTGTCTTTGCCACCTCCCCTGGAGGGGTCTGTGGTGCCAGCAACTCTTGTGGTGCTCTAGGTATGTGGGGTGGTGATGGCCCTGTTTGTGGTGAGGAAGCTTGATAGCTCCTCATAGAAGGGCATACTCTGCCTCCTGGCCCCAAACTTTTTGTTGATGTCATACACACGCTTGTACCAGATCTTTATCCATTTTGTCTTAGCTCGGCACCGCACCCATGCAGTGGCCCCATGCTCACATCTGTTGGGCAATATGCTTGAACATGTCCCTGTTGTGGTGCCCTTTGTGGAGCTGGTGCTGGGTCTCCTCCTTGTCTGGGATGGCAGCAAGTTCCCTCGTCTCACTATAGTCTCAGTTTGCCTATTTGCCCTGGCTTGGATGCTCAATGTCAACCACTTCTGTCCTCTTCTCCTCCCCCTGGTCCTAGTACTCTAGGACCTTGGTTGAGTGTTTGGGTGACAGGGTCAGGTTTATGGGCCTGTGCCTGAGCGCAGGGGCTCTCTTGGGCTTAGTGTTGGCATCTGCATGTATATTGCATGGTGCTTTGTTATGGCATGTGAGGGCATGGCCTGGGGTGCCCAGGTCCAGGGGCTTGTGCAGGGGACACAGATGCCTCCTTTCTCCCTGCTGCCTGCTTGTGGCTGACTCATGGCTGGAGGCAGGACACAGAACTGGGGAGAGAGGCTGTGCTGGTTTGCTTTTTGGGACAGCCAAGGGTGGGTCCTGCTAGGCGCCTGGCTGGAGCAGCTGAGTATGGGCCGAGTGTTAGTGTGCCTCCCTGTAATGGAGGGGTAGTGGGGGCCACAAAAGAGGCTGGGATGCTGGGGGACAGCAATCTAACTTGAACCAAAAGGAAAACAGTACAGAAGTTTGATACATCAGTCTAACCTAAATCGATCTGAATTGAGTGTACCTCTCACCAGGTTTATCTTAGGCAGCTTGTGCCATTTTTAGACCCATCTGTGTGCGCCAGACTTCTGTATGGTTATGAGTTTAGACTAATTTCCAGTCACTTGGATTGGTCTAAGTGTTATGTCTGTATGTACCCCTAGTGGTAAATGGTAGTAATGGATAAAAATGCAACAGAAGGTTGACTGTAGGAAGAAAATGTAATATTCATTTGGTGTTTTGGGCTGGGGAATGGTTTTCCAAAGGAAGTGGAAAAACCACAAATTAAAAAAAAAAATCTAAGCAGGGAAAAACCCCTAGAAAATTTACTGTGAGCGTTGACAAACTGTATTATCTCACAGATCCTTTTGTGGTAATGTCTACGATTCCACTAATTTTAGAGTGATCTAAACAAGCATATGGGGGTCGTATGTTTATGAGCCCCATTTTAGTGCAAACATCTATTGACAATGGCTTAGAAGTCATAATGATTTTGAATGCATTTGTAGACCGGGATTGTGTCATTGGATACATTAGTAAATCAGAATTGACTCATATTTGTCTCCTTCCTCTACAAGGCTAACTACTTAAAAGTTGCTCCTGAATTATATATTCTTATCACTATATAATAGATACATATTATAGTAGGCTCCAGAAACTTGTTTGAGGGTGCCTGGGTGGGAGAGTAGTGTGGAAAGGAAAAATACTGGATCTCAAAAATTCAGTAAATACGTGTAAGAATTCAAAATGAATGGGCTTGAAGGGAACTATGAAGTGTAGGTGGTGGGGGGGTAGAGAGGTAAGAGGGAGAAGAATGGGTGTGTGTTTTGAGAGACGAAGATAAAGTGATCTTATCAGTAGCTGACTTCAGAGAATGTTTGCTTATTGCTCTCTAACCAAGACTTAATTTGACTAATTTCTTTGGCAGATCCTGAATTGTGAACTCAGTACCTCAGCCTGTTTATTGTCTGTGCAGCCCTAAGTTTGCATAGTTAGCTATTGCCCTTTTTTTGTGGTTCTTCCCTTGGTATGAGGCACCCTTCCATAATTCATGCTCTAATTTAAAAAACCCTCATAATGTCATATCCATTTTAGTCATTTTTAATAAAACCCTGAAATCTCAGGAAGAACTAGCAAAGATCCATCATTTCTGTCCCTTCTAATATTTTTCTCAAGTCAGTTGAAGAACATTTTCTGTTTGCTGAGGCTTTAGATGGAGTTTTCTTAACCTAGGAAGCAATATTTCATAGAGAGCGGCCTTGGAGGGTGAAGTATTTTGTGTATGCAAGTGCTGGAGAAGTGGTTTCCAGTTATTCCTTACCCTACTTTATTGCCTGATATAATACACCTGTATTGTAACTAATTAAACTTGTATGCCTAACTTTCAATAGGCATACATCCTAAAGGCCCGCTTAGCTGATCTGCAAAAAACATGTAGTTTCATAAAAAATTCATAAGTCTTGATTGTTAAGAAATGTTGAATCGCAAGAAGCAGGGGAAGCAGGAATAAAGCTATCCGACTATTTTTAGAAAATGCATACTGCTTTAGCTTGTCATGTCTGGTATAATATCACATCAGACTGTATTGTTTTTTATGCTACATACATATACAGTAATAGTAGCCTCAAGGGCAATCCCTGTGGTTTTTAGTGTGCCTTCTGCTAATTGCACATCAGTTGCATTTTGCTAATGGATCCTATAGTATGTGCATTATGTTAGCTTCTCTTTGCTCTGTAGAAAAAATTGAAGCACCAATAGCTATCATTAAGTACTTCAGAAATAAAACTTGCTGGATATATTAATGCTCAATATCTTTCTTGTAGTTATTTTGGAAGCTAAGCAGGGATTCGGTATAAAACATGCAAATACGATTTGGGATAGGAACAGGAAAACCTAGGAAAATCTTGGGATTTTTAAATTATAACAATGAAGTGCAAACAAGCATATTTTCAATATACTTTCACAAATTTCATTGGCACCATGGATTATATGAGTTCTACATAAAATAGGAGCTAGAGAAAAAGTATGAATTTTGACCTAAATGAGTTAATTTTCCTTGGCTATTAACCCATCTTTCTACTTCACGTATAAAGTAATTAATCTTTTGTCATGTATGTTTGAATGTCTTTTGAATGTTAAATGTATTTCACTGTAATTATGGTTTGCTTTGATGTATGGTATTCTTTCACAGCTTTTCTATCCTTTCTGATTCTGAAGCTATGATCCCAAATCTCCTTTCAAGTGCTTAGGTCCATATACACTATTTTGGTTAGTTGCTTTTATATTAATTTTTATTTAAATCTATGATGATACACATTTTTAGTTTATTTTCAAACTAAAATTTGAAATATTAACCACCTAAGTTTGCTTGAAAATTAAATGCTTCTTTGTATATTCAGCTTTAAGAAAACTGTTAGCTTTTAAAAAAAATCAACAGTTCTTTTTTTGTTTGTGTAGGGGAAAATGCAGTGTTGCACTTCTGAATGAGACAGAATCCGTGTTGTCATATCTTGATAAAGAGGTAACACGTGACTAAATCTTTTATTCTTAAGTAGTGGGATATGTGGAGTCCATCATGAGATTTTTTTTTATTGTAGAATTATAGTAAATGAACAGAGAAAAGTACAATTAAAAGATTGTATTAAGTATTAAATGTCAGGCTCAAAAATATTGACAGTATCTCATCTAACTTTTCAAATTATTGTAGATTAAAGTAATTTAATATTTCCCCCCTCTTTTATTATGATTTTAAGCCTCTTGCACACAAAAATAAAATAGACAACACTTTCTTTAGGCAAACAATTTTAGTTGCTTTTTAAAAATAATAAACTAAAATAGATTTGTAAAAATGTCAGTGTAAATGTTTGGCAGATAAGTGTCCTTTTCATGAATTTCTTCATTTTAGCCTGGAGCAAATAGTGCTTTCTGTGCTTAAAATCAATATGTGTTCATATTTTTACACCAGAACAACCAGTGCATTGTAAGAATGGTTCTAAAATCTTGCTTAGCTGCTCTTCTAGTCGGGGACACATCAATGAAAATTTAGTTCACATCCTATTCAGGCTCTGATGATATTTCCTGTTGTTTGGTACTATTTTGTAAAAACTTTTATCAAGGAAATATTGATAAAAAGAAATAAATACAAAATAATAATAATAATAGAAGTTTCCAGTCAAGCCCATGAAACTATGGTGATAAATGGCTGGTCATTGTACTTTCAATTTTTCACTCTTCTGAAATTTATTGTATTTAAAGATGTACCAGCCCTCTAAACAGTGAGGCAATACCTATTTGCTGAAACATGCATGTTACCTAAAATGAAGATTAATTAAGATGGCATAGAAGTGTACTAAAGGTGGGTTTTATGGTGTAAGAGTTTAAACTTTTTTTGTTTTTGTAATTTTTAAATGAAAAAAATGTAAGTTTAAAGCAAAATGAAATAATGAAAAACATTAAGTATACCACTGCAAATGTATTTTTTTTAGGATACTTTTTTTTATTCACTGGTATATGATCCATCACTGAAAACGCTTTTAGCAGACAAGGGAGAAATCCGAGTGGGACCTCGATATCAAGCAGATGTACCAGACATGCTTACAGAAGGTAAATATATTTTAGTCTTTGACTGTTCAAAAAACCCAGTATATCACATTACTATTTCGCTGGCATTCAGTGGTGTGCTTGGCACCTTCCACAACAGAGGAAAAGTGAAAACCTATCCTAAGAAACAGACAGACTGTATGTTAGATGTAATGAGAAAACAGGAGAGAGAAGACAGAATACTTATGAAGTGTATCTTGTTATACTCCTAGGATTTTTGCAAGTCATGATGTAGAAAGTAATATTTTTATTTTTATTACTTGCCTAATTGTGTAGATCAGTAGGCTACTGCACACGAGCACCACAGAACAGTTTCGTATGATCCCATATTTTAGACTCAGTAAACCAGAAACAGTACAAAAGAAAAATGTCCTCTTTGTCCATGACCTTCTCTTTGTAAGTATCAACTTGACCAAGGTGAAAGAGTTATTTATAGTATGGGGGTCTGCTTTGTAGCAGGATTTCAGGCCATGAAACACTTGGAAATTATGGAACCTCTTTGTCTTGCTCATCTAGCTGGAATTTTTAAGAGCCCTATTCACTTTTTGCTATACATCAACTTTATTTTGGTTTATATACATTTTACATATGGTATCTATTTAGAATGGAGTTTGTCATGCAAGAGGTATGATTACTATTGATTTGCCTTCTATGTGTAATATGAATATATTTGCTTAGGAGTAGTTGTTCTTCAGTAAGATTTGTGTTGTGATATGAGTTTATGCTCTTCATTTCATAAATGAAATTACTTTTTTTGAGGGAGGGCTAGGACATAAATAGTGTTTTTTAAAACCTTGGTTATTCCTTAATTAATAAGGTAAGCGCATTCATAGCAGGAATATGACTTGTATAATGTCAGTGGGAGTTCATCAGGCACAAGAAATGCAAGATTGTGCCCTAAATAGGATGTTAAACTGTTCTTTAATTCCTGCCAAGTGTGAATTTTGTTTTGGTTTTGAAACAAAGTCAAAGTTTATGCAATCAACTGTGTAATGGGAGAATGATTGATTGCTCTAGCAGGAGAGGCAGACTGATGTAGATGAAATGTGGCAGATCACTGCATTATTATTAGGATTATTTTATTTATTAGCTACTTGATAAAGTACGTGAGGAGTGCAGGCTTGCTACAGAACATGACAGGAATATGAAATAATGTATTTGTTCTGTCTAAAGCTGTTCTAGGGACTTGGATAACTTGTTTGTTCTACAGAGATTCATATGATGAATGTTTGCAAGGGACTTAGATGTCTCAGATGTGCTATATAAAATACACAATATATAGTTCAGTTAATGCTAATCTCTATGGGCGCATCTACATGTGCACTTTACTGTAGAATAGGCTAAGTAACTCCTCAGTACACCTTCACTGTCTTAGAGCTCAGTAAACTAACTCTGCTGTGGCTGGGCACACATCACAGACTGTACTGTCTTACAACAGAGTAATTAACTGGGCTGAAACACACATGTAGATGGTGACCGGGCAGGGGCCAGACTCCTGGCTGCTGCCTAACCACACAGCTCTACGGGTTATGCACTCTTGTGTCCCAGCCAGTCTCTCTGCCACCCAACACTGCCATCTGAAGCCAGGAGCTGGCTCCCTGTGCTCCCTGCCAGCCTGGGCCTGCTCCACCCTGGCGCAAACTGCTGCTGTCCCAGTCGCATGCGTAAAAGCTGCACCCAGAAGCAGTTTACATTCGTTCAAACAGCTCCAGACTTTATTGCTTTGCTTTAATTTCATGTGTAGATGCACCCTGTGGGCACATCCACATGAGCGTACACGTGCGTCTTGCAGCATCTCAAAGCACTTTGAGACACTGCGAGAAGCATGTGCGGGAACGAAAAAACATTCCCTGCATTGCAAATTTGCAGTGCAGGGGCAGGGGTAAAAAAAAAAGTGGGGAAAAAGCTGGGCAGGGCATGGCAAGCGGAGGCTTGGCCCTTGACAGAGACACTCTGGTAGCCAACCAGAGCATCTCTACCCCAGTGCTGAAGTAAGTTGCATGCCTGTGCAGGGCAGGAAGCGTTCCAGCAACAGGGAGCTGGGCTCAGCTCTGTGCCAGTAAGTATGTGGGGGGGGGCTGGAGCAGGGGGGAGGG
>NW_005842047.1:52589-54632 GCF_000455745.1 Alligator sinensis
GGGGGCGGGGGGGGCCGACCGTCGAGTCGGGGGATGCAAAAGTGGGGTGGGGAAGCCATTGGCGGGGGGCCAGACAGGGCAGCAATTCAGGGGGCTGGGGGAGCAAGCAGGGGTAGGGCATGTGGGCCCTGCAAGGTGGCCGGGTGGAAAACATAGGTATTTAGAATTCATTTTATTATGATGATAGAGGCACTGGTAGGCTTCCAAGTTGCTTTAACACTGTAGATATATCAATAAAACATTGCCCAACTGATTGCTCTCTCTCTATGTCTCATTCTGTCTCTCTATATAGTGGTCTTTTGTTTTAATTGAGGAGGAACATGGATTTTGGGTTATTTTACAGAGTGACTTTGGGATTTTTTTTATCAGGGATTTTTCAGTTTTCAAATGGGGGACACCAGAATTCCTGCTAGGGAGGCAAGTGGCAGGACCCAAGCAGAGGAGCCTTCTCAGAGATGGCACCTTGGAACCAGTTGGGACTGGGAGGATATGCTTCAACAGTTCAAAGCAAGCCACCACACTGGAAACATCTACCGGGCAATAGCTGCCCAGATGGCTGGGCAGGGGCACACATGGCAGTAGTGTTGCACAAAGGCCAACCCTGCACCCACAGCCCACTGGCAGCTGGCCCAGAGGGGCAGATGCATCTACTGGCTGTGCAGTCCCTGTCCAGGTCTGGAAGGGCGCAGCAGGTCACAGCCAGGCAGCAGCCCCCACTGCCAGACTGCTGCAGTGAGTAAAGTGTGCAGGGAACTATCTGGGCTGCTTCAGCAGTCCAGTTGGCACAAGGGGTCATGTCCCCAGGTACCAATTGGCTGGGCCTCGGAAGCTCCTGAGAGCGACTAGCCCTAAGCTACTTGACAGGGCAGCTTTTTTATACTGCTGGGAACAGTACAGGTGCTGGCTCCAGGCTCTAGCTCCCCCTGGCTGCAGATCCAGGAGGAGGCAAGCAGGGTTATTTTGCACCAAGTGGCACAATTTGCCCCACACCAAAGTGCGTGTCTGTGCACGTGTGCTGAGGCAAAAAGTTGTTGCTCAAATTTGCACTGCTTTTATTTGAGCTGCTGCAAGCGCATGTGCTTGCATGTGTGGATGTGCCCTATGAGTACATCAGCTATACTACATTCGATAAACTTACTATCATATGAGAAAACATGGTTTGCAGGGCAGGGCTGTGTTCCTGGCTTAGAGAGAACATTGCATCCATCTGTCTTTGGTGAAATCATATAAGCTTTCCAGTTTACATAAAATGTCCAGCATTATTATACGATACTGTACTATACTATATTATATTATCATGTCACACATCATGTCACACATCATAAATATATATTTACTTATATATTCAGATGAGAAGCCTGCATGATTTCACTAAAAAATTTCTGGTTGAAATTCTAGCCCCAGTGCCCATAGCTAGGTTCCTAATACTTTCCAGTGTAACTGTTTTCAGTTACTAGTATCTATTTGGGATGAGTTTTTCCTTACTTGATTTCTGTCTGACACTGAATTTTTGTCAAAGTTTGTGCAAACACCGTACATTATGTGAGAGAAGCTGGTTTAAGTTTATCTCTGGGACTAGTTTGCCAGTGCTAAAAAGAAGTCCTTTTCTTAGTCACTAAACTCAGGGATTTCAGTAGTTGAAATTTGTCAGGGGATTAGACGTAATGCCAAAGAATGTCTTTGTTGTTCCTATCAATCTCTATTCAGAGTGGCTGTATCACATCACTTCCGCCTCCCCCTCCCCCTGCCCCCTCTATCTGTCGAGAGAGTGCACATACTGCTTATGTGCTTAGTATACTGATTCTCAACCAGGCATCCTTTGAGGGGTGCTGTGGCGTCCAGCCTTTGGGAGTAAGAACAGGTCAGTGCTGGCTCCTCCATACTCTGGGCACCCCGTCCCTGTCTCTGTCATAGCTGCACTCTTCCACCAGCTCCAGGAGCATGGGAGCAAGCTGTGTTGAAAATGGCAGACCACCCCTATGTGTAATACATGATAAACGACACACAAAAACAGCCGTGTGTCTTCCCACCCTGCGCTCTGCC
>NW_005842047.1:54730-64295 GCF_000455745.1 Alligator sinensis
CCTTTTTTTCTCCCCCCCCTGTCCTCTGCCTGGGGGGGAAAGACACACGGCTGTTTTTTTTAGCCTGGCTTCTTCCCCTACTCCTCCCATGCTCCTGGAGCTGAGGGGAGGGACGTTGGGGAATGGTCGGGCATTCAAGCCCCCAGAGGAGCAGCCATAGCAGCAGGTGCTACATTCACCCCCTTGGGAATAGACAAGGCAAGGAAGGGTCAGACCATGGAAAGAACAGGGCACAGAAGGGTCCTGCCCTGTCACATTCAGCTCCTGGCTTCTTCCCCTACTCCTCCCATGCTCCTGGAGCTGAGGGGAGGGACGTTGGGGAATGGTCGGGCATTCAAGCCCCCAGAGGAGCAGCCATAGCAGCAGGTGCTACATTCACCCCCTTGGGAATAGACAAGGCAAGGAAGGGTCAGACCATGGAAAGAACAGGGCACAGAAGGGTCCTGCCCTGTCACATTCAGCTGTCACCAGCCTCTACACCACTGGCTACTGTCACCTCCTTGCCCCTCAGGAACAGCTGCCTCCTTCAGGGCTCTGTTGATCTACCCCCAAGCTCCCCATTATGCTCCACCAGGCACCTCCTACCAATCTGAGCCCTGTGCACCACCACCTGCCATGCTTGAAGGGAGTGCCGTGCCTGCTCCTGCTAGTTCTGCCACTCTGCGAGATTCTTTTAAGGATGCTGCCAGGTTTGAAAATGTAAGCACTGTGAAAAAGAAGTCTTTAAACGTGGTATTGCTAACTCCCAAAAGTTATAGAAGGGTACCTTGAGTTTTAAAAGGATGAGGAGCACTGGCTTAGTAGGATTAGAATCCTAGTAGTGCTTACTTTTAATGGGTTTAATCTACAGCCATAAAATATTTAATGGTATTTTTGGTGTGCTATTCATATCTGTTGGTAGATACTGGGATTTTAAAAGGTCTAGTTTAGCCAGTAAGTGTCACTGACTTGTAATTTTAAATTATAACCATGTGCCATATACATTAATATCTAATATCCACTAATTTTATTGGAAGTTCAGAATATGTATGAGAAGGAGTTGAAGGAAGAGGAAAACTGAATTACAGAGTTCACCCAGTAGTGACCCTTGTATTTTAACTTACTTTGGGATTTTTGTTATATTTTTTACATTACGCATTCTGAACAGTTCCTTTTTTAGATCAAGAATACTTGCTTTTAGTCTTATCTCAAAGTTGCCTCCATTTCCTCAAAATTTTGTGAAAATGATGTTCACCTCTTATAAAGTCATCTTACAATGTAGAAATATACTTTTGTATTGTAACATTTGATCATAATATTTTCCTTCTTGCAGATTTGATTGGTGGGCTTTTTAAATGTTGTAGCTTTCTGGATGACTAGTCCTCACTAGATATTCATCTTTGTTAACTTCAAAAGATCATTACATTTGAGAGTCATACACACTTTAATCTCAAGGCTCTATATTTCTTGGTGGAATTTTTCTGTTACATAAACAGCTTTGTTACTGTCTGTGGATCAGTAGGACTCTTCTAATTAAAGTCAGTGGGAATTTTGTCATTAATATTGTGAGGACCTAGGCTCACAGGGGTGGACAAAATATGGCCTGCAGGCTGGATTCAGCCTTCCAGGCCATTCTATGCAGCCTGTGGGGCCCCTACAAAATTTAGAAAATATTTTTCTGCTCCTGGCTGCCTGTCAGAGATGACACAAGCCAGGGGCAGTAGGACCCAGGGGGAACCACCAGCAGGATACAGCAGCCCAGTCCCACCCCACCCCAGCCATTTCCGTGCCTTCCTGCCTCCGCGTTGCTCCAGCATGATGTGGTTCCTGGCTGCATTGCTGGACTGGGGAGCACAGGGCCGGCGCCAGTAGCCTGGGGGGGGTGTGTGTGTGTGTGTGTGTGTGTGTGTGTGTGTGTGTGTGTGTATTCATAGGGTGAGTTCCACACGCATACCCCATCATACACATGACATAGCCCCCACAAACTTGCCCCCCACAAACCCCATACTCACTCACACCCTTAGACACACCATCCCCCACACCCCGCATGCCCACAGCCCCCCACAAACCTATACCCGCCCACAATATACAAGAGTAAGACTTAATTTTAAGCTCGTGCATCAAATAGGGAAGTAGGGGGGAGGGGTCACAGTGTTGCAGCTGGACAGGAGCATGGAGGTTGGGGCTGGGGTGGTGGGAGCGGGAAATCTGCAGCCCACACCCACAGGGAGCAGTGGGACTGCCGAGCTTGGGTGGGCAGGGTGTGGGTGTATGGGATTTTTGGTGTGTGAGGCGGTGGAGCGATGCCCCATGCACTCCCCCGCCCATAGTGCACAACTCCTGCCACTGGTGGCAGCAGATGGCAGCGAGTCCTCCCAGGTGCTATTGGCCCACGCGGGTGCTGCCATCTGGTGGTGCGTGGCTCCAGCTGGTTCCTATAGCTGCATGTGGTGGCAAGAAGCAGAGCCAGGCTGACCCACCTTTATCATGCGGGGCTTCCTGCAGTGCTCGTGCACTCCCAGGACTTGTGCGCCACCAGGGGAAGCCATATGTGATGGAGCCAGTGACCTTCCTTGCTGCCATATGCAGCTGCTGAGACTCCACTGGAAGTCCCTTACCGTGTTTCCTGGAGGAGTCCCAGGACCCGCATGAGGGAGCAGGGAAGGAATCTGGCTCCATCACACGGGGTTTCCCTCAGTGGCACATGAGTGCCAGGATCAGCATGTGTGCCATGGGGAGCCTCACACAATAGAGGTGGGCTGGCCTGGCTCCTCTCTTTGTGTCACATGCAGCTCCCAGAACTGGCTGGACTTGTGCATGGCCAGATGACTGTGCCTGCGCAGGCCACAAGCACCCCGAGGGTTCACTGCCATGCTGCTGCCAATGGCAGTGGGGGCTATGTGCCGTGGGGGGGAGGGAGTGGGGGGGGTCTCCACATCCCCTCACCCTCCCACAAAGCCTACACATCGCTCCCACAACCCCATCACATATACACATACCCTGCAACATACCCTACAGCTCCACCACACAGTCACATCCCCTCACAAACCCCAGCCCCCCACATCCCACCATACACGCACACACTTACCCCTAGCCACACCCCACACACTCCTCCACACACAATACACAAGTGTAATACTTTATTGTTGAGCTATTATGCAATCATCTCTAGATATACTACGCAAACACCAATCGTGACAAAAATCTTTTTTGAAATAAAATATTTTATAGATGTTTGACTTTTAGTATATGATTTGTTTTTTTTTTCCCTGGTTCCAAGATGGCAACCCCCACTCCTAAAAGGAGTACTTGCGGGGGCAAGGGACGGGACTTCTGGTGACAAAGGTCAGGAGTTAGGGGTGGGACTTCAGGTCTCAAGATGATGGGGGGCAGGACATCTGATAAGGGGTGGGGCTACCCTTGTGGCCCTCGACAGCTCACCAAAACTCTTTAAGTGGCCCTTCAGCTGAAATAATTGCCCTACCCTGCTTTAAAGTGTATCATGTTAGGTACCAAAAATCAGCTGTCAGTTTTGGCCTTATATCATCTAATTCTACTGTTTACTAAAGTTCAAAATGTTACTAATATCCTGCAGGTTCAGAGTTAGTATAGTCAATTTAGGATAAAAGTAACAGAGAGAAAAGCTGCCTTCTTTGTAAATCATTAGTTGATAGAAACTAGGAAGTTCCACAAAAATCTTACTTTAAGAAAAATCTTAGTGGCATGCACTATCAGTTTAGTTTGAACTGTTATTGCTTTGCTAACCTGAACCAAAGCACTGAAGTAATTTTAATTCGGATTACCTTTCAGAAGGCTGGTCACAAAATAACTGTTAAATGAAAAAGTTCTTTGAACTTGTGAAAGCTTTTAAGCATTTTCTATAAATGCAAAATCATGTTTATACAAACTTACTGATGGCTTCTATTAGGCTTGTGGACTAAGAATTCAGATTGCTTCCTTTTTTCCTATACTGACCGTCAGGGCTCACATTGTCTGTATGAAGTGCTTTACATCACTTGATGGCTTGGCCCAGCACTTACACAGAAAAAAAAATAGTTGTTGCCTGTCTCTCTTATAGGTATAGATTTTTTTGCTCCTGGAAATTAACTTTTTTCTTTACTGAACAGGACAAGTCAGGAAAATTCAGAATTTCTTTAAATGGCCACAAACCAGAGAACTGATAGGGGTGTCAAAGATATGACCCCCGGTGCTGTCCCTGGGTCTGATCACGGCATGTGCCTGGTCTGCAGGCTCAGTCTGGCTCACGGACTGCTTCCCCTTCTCCCTCCCACAGCATAGCTGATCTCATGGCTGCTCTAGCCAATCTGGAACCAGTCTGGAATGGACACTGCATGCCGTACAGTTCGGCTTGAGTGGCAGCTGTGCTGCACACGGTGCCAGCCCTGGCTGGATTACAGAACAATTGGCGTCTGCACTGGGATGTACGACAAAAATGGCTCTGCTCCAGCCAGTCTGCGACTCATGCTGGACGTGGTGCTCACAAGCACCACATATAGTGCAGACTAGCTGGAGCAGGTGCCATGTGCAGCACAGTCCTGGATATGCTAGAATGGGTTTTACCTGTGGTGTAGTCTAGCTGAGGCCACTACCATATGTAACACAGCTGCAGCTTCACCCAGACTATGCCACATGCACCAGCCGTTCTGACCGCTCTGGCATCCACACCGCGTGCAGTGCAGGTACCAGGCCAGCTGGAGGAGCAGCTACCAGATCGGTTATGCTAGGAGGGGGGAGGGGATGCATGGACCTGATTCAGCCCACAGACCAGTCCCCTGCCACTCATCCAGCCTTTGGGTGATTTTAAGTATTTTAATTATTGTGGTGATAATTTTAAAGATGCTGTGGCTTTTGCTTCCCCAGCAATTAGCAGCAAATGGCCCAGTTGGCAGGGCCGCTCTGCCATTCAGGGATGGGGGGGGGACAAGCAGCAAAATGAAAAACATTAAAGGAGCTGCTGTGGGGGCACTTCCGGTGCGATTTACAGAGATCCCTATTTTTAATATTGAGCTACTCTGGTATCTCTTCATAGCACTCCACTGTGCATTGTATTCAGATTTTAGTCCCTGATTTACTATTCTATAAAAGAGGATAATAATACTGCCTCATATCACATGGGTGATATTAATGTAACTTAATATTTGTTGTAAAGTCTCAGATTCCATAGCATCGCAGAAAGAGAAAATGAATAACGGAGTCTCAGGGCAAGTTTTGAATAATGTACAGAGTATACGGTGACAAGACTCATTAAACAGAGGAGAAAGCAGAATAGTGAATAATTGCTCAAATAAGTGAGCACTGAGACTTTTGAGCATGGAATGAGGCAGTATTCCTGTGAAAAAGTGATGATGTTAAAAGCTGTATCATCTTGTACACGAACAACAGGGGTAACATAATGTTTAACCGTATCATTAATTCAGGAAATTCTTAATTTTCAGTTGCTTGACTTTGCAAGCCTAATGTCATGTTGACAAAGTGAGAGAGAGAGAGCGTACATGAGTATGTGTAATATCAATTCAGCTTAATTCTTTACTTGGATTAAGCCAAATTGGTGAGTCTCAGCCAGCGGAGGCTGTGAGATCCTTTTGAGGGTGTCATGGCATGCTGCTCAATAGGAGGGCTCTTACATGTGTGACCAAACTATGCATATTTCATAAGATAAACCCAGAGTTTTAAATAGGAATCTGTAGTGTCAAAAACATTCTGACCTGTTATGGTCTTTCTAGTTTTTTACAGCAGAATGGCTCTGCTATTTTTCTGTATTCAAAAAATGAATGAAAGCTAAGAATTGGCATTTTCTGAGGGGTGCCTTGCATCTAATGAGGTTGAGAACCACTCAGCTAAGTGGGTGTAAACCTTTAAGTCCATTTTAAGGGTGCAAGTTTGGATCTAGAGGTACATATAGATCCTCCAAATTATGCCTTTTGTTCAATGGCATCTTGCAGCTTAGGCTGGGAATTAAGCTGCTTTTATAGTGGAGTTACTCTCTATTTGGCCATTTTGGGGAAAAACATAATGGCTCTATAAAAATGAATGGCAGTTCATTTGCTACAAATGTAGCCAAAGTGTTAACGTAGGGCAAGTAGATAAAATAGCCTCTTTGGCCAAAGCAGTAATTTGCTTTTTCTGTTGATTGAGTGATAAATCAGAGAGAAAAAGTAGGGAACAAAGCCTGTAAAGGTCAGCATTTGTTACCATCTTCGTAAGTGCTGAAGTTTCTGAAGCAAAGGGCAGCTTTAAAATAAATTGGGAATTTTGACATGACATTTTGTAATCATGTTTGTGATATAAAGTTAGTGGTATGGTTTGGGAATTTTACATTGGAATGGTTTTCTGATGGAAAAGGCAGTTTCTGCAAAATCTAAATTGTGAGGCAAAATTAAAAAAAAATATAAAAGCAATGACAATTGTCAACACTGGGATTGACACAAACCCCCCTCCTACCACTTGACAGAAAGAAGTCTATAGTTACAGGTTGTGTGCAAGTGTTTGCCACATGATCTTACAATGTAGGAGTATGTCGTATATAATAGACTGGGTCCAGTGTATATGAGCACTTGCCGATCCTGGGAGCTACATGGACAACGCAGTACAAGTAACTTGGGGTTGGGGAAGGGGTGGGCAGGCTCGGGTGCGGGGCAGGGGCGGAGGCACTAGTGATTCCATGGGCAGGGAAGGGAGTTTGGTTGGATCGGGGGGAGCTGAAGGGTCCAGCAGGGTTGGTGGGTCCTTGTGGGAGATTTTTCGTCTAGGGCTGGCAGGATTGGAGGGCTAAAAATAGCCTGGTAATGCCTAGAGAGGGAAAGATGAGCACGGCCCTGGGGCTGGGGTGAGTAGTAGGGCTTGCCCAGCCCCAGGGCTGCATTCTGAATGTGTGCAGACATTTTCTGGATCAAGTTAAGCTATCCTCAGTCTAAGTTAGCTCATCTGCTTAGGTGAACTAACTTAGATTGGGTATATCATTTTTGGCCCGATTTAAACCCCTTTGAATGTCTGCACAGATGGACATTTAGGTCAACCTAACTCTAGTTAAGTCTACTGGCTCATACCGTTGTTACATTGAGACTGAGATGGGAAAATGAGAACAGGAACCTTTATGAAACTAAATGTTGGCTTTCATTTTTGCATTAGTGGACAAGGATAAATACAATATTATATAGTTTTTGGATACCACGGTTAGTTAGGAAGTTAGTTGTAGTTATTTTTTAAACTCTGTATACGTTTGGTAGAAAATTAACATTTTTTCACAAGTGGTGTTCCCTCCTGGGAATACTTAAAAGACCATTTCTTTCCATCGATGTAGCTGTCACATTTTTATATCACAGTCATTTACTTTTTCACACAAAATTCCTAACAATGTTCGTAGCTCAAAGGAATTTTGCTCAGAAGCATAATAACCCATGATCCTCTCAATTTTTGTTTGAGGGCCTTAACCAGAAGGACCACCATTTTTTTTTCTCTCTCCTGAGATTTGGAGTTGGCTAGTGACATTATGGTGTTCATAACCTATAGAGTGAGGGAGCAGAACAGCATATATAACTGTATCAAGGATATACAGGCATATGTGGTGAGGTGAAACTACAGAGATAGAAGCCTATAGCAAGTACTTCCGATTTTTTGCAATTTCATTTTTGGACAAGTTACCAGAGTCTGTCATATCTGCCACAAAAGTGTTAATAGATTCTACTCGGTTACAAAAACAGAAACAAACAGCATCATATTTACATAACTCACATATACTGATAAATAATGTATCATCAGTTCAACCTAGTCAGTCTCACATGAAAAGCCTTTGGGTTAATATATTACAGAGCTTGCAAAGTGGAACACCTAAACAGTTAAAACTTGGTTTTCTGGTTCACCCAAGGGTGTTAGAGCCATGCCTTCTCCAACCAGAATCTTCCTGTCTGGTGTTTTGAGACATCAAAGTTCTCAACTTGTGTGGTATCTTTGTATGTGGTGGCCTGACCCTGCAACTCATTCAATTTAGAGATAGAGCAGGCAAGGTGAGACCAAGTGTACAAATCAGTTTAGTCACTGCCTATGGCTGTGAGGCAAAGCAGTTTACTTAGGTATGTATGTTCAATGAAGCAAGTAGCAAGAAATAATCCATATTTTTAATTAAAAATATAAAAATTGGACAAGTTAATGTTAAAATGACATTAACTCTTGTTACAAAGCATTTAGTGCAATTAAATTATAAATTTAATGGTCTATAATCAATATTTGAAAATACAACTTTTGTAAAAATGCACCTGGGTTAATATTGTGATTGCAAGACTTTAGAAGTTTCTTATCCAGTTCACTAAAAGCACAGGGTAAAATGTTGTGGGGAACCTAAATTGCAGTCTAGCAGGAGCAAATTTCAGTTGACTTTGAATTGTGCTTTATTTTCAAGTTTCGGTTGGCTCTCTTAGTCCCAATCTGCTCTGATAGTGTGGAGCATTGAGAACTCTTCTTAAGCTTACAGTAGCCTCCAGGAAGTATTCTGTGGTTGACAGTGGTGTTTTAAATCTCCACTTTGCTGTGCCTTCATTCCTAACATTTTACTCTTCCTCTAAGACTTGAAAGAGAACTTCCATTGTTCTGGTTCCTTGATCTGAGCATTTAGGGCTCCTTTGTGTTGCTCTGGACCTTTTGCTCAATAAAAAAGGTTTGGAGTAGGGACTGAGGATTTCATCCTTGTTATACAGACTCAGAGAGCTGAAGTATCATTAGACTGAGCAACATGTTCAAGAAAACTATACTGAATATATGAACTCAATTTTTGGGGTCTGACTTATTACTGGAGAACACACTGAACATTGTTAGTAAGACCTTTGTCAGTAGTTCTTTGTTTTCTATGTCACTGGGGAAAAAATAAAGACATCCAAAGCCCCATTTTAAAAATTAGCATCTACCCTTGCACATCTGAAAATATTAAAAGAAAGAAGGACTGTAGGTTTGACATTTTGTGCAAGCATTTGAATTTCCACTACTGGATTTTTAAAAGATGATCAATTTTTAAATTGATGCAGTTCTAATAGCTTAATATTTAAAAAGGACAGAGTTGACGGAAAATGTAACTACTTAATTCTTGTTGGTGTCCAAAAAAGCTATATTTCAAGATAACCTCATTTGGATTCAAATAAATATAGTATTTTCCCTCATTCAGCATGGGGGGAAAAGTTCATTATCTTAAGTTCAAGTTCAAATGTTGGGGGAAGCACCACAGCTCCAACTTTGAGTCCAGGGTAGAAGTCAGAGCCACAGATGCTGCCCTGCTTGCCACCTCCCTATAGCCTCTGCTCCCTGCCATCACCCACCTGCTGCCTCTGCCTCCTACCCTGCTCCTGTCCTCCTCTCTCTAGGGCCAGAGCTGCTGCTGCTGCACATATTTACTGTGCATATACGTATATGACAAAGGAAACAACTTGCAATAAGCTGTAGGGGCAAGTCCAAATGAGCGCAGACATGCGGTATATAGTGCTGCAGTTGGGTGTCTGCTATTTAGCAGCACGGGGGGGGTTGACCCTGGAAGATCAAACAAAAGTGAGGTGGCCTATATGGCAGGAGCGCGTGCTGTCCA